>NC_137787.1:185566120-186159534 GCF_963383645.1 Muscardinus avellanarius
AGGCAGGGCAGTGTTCAAGCTCCTCAGAACTGTCCCACGGTCACTGCTAACAATGAAAAGAAGCCTAAAATACACAGGTCTGTGGCTCCTTTTATTCTACTGACCTTTGTTTCTATCACACATTTTCCAAGGTGAAGTCTAGTTTTGGTAAAAAAAAAAAAAAAAAAAAAAAAAAAAAGAAGAAGTTCCAGTGTTAAAACACAGTTTGGAAACTATCTCAACCACCTCAGCCTTTATACCAATGGATAGTTCTTCCAGAATCAACACCTTCATTTCAGGGACTGTAGTGTCACCTCTGATGAGGGGATATGAGGCTTGAGGTCCTCAAACATCTTCAGCATCCGCATACTGTCCCCATGTGGACCTTCCCATCATGAGTGTCTAGCCCGAGGTCTCCAGTAGGGAGACCTCAGAGTTATGACACTTTCCCTCCCACTTTTTAAAAGAGAACTCTGGCTTCATGAATCCTGGTCTGCTACTAGGTCCCTCTAAAGCAACTCTAACCCTCTAAAGCAACTCTAACCAAGTGCCTTTTGGACTTGTGAAAAACACTGCTTTTATGAAACTGCTGGCAGTTTCAATACATTATAAAATGATTTGCTAATATGGGTGGTACTACATTACATCTCCTTCCTACATCCCCTTTAAAAGTTATTAAATTTTCTGTGCCCTGCCTGCATTCACAGAAAACATAAGACATATCAGATTCATCATGTATTGGAAGTAAAAGGTACTGGAATATGAGGAACCAGATCTCTTTTTCTTCTTGGTCTTTTAAAACCTGGACTAATTTAATATCATTAAACTTAAATATTTTGTCAAACTGATAGGAATGCAAAGTAGTATTCTAATGTTGACTTAATTTGCATTTTGTTAATTATGAATGTAATCAAGCATATTAAAATCCATTTATTGGAACCAGATCTCTTAAAGGAGGTGTGTGTGGATGCTGTGGTTAAGGCAGCTGGGAGTTTAGAAATGATAGCCAAAAAATCTGGAGGCATATATTGTCTTTCCTTTTTTATAGTGTAATCTTGAAGCACTGGCACTTCTGTGTCCATTTGTTAAGTATATACCAATTGCTCAGGTTTCTTCGCACTTCTGTTTATAATGCTCAAGTCTTGATTTCCAACACTACAGTTCAAGAAGAGAAGGACAAAAAGAGGTCTGAAGAAGATGTAGCTCATCGTTAGGAGTTGGTGACTTGGGCTCTCTTTGCTATGCAGAGATGCATTTAGAAGCCTCTACCATGCCGGGTGTGGTGGCACACGCTTGTAATCCCAGCATTTGGGAGGCTGAGACGGGAGGATCACAGTTCGCGGACAGCCTCAGCTACTTAGTGAGGCCCTTTGCAACTCAGTGAGACCCGGTTTCAAAATAAAAGAATAAAAAATAGGGCAGGGGCTGTAGCTCGGAGGTAAAATGCCCCTGGGTTCCATCCGCAGACCCGCAAAAAAAAAAAAAAAAAAAAAAAAAAAGCCTCCAGCCTCAAATGAATCCACTCCTGCATACCCCCACTCTCTGGCCTTTGTTTCCATTCCGAGGGTTCATATCCCCTATTACCTCCCTCTACAGAGTGCATAATCTAGTTTTTCCCATGAACCTTTACAGTAACGATTCCCTCTGGTCCATCATCGCCTCCTAATAATCTATCTGCCAAACATTTTTTTAGACTTTCTCCTCCCTGTCTGTCTTGGTTTCAACTCTACCTCCATTATTCACAGCTAATCTTCGCTTACCTTTTATTTCAGTGGTTCCTCTGTTTTGCAGCAACCACTCTGCTAAGTCCTCTCCCTCTCTTTCATTTGCTCCTTTTCAATTTTTATACCCTTTAATAAGTGCGTCCCCAGGCTCCTGCCTCATTTTCTCTCCCACCCTCATCTGTAATCTCAATCCATTTCTGCGGCTATAATTCTCACCTCCATATAAACAACTGTTGCCTCCTCCAAATAATGCCTTCATCTCCGACCTCTCTCTCTTCAGTTTTATTCTAATATCTGAATTGCACAGTAGGGATGTCTACTTGAAGGTCTCCCTCATATCTCAAGCTTATCACATCCCACACCAAACTCCTTGTGTCTCCCTCTGCTACTCTTACTTAAGAATTCAAATTTCTTTTATTGGGTCTTCTACCCTCTAAGAAGCCTTAAGTCACTGCTGATTGAATCCTGCCTTATTTTGCATACTCTGTCTACAACCCAGGGCCATCCTAACAAGTTTCTCATGGTCTCACCTATTAATCTTCCTTCATCTTGCCCAGAGCTGCAGGCTAGCTCAAGCTCCCATTTCCTCACTAGTCCCTCGGGTCTATGTTTTCTTCCTTCCAATCCATTTTATCCACTGTTTTCCAAATAGATCCTACTTATTTACCTATTTGCTTATGGCATTTATTTGCTCTGAAGGCTTTGGGAATTCATTCTCATCTCCTAATAAAATAAAAAATCTTTTTTATTGGACTTAGTTCCTTCCATGGTCTCCAGCCAAGCAAGGCCTGTGGTTTTGAACTATCAATAGTCTCTGATGTACACTCACAAACATATCAAAGTCAACCACTAAGCCAAACATGGGAAAGAGAGAGGGGGAGGAAATGAGGTGGGAATTGGATAAGGGCTAATTGAGTGATGTGTGCATGTATGCCTCTACCATCTTGTACTCCATATGATGTATGCCTACAATGTACCTCATTAAAGAAAAAATAAAAGAAAAAATAATAAACTGGAAAAAATAGTCTCTGAAGTTGCCACACTGTACAAACTAGAATGTGAATCATACTCCACTAATGTTGAACTTTTCTTATTGAATTATCTCCGTCAGGCCTGCTAGGAAACCCTAGTTCTTTACCAATTCATATCCAATAAATTATTACACATATGAAGCTTCTCTCACTCTATTTGTATTCTAAGTTTCTTGTGTGAGAAAACCAAAAAACTTCCCCAATCTATGTAAAAATACTCAACAGGTATTTGTTACATAGAATTGAAATGAGTTAAATTGGACCAAGAAAAAAAAGTTTAAACTTCCATATTCAATCACATTAGAGGAATTAAAGAGGGAGAAATGAAGAGGAGGAAAAGAGGGACATGAAAACTGAAAAGTGTGGAGGAAGAGACAAAAAATTTATTTTTTATCTGCTAGCTATACGTGCAATTTCACCCTTATTGTGTTGGCCCATTCAACAGATGTCTCTTTGACTCTGTCTCGATAGAGAGATTGACCTGGAGCTTCAGACTCACTTTAGTATTTGTAGAGAGTCACAAAAGGCGCTGTGTCCTCTTAAAACATCTAAAATATAAAAAAGCAGGACTCGCTTATAAGGATACGGAGTGAGCCGTCTGTGGTTGAATTTGGCATTTGAGGACTTAAGGTTATTTAATGTACGGACAGTTGTTCCTTCTCACATTAATGAATGTCATGATATATCTTCAGGGGGATCTCTGACACACCGATGCAATTTCAGGCAGATAATTCCTCATTGAGGAAAGGTTTTCTGTGCATTGTAGGGTGTTCAGCCATATCCCTCGTCTCTCTCCTCTAGATCCTATTTTCATGCCCCCTCTCAAGCTCTGCCAAATATAAATGTGTCCAGACATTGTTGGATTCCTCCTGGGGAGCAAAATCTAAACCTAGATAAAGATATATGTGGTCAAAAGGCACATAACTCTCCCAAAGTGGTGAAAACATTTAGGCTAACACATTTTCCCATGAACGAAAGCAACTGGGCTCATTTTTAAGTCCCCATTCCCCAGCCCCTCCGGTTTACATTCCTTTGGGCTATGCTTCAAATCCATCTGTAGTCTGTAATATTATGCATAATTTTGTAACATCCACCATCGTTGACAGCTGTGAAACAGAAAAGACTCACAGGCACCATTCAAAACCACCTCTTCTGATGAATATACAAATATACAAATAGGGCAGGAAACAGCCCAACTGTCCAAACTGTGATGACTCCTATTGGGGTCTTGTGAACAATTCAGTCGTAAGCATCTCTCACTGAGACAGACCAGACAGATGAAAAGAAAAGGAAAAAGAAAAAAAAAAAGGACATCATGCAAAAAGACATTACTAGAACCAATTTTCCTTTTAAACAATCTCCACATTATAAATAACCACTCTGCACCAGAGGTGTCCTTCCTCTTGTGTTTCCTTTTGACTTTGCACAAACACAATGTGGGGTTTTTGATGCATTTAATTACTTTAATGGTAGAATTATTACGTGTAATGCTCTCAGAATCAAGAATATTAAATTAATTTTCTGCATAGAATTAGAGAGAGGCAGCAATTGTGTTGAAAACAGGGTATTTGTCTTCTCCTCCTGTCTACCTGCTGAGTGACAGGTGTTAGATCACCATAGAACTTTGACTTCAATATTACAAAATCCCATTCTTAACGGGTCACCAAACCCTTTGGAGAGGTTGCAACTCTATTTCAGACACAGATGAATACAGCATATAAAGAAATAAAACACCTACCACTCTAGATGCCTGTTTATTTTTTTAAATAAGTATCAACTTTCCTTAGTTCGAATGGTTAGGATACTTTTCCTGCTAGCAGACACATTTCTGCAATTTAAGTTTTAAATTGCTTTACCCATATAACTTACTCAAAGAAACCAATCCCTGTTTTGACTAAGGCAATAAAATATGTTTTCACTATTCAAATAAAAAATTTGTTAAAAATAACCCATGGCAGAATGGTCAGAACTGAGCCAGCCAGGAAGGTTATGCTTCGCATGTACTTTACACAATTACTGTCCGTATTGGATATGTGTCAAATTTATTTAAACTCAGCTCCCTTATTTAGCATGTGTTTATTACAAAGCAGGGCTAATTTATTACTCATGATCTATCATTCTCACTCTTCCTCTTTATTATGCAGCTTCTTATTTGTGTATAAAGTGATGTAGCTTCAAACGGCAGATCCACACAAAGTGACATTGTGCGGTGCGGCGGCTGTGCGACCGAGGGCTTATTTCATTTTCTACTTTCTGCATTGCTGATTAGTCTACTAGCAACACTCTAAATTTACGGTCTCTGTAAACTCCTAAGTTATGATGGGTCTTTGGATGTTAATTATGCCCATGCATACACCCTCTTTATTATACACTTGATATACAGCATATACGGCTGTCCTTTGTATTCTCAGAGAATGCCACTAACAGCAGTTCCTATCTCTGTGGTTGCTGGTGCCAAAAAGAGCAGTGTGTGCTTAGCAACCCCTTCCCTGCACACACCCAGGGCACTGTTGAGGAGACAGCAACACTCGGCTTACGTTACAGCTGTTATAACAGTCTGCATTTTTTTCCCTCCATCAAAGACACCAAGTTTATGGTATTTTAACACAAATTTTATGCTATGGAAATGGAACCCAAAAGATTCTTCCCTTCCAAATTCTATGAGGCCGTTTATGAAAAGAAGTCATGCTCTCCCATCCTGACTTTAATATCAGTTCTTCTTTTAACTTTCTATGCATTAAAAAGGAAACAATAGATACCTATATGTATTGAATTCAAGGTTCAGGATACCAGCTTTTGTTCTTAAGTGGAAATTCCTTCTTTGACTTGGGTTAATTGATGAATTAGTGTTGGTCTGTCTGTCCTTCCTTCCTTCATTCTCTCTTTCTTCCTCCCTTTTTCTTGGTGACAAATAGCCCAAAAGATGGAATAAGGTCACCTGCATTTCCCCTTCTGAGTTGACCTCCTCAGATCCTGAGTTACATTATTTAGATTATGATGTCCAGGTTTTTAAAAAATTAATTACTTTTTGAATTGGCAATTAAAAATTGATATATTTATGATATCCAATATGATATTTTGAAATCTGTGTGCAGTATGGAATGGTTACATCAAGCTGATTAGCATATGTGTTACCTCACAGTGATGCATACAGTTTTGCTTCACCTAAAGAGGTCTGTGAAAAACATGTAGAGTCTGAAGTAGAGGAATACGGACGTAAACAACAGAAGATAACACCTTTAAATGGTTTTCCTTCATCGCGCGTTATCACACCTAGCATGGTGCTGTGCACTTTACCTACTTTGTCTCCCATTAACCCTCCCAACAAACATGTACGCTAGACATCATTACCGGGAACCCAAAGTTCATGGAGATTTACAGACACGTTCAAGGCCGTACAATTTGAGATCACAGAGCTGAAATCCAAAATGGAGGTCAGAGGTCTCTAGACTCCGAAGCCTTTTCTGCTTTTCAAACTCAGGCACAGAGAAAAGCAGATGGTGACTTAAGAATCACCTTTAAATATAAAATGGGCAAAAGGGAAAATGAGTGAAACTGAAGAACATTAGACTAAGTGAGATTAGTCAGTCACAACAAGTAAAAAATCAGATGGTCTCCCTAAAAGAGAAAGGTAGGGAGAAAGAAGGTCATAGGAGGAGCTCTAGGCAAGGAAAGAGAAACCACAGATGAGCAACTAAGGCTACTTAAATGAGGGGGATGGGGGGGAGGGAAATCCCTTGACGTGCATGCTGTACATTCACAAACATAGCAAAGTCAGTCACTAAGCATGAGGAGGGGGGAGGAAGAATAAATGAGTGATGTGTGCATGTGTGCCCCTACCATCTTGTGCCCAGTAGGGTGTGTGACTACAATGCACCAATAATTTTTTTTAAAAATTAAAATAAATAAAAATAAAATGGGTTATTTTTTAAAGTCAGTGGTGATATCCCCTGCATTCCTGGGAATTGAATAAAAAACCTAGAAAATATGAGCTCTCTTTGTAGCATGAAAAATTTGAGTTGGTGATAAAAAGTAATTGTCTTGACAAAACTTATATGGGAAAAGAGTTTTCCCTTGATACGGCCACTTCAGCAACTCTTTGAAGTTCTGGCAGAAGAGATTCCACGTTGAATTCAGGGCCCGGATGACAACATAATCTAATTACCCATTGCTGTTTAAAAACGACCCCCAAACTTGGTGACATAAACAGCATCCATGTGACAATGCTCATGAGTCTCTGTGCCCAGAACTCAAGCAAAGTACTTTCCACCTGTCATCACTTCTTGATGTCGGGGCCTCGGCCCAGGTGGCCCACAGATCTGGAGGTGAAGTGAATGGCTGAATTGAGGCACCATGTCTAGCTCTTCTTTCTGGCCCTTGGCCAGGTCCATTGGTGTTTCCCCAACTGCCATCTTTAGAGCTTGAAAGGAAATGGGCCAGATGACTTCTCTTCTCACATGTTTAACCCCTGAGCAAGAGCCGCTGAGCCAGCAGAAGGCTAGCCTCCTCTCTCTCTTCTGCACTCTCGTTCTCTTACTCTTGACATGGCTTCTTCACCTGAGTGCCTGGGGTTTCTTTACCCCATGGAGGTACAGGGTAGTTGGACTTCTTATATGGAACTTGCCTACCTGTTAGCATGCCAACATGGCAAGGTGGGCGCTCTGAGGACCTCAGAGCCTAGTCCAAGTGGTCATAGTGTCCTGCCACAGCATTCTTTGTTTATGAGGATGGGTCCCAGTGCAGTGTGGTAGGGGACCTGACAGGGCATAACTTCTGGCATCCATGGCTTTTTGCTAGCCATTTTTAGAACCTAGCTACCATGCAATTTGTGGTTCAAAGACGTGTAAGCAGCTGTATAAATATGCTCCACACATAAACCATTTTCTATTCTTTAAAAAAGATATGCTAGAAAGAGAAAAATAGTCTTCTAGGCCACCAAGGACAGTTTTGTATATGGATTAAAGGTAATGTACCCCATAATATTCTAACATCTCCCTAGGCAGGAAAACATCAGGAGTCTCAAGTGAATGACATATTAATAATCTGTATTTTCCCATATATAAGGGTAGAAAATGCTTAGGGCTATAACTTGTAGCTTTCAATTTGCATCTTCATTGCACCAGGGAAGGCTGCTATGTGACACATATGTTTGACTATTCTAGCTGAAAATAAAGTAATATGAGTTTAATTCTATTGGCAAGAGACCAGCTTTTCATAATTTTAGCCTAGTGAATTGTTATGGGCCATAATTCAAATTTAATGATCTGACTCATTGAAATGATAAGATCCCAGCTTTGGGCAGGCATATTGTTGCTTCTCCTAAGCAAGTCAATTATTTTACATGAGCCAGGAAGCCCCTCCACCTTCCTATGCACCTTTAAATGGAAGCCAGACACAGTCAGCTGTATCTAAAAAGGCAAATGTTGGAATCGACAGAGCATATATGAACATGTGTGTTTCTGTATTTGAATCCAGTGTGTCCATCACTAATGACGGTGTACAATTCAGAGATTTCACTGTTGACAAAGACCATATGTCCTCCCATCAGCTTCCTGTGTAATGTTCTGTTTACTGTATATTCAGCTGAGGATTTGAACAGCTTTACCTGGAGCAAAATATTCTACCCACAGGCTGTTCTACGTGACATGCTATATGAAATAGACAAATGTTTCTAAAATATGTGAGAAGTGAATTCTTTCACTAAGCTTTCTTGAATGAAATGTTTACTGTTAAGATATACAATCTCTTAGCCCATCTGTGGGGACCAGGAGAGGATTTAGTTGTGTCTCATATAAACAAAACACATAAAAAACGAAGGCTAATTTTAAAAGATAACCAAGTATTGTATGTAAGTGGATAGACTATGAATAATGACTTTGTTTTCTTACACTTTGGAAGGAAATTTTTTCCTTCCCCAGGAACATCATATTGTCAACCTTCCTGAGGTTAACTTGGTTAGGGACTCTTCTATTTATTTTACTATAATTATACATCATAGTGAAATTCAAAGTGTTACATTCATATACTCATCACACGGCACTCGATGTATTCCTCCTGTCCCACCCCACTCCTCTCTCCTTCCTCCCTGTATATTTGCCAGTGAGATCGGTACTGATACCTTCTTATATGGACATAATATTATTGGTTAAAGTCTTACTTAGAAAGTAGAATAGTTAAATCTGACCCATTTGATTGATCAGAAAACACAGACTGAAATCCCATAGTGATTGCTTTTCTGACCTACTATTTTGACTATTCAGGATCAAAGGCATGCAAAGCTTGATAGTTCAGAAAAAGCTTGATGTGTTTAAAGAACACGTCCTTAAAACAATTCATCAGAGTGGATCAATACTGTATCTGCTGCATAGGAAAATAGAACTTTGACAAGTTTCTTAACTTTGCTCAGCCTTGGTTTCCTTCTTTGTAAAAATGCAGGAATAGTAATGGTAATACTTACTTCCTTAGATGGCCATGAAGGTTAAATTGTATGATATGTTTAAGAATTTAACACAATTGATCCCTGTTATATAAGCACTGAATAAAATAGAGCACTTATTGAAACCATCAGAATGTGTCTTTCTTGTCCATGAATGAACTCTAGAAGATTATTACTCAAACTAATTTCACCCATGGAGGCATCTGTCAATTATTCTCAACTGGAAATTGAGAAGTTGAAGGTCAACATCCAGGTGTGTTATAAAGTGAGTCATGTTATAATATTTTGAAATGATATAATGTTCTGGTTTCTTTTACATAGTAAAGCAGTATGGGCAATTAGTTGAATTTGGCTGCTTCATTCATTTCCTGCATAGATTCTTATAATTAAAGGTCAGACCTGCGAGTACCCTGTGCAATCAACAACACAAATTCCAATGGTGGCCAGTTGAGATTTATCCTCCCCGCAGAGTAAACTTAAACTAGATAATGAGGGTATAGGTGCATAGCCACAGTGATTACCATAATTCTATATTCTGAGTAATTAAACTCCATTGTACAATGAAATGTTCCTTCCTGGTTTTCTTGGTAGTACAGTGTGGGAATAGAGATATTTATTTATTTATCTCCACCACAGCCCAGATGGTAGGGCTTCTTGGATACACACACACACACACACACACACACACACACACACACACATATATATATAATGTTTCTCTTCCTTCATGCTAGGTATGTTATTCACCTACACAGCAAAGCTTTTCAGTGTTTTCGGTGGCTGGCAAGATGATACAGTGTTCACAAAGATGCTCTATGTGAAGATTGGTGCTTCAAGCAGTATATTCATGAGCTCATAAAACAATAGTTTAAGTTCAAATACTCCTAGGCTAGAGTAATAAA
This sequence comes from Muscardinus avellanarius, assembly GCF_963383645.1. Lineage (NCBI taxonomy): Eukaryota > Metazoa > Chordata > Mammalia > Rodentia > Gliridae > Muscardinus > Muscardinus avellanarius. The sequence goes on from NC_137787.1 coordinate 185,576,193, forward strand.
GAAAATAAGGGAAGAAATCTTTAAACCTTCATTTGTCTCAGATGCACAAAGCGTGTCAACTGTTTGCTGCAGTGAAGAATACCTGAGAAAAACAGCCGAGAGGAGGAAAGGTTTATTTTGACTTGTGGTTTTGGAGGTTCAGTCCATGTTCAGCTGGCTCCAAGGCACAAACATCATGGGTGGAGAGGAAAGCTGCTCCATTCATGACAGCCAGGAAACAGAGAGAGAGAGGAAGTAGACAGGGACAGGACATAGTACCCAAGGACACAGCCCTTGGTCCTCCAACCATGCCTCCCCTGCCTGTAATTTCCACCACGTCTCCAGAGACTCTTTAGTAGTAACTTAATCCATGGATGAGGTCAGAGCCCACATGACCCAATCTCTTTCCACCAGCTCCACCTCTGAGCACTGCTGCATTAAAGATCACACCCTTGGACATATGAGTCATTGAAGGACACTTCATATTTAAGCTATAATAGAAAACTGTTTAATAACTTAGATTTGCTTCCCAAATACTTTTGCTTCCTTTACCCAACCAAACCCGAGGATTGCTCCTTTTCTGCAACCTGCCTCTGAGGCATTACCCAGATCCAGAAAAAGATCATTCTATACAAATCAGGATGAAATGGGCAGCTGATAAATTAGAAATAAGATTCACTGTACCTCTGTTATATAAAGGTTTCTCTTTACTGAGATATATTGATACAGGGTTTTCTATTGGATCTGTATGTTTTAATAGGTATATAAACGTGTGTGTTTACAGATAGAGGTAGAGATTGGCTAGATAGATAAATAGATAAATAAATGGCTGGATAGATAGATAGATAGATAGATAGATAATTTAACGTACAAGTACTAGAGACCATCGGACATGTTTCTGCCTTATCCTGGGTGTTACCTTTTTAGTGCCAATAAAGCTTTCATGAAAAAGAAACACTGTGTTCTGCTGAGCATTCTTGTCATTGAAAATCTTCTCACCTCTGTGGATACTTAAAAAAGTTATGTCAAATCCTCATTGTCTACAAGGGGTTTGCTCTCATGATTCAGACCTGGTTCTTTTAGTCCTTATCTTTCAGGTCAAAAGCCAGAAAGTCAGCCTCTCCAGAAGTCTGATTAGCACTTGAACTTCAGGAGATTTATGACCGCTATACTTGATTTTTAAAGCAGTTTTAGCCAAGTACAGACCATTTATTCTGCAGACAAGTGATATTTATCTTCTACCTTCTCCATATATTTTATACCTAAAATATACAACTCTGCTCTTCTTTTCGTGCCCGTTCATAATATATTTATTTGAGAATGTTAATGTTGTCACCCTCATGTGGAGTGTATCAGCAGTTTATAAAGAGTTTAATGTGAATTTTTAAAAATAATTTCTCTAATCCATATTTTATAGAAAATGAGAGATCGATGACAATATGCTTATTCTATTTCTAGTTTATGATCTCTGTTTTGAATCTCACAGGCTACCATTTGCCCTATATTTCTTACGTGTCTACTGTGAGCCAGGTAGCCATTGAAAGTGCAAAACTTAGAAAGGGAATTAGACTTTCTTGCCCTATAAGTGTCCAGGGTCTGGTTTAACACTGACCAATAGAAATAGAATGCGAGCCACATTTGTAATTTTAAAATTTCTGATTACTACTTTCAACAAAGTAGAAAAAAATATTAAGAAAATTAAATAATAGGTTTTTATTTTATTATATCAAAACTCTTATTCTTTTGACAGGTAGACACACTTTAAAACTATGAATGGGATGGTTTGTGTTTTTATATTCTGAGTCTTTTTCAAATGCAGTGCGCACATTATATTTACAGCACATTTCGCATGGTTATTGCCACATCTTATTTGCTCTTCAGTTTCTGATGTCCATCATAGGGAGACCCTCGATCTAGTCATCGGTATTAGAAGAACAATGATGATAAACAGAGGTTGAGGGAGATAGAACCTTTGTGTTATGGGAGAGCAGGTTACTTATCACAGCTTGGTAGACAAGAGATAATCAGTCTCAGCTTCCAGTTTAAAGGGATAATGTACTTGAGTCTTGTATGCAAATAAAGAGTCATCCAGGCCATTATAGTTATAATAGCATAGACACAAACTGGGAATGAGGCTCACCTTTTTAATCCCAGCATTTGGGAGGCTGAGACAGAAGAATCATGGTTTGTGGACAACCTCAGCTCCTTAGTGAGGCCCTTTGCAACTCAGTGAGATCCTGTTTCAAAATAAAAAATAGAGCTGGAGGTGTAGCTTGGAGGTAGAATGCTCCTGGGTTTCATTCCTAGTACTGCAAAAAAAAAAAAAAAGAAAGAGAGAACATATATATAGGAGTCAAAACTTTATTATTTATTTGCTAGGTTCCTTAGGCAAGATACTAAAGTTCTTTGAGTTTCAATTTCCTCTCAGTAGGGCTACAGTGAGGTTAGTATTAGAAACACACTCATGTTGACCCACGTGTGGTAGATTTGCTCAGTGGATGTTAGTGTATATTGACATAATTACATGGAAGAGCATCAGTACATTCTAATCATGCTAATAAGCTTGTAGAAATAAAGGTCATGTCTTCTACAACCTTAGCTGGACATCAGGATTCTGGAAAGTTTAGAAAAGTAATGGGAGATTCAAGAAAAAAGCAAGTGAAATGATGCCTTAAGGGCAGATTGAACCACCAGTAAATCTACAAAGTAGTACATCCTATGGGGCAGTCAGCCCATTTTCAGAATAAATCAGTGGCATGGGAAAGAAGGGAGTTTCATGGGAGCATACTCCGGATTTGAAAAGATTTAATGAGTAAATGTGATCTTATTTAATTCTAATTCAAAGGAGGTGTTTTGTTTCTGTAAAAACCTCATTGAGAATACAACTAGGAAGATTTATTATGTCTAAGTAGTAGATAACAGCAAAGAACTCTTGCTAATTATTTGTGAGATAGTAATGTCTAGAATTTACGTTAAAGTATTTAAACAAAAAAAGGTATAGGTCAAGAAGTATGACATGATCATGATAATTGTCAAATATAGGTAAGTAAATAGAGTTTCACTGTACCACTCTCATCTTTTGTTGAAGTTTAACATTTCTAAGTTTAAAAAAAATGGCATAGTAATTAAATATTCAACAGATAGCCAGGCTTGGTGGCGCACGCTTGTAATCCCAGCATTTGGGAGGCTGAGACTGGAGGATCATGGTTCATGGACAGCCTCAGCTACTTAGTGAGGCCTTCCATAACTTAGTGAGACCCTGTTTCAAAAAATAAATAATAAATATAGGGCAGGGACTGTAACTCAGAGGGATTGAATGACCCTGGGTTCCATACCCAGACCCCCCCCAAAATATTCAACAGATGCCTCAACAAAACAAAACAGTACTTCTTAGGCACAGAGATTATATTCTAATTTGTCTAGAGAGTGCTTGGGAACTATAGCACTGCTATTTTAAAAAGCTGCTTAGATCATTCTAACATGAAACAACTGTTATCAAGTAGGAGCAGGACAAATCTGGAGAGGTGAGTGGGTCCTATGATTTAGAGTGTATTGGATATGAAAAGCTTTAAGCTGGGGAGTCATTTGGTTGGACACACATTTTACCAAAAGACCTTGATGGCAGGCTATGGATAATGGAGCCCAATGGGAAAAGTATAAGCAATAAAGTCTGTTCAGAAACACAGAAGAAATGATGAGGCTCCAAAGTCATGAGTGAAAGAGCAGATTTAAAGAGAAGTAGGACATACCAAAGTTGTTCCAATTTGCAAGGTAAGTGAGAACTGGTTGTTGGAGACTAGGGAAAGAAGATCTGGTGGCTGCTAGTTCTGATTCAAACAATTGGTGGGAGGAAATGGAGTGGGAATTGGGTAAGGACTAATTGAGTGATGTGTGTATGTATGTCTCTACCATCTTGTACTCCATCAAGTTATTACTACAATGCACCAAAAAAAGAAAGAAAGAAAGGAAGAATGAAAGAAAGAAAAGAAGAAGAAGAAGAAGAAGAAGAAGAAGAAGAAGAAGAAGAAGAAGAAGAAGAAGAAGAAGAAGAAGAAGAAGAATGGAGTTGCCATTCATTAAAATAGAACTCAAAGAAAGAGCTTTAGGAGCAAACAGAAGAGCTTTAGGAGCAAACATTGGTCTCTAGTCATGGAAGATTTCTTTTTTTTTCTCTTCCTAATGGAAGCATTCAAGGCCACAGTAGATGTTCTACATTTAGGCCAAAGGGTAAAAAAAATCAATTGGAAAAGATCCAGAGGCATCTTGTGGTAGCCAGGTGCTGTGCTAAGTGGTTTATGTTGTCTCTGGATTCTCACTGCAACCCACTGAAACAGATTCTGTATATCTATCTCACAGATAAGGAAACTATAGCTTCAAGTGGTCGCTAATTTGCTGAGTTATACCACTAGTAGTGTAGACCTGAAGGCTCGGCACTACAGCTGCCCTAGTCCTTGCTCCTACTCATCATGTTAGTGAGCCATCCAAAATGAGAAAATGACTCAAATGTAGGCAGGAAGGACCAAAAAAGATAGATATGTAAACATGAATGCTGCTAGAAGCCAAATATTTAGAAATGCAAATAGCCCCGAAACACACTTCTGATAATAAGACCTTTGCATAATGAGAACATTTTTATTAACTATGGCATTACTTCATTGGAGTATTTGTTGATGCCTTTTCCAGGATTTTAATTGTCTTGCAAACAGGGCACATAGGTCAAATCAATCTGCTGCTTAATCACAATGCTAGAAAGAACGATGATTGCAAGCCTGAATCTGTAAATCAGACTTAGTTTTTATTTTGTTCTTGAAGGAAATTTTGTGCAGATTGATTTTCCAAAAGTTGGGAAATGAGCAGGTAATTCAAACCCAGTCAGCATCAATGGCAGCTAGCTATTCAAGAACATTGGTCTCTAGTCATGGAAGATTTCTTTTTTTTTTTCTTTTTTCTCTTGTTTTGTTTGTTTTTGATACTAGGGATTGAACCCAGGGGAATTCTCTCTCTGAGATACACCCCCACCCAATTTACTTTTTATTATTTATTTGTTTATTTATTTATTTATTTATTTATTGGTGGTACTCGGGTTCCTGGAAACCCTTCTACCTCTGGGCTACACTCCCAGACCTATTTTTTATTTCTGGAAACAGGGTCTCTTAAGCCAGCGAGGTTGGCTTTGAACCTGCGTGATCCTCAGGTCTCCGCCTCCCAAGCGCGGGGATTACAAGCGTGCTGAAGCTGGCCACAGGCCTGCATTCCTACTGTCTTAGCCTCCCAAGTACTGGAATTACAAGCATGTGGATCCACACCCAGCTTAAGATTCCTTTCTTCTAACTTCTTCAAATCTCTAAGTATCTATTCCAAAAATAGTTGATGCTGACTATTTCTGAGGTAAAAATGACCATAATAGATTCTTCAGGTATATACTAGCAAGATGATATGAAAAAGATTGGCATTAGTATTACTTTTTTTTTCGAAGTATTTTTTACATAGAAATGTATATTTGTTTCCAAACATATCACCCCTGCCAAAGTGTTCTTTACATACTCTGGTTTTATTTTTTTATTTTTTTATTAATTAATTATTTATTTTGTGGTGGTACTGGGGTTCCTGAAAACCCTTCTACCTCCGGGCTACACTCCCAGACCTATTTTTTATATTTTTATTTGGAAACAGACTCTCTTAAGCCAGCAAGGCTGGCTTCGAACCTGTGTGATCCTCTTGTCTCCGCCTCCCAAGCGTGAGGATTACAAGTGTGCACCACCACGCCCAGCTTTTATTTTTTATTTTTTGGTACTGGGGATGGCACTCAGGGGCATTCTACCTCCGAGCTACACCCCCAGTCCTATTTTTTTATTCTTTATTTTGAAACAGGATCTCACTGAGTTGCAAATGACCTCACTAAGAGGCTGAGGCTGTTTGAGAACCACGATCCTCCTGTCTCAGCCTCCCAAGTGCTGGGATTACAAGCGTGCACCACCACGCCTGGCTCCATACTCTGTCTTTAAATGATGCAGTTGAATAAACATTGTGTTATATCTGGATATTAGAAAAGTAAGTGAAACCCCCCTGTTAAGTGAGAAAAGCTCCAATGTTTATAGTAAGCTGGCCCTAATTTTAAATCATGGTTCTCTTCCTGCTGGCTTTAGGGCCCTAGTCAAGTTATTTAAAAGTTATGATGTGCGGCTGTCTAATCACAAAAATGGAAATAACAAATCTTACCTGAGAGAGCTGGGCTTAAGTTTGGCCAAAACATGTATCAATTATAGTGTGATTATAACAAATTACCATTATCTCAGTGTCTTGAAAAAATAGAACTATCTTTTCTTACAGTTTAGGAAATCAGAAGATCAAAACGAATCTTACTGGGTTCTAAGGGGTGAAGACCGGTCTCCTCGCCTCTCACGGTTTCTTGGTCCACAGCATTCCTTGGTCCCAGTCTCTTCTCATCAGGCCTTCCTCCGTGTTTGTTGTCCAAATCCCCACAGGAGAGCACTTAGTACTTAGTCCGTCGTGCAGGAAGGTAATTCTTACAGAGCTTTAGTTCTCCACTGGAGACCACTTTGTCCTTAGGTAAACACTTGGCAGTGTCTGAAGAAATATTTGGTTGTTATAATTTTGTTTGATGAGGCAGAACTGGCATCCAGTTGGAACAAGACAAGAATTCTGCTGAGTAGGCCACAATGCTCAGCAAAGCCGCTCGGACGAAGACTTCTTCACCTCCAAATGACCATTGCTCCAAGGTTGAGAAACTCTGACCTAGACCTTAAGAGGATTGACCCCAAAGTTCAGATGCTTTGTTTCAAACTTGGCTCTATCACATTTAAAAGTTGCCTTGGCCATGTGGTGCCATTTCTCTTGGGTCTTGGGCTTTTGTTGGGTTTTGATTTGTTTCAATTTGTTTGAACCTGTGAAGTGGGAATAATCATAGTGCCTGTCAGGCTGGGTGATTATCTAGGGGACTAAGTGAGGTGATGTATGTAAAACTCTTAGTACTCGACACACGGAAAACATTTGGTAAATGCCAGCCAGTTATCAATACTATTATTGGCACTTTGCAAATGGTTGCGATTGATTTTGTACCTTTCCAGATGTCTATCAAAATATAAACAAGTGAGTGCAACTTTGTCAGTGTTTTATAAGCAGAGTACATTTAAATTCATCTTAAATGGTAAACCAAACGACTTCACCAAACATTGTATAGGAAATCAGGATCTTTGAAGAATCTGAAGAACAGTTGCTGAGTGTGCAGACTCAGGCACATCTATTGTAAAATCTCAGGCCACAGAGAAAGACCTGAAGACAGCAAGCTTTGTATCCTCCAGCTGGTGCCTCAGGCCATCAGGTCTTGGCAACACCAGTTAGTTTGACATTTCTGGCTCTTGTAATATTCCTTATGGCTTTGATAGATTAAGAGGCTATCAAATCACTAGTGCTGTGGTATGAGTTATTTTTAACCAAAATATCCAGAGGGCACTATCTTGTCCTCCTGAGACATCCTGCATGGTAGCACTTGGCTCCATGTAGCTACTGATCACTTGAAATGGGGCTAATTTGAATCAGCATGGGATATTATGTATGCATTTCATACTAGATTCTAAAGATTTAGTGGGAACAGAGAATGTAAATGTTTCGGTTAACATTTTTGTATTGATTACATATAGAATGATAGTATTTCAGATATATAGATTTGAACCAAGTGGATTGTTAAAGGCACATTTTATAAATTTCATTTGTTTGTTCAAATGAGAGTATTATAAAGCCTAAAATTGCATGTGTAATTCACATTATATTCCTACCAGAGAGCGCTCTTAAACTTCCCTCTAAGGTGTCATTCTTGAGACAGACATAGTGTGAAACAGTCTGTCCTACAGGGACAGAGCATGCCAGTAGATACGGGAAGGATTGCAGAAGAATAAATACAAGGATGAGTTTTTAGTCCCAGGCAGTGTTTATCAAAGGATAGTCTATTATAATTTGGAGGAGTTTAGAAAAAAAAAAAACACAAATTCTTGGGTTTCCTTCTAATAACCTCTATTCAGTATTCCTGTGTCAAAAAATAAAGATTTATAATAAATTCCCTATTCATTTTTATTTACCTTAAGGTTTGAAAATCAGTGTCAAGCCATTGTACCAAGACTAAAGAAAGAGAAAAGGTCAGACAATAAAGATGCATTGACTTGTGACAACTGTAATATACCTTGCGTATTATACCTGATGTAAGCCACCACCATGTATAAGAACCAAAGCACTGGGCATCAGTTATATTTGGATTGTGGAGGAACAATATCAATTTATAATTTTATACTTTTATTGGTGCATTGTAATTCTGTATCATAGTGAGGTTCAAATGATAGAAACCACATGCACAAAGCACTTGATAGTTTTGCATTGCTCACCTCCACCTTAAGTCATAGTCTCTGATAGATTTATGAGATGGCAAGTCATTTATTCAGAAGATATAAATGGAATTTAGCCATCTCTGCCTCCACCCTATTAAGTTATCTGTAGACCAATCTGTAAGAAAATATTGGTTCTTTGTTAGTGAAAAATACTGGTTGTCAAGTGACCTTTGAAAGAACAAATTTCCTAGCAGGAAGGGGAATATAAGTGTATATTTGTGTGTGTGTGTGTGTGTGTGTGTGTGTGTGTGTGTGTGTGTTACGTACCTACACATATAGGCATACACATAACTATGCATATGCACATCTATTTATATTGAGTTAGGGAAATAAAGTACATGTCTGAAATCCAAAGAAATAATTCGTGTGATAAATAAGGCTGCTTATTACTGAGTTACTATGATTATAGCAGTTTTATGAAATTTTAATTACATCATGTGCCTTCTCAAATATTGGTTTTGAACATTAATCGAGTTACTTGAGAAGCATTTCATGGAATGGGAAATAAAAATGAAATGGCTTATTTACTTATCCCAAAGCATTAAGATAAAATTCAGTAGAGAAACTCATAAGAAAAGAAAAATACACACCCTAATCCAAAATCTCATTCAATAGAAACCACGGGTGGGTTTGCAGGTGCATAAATCATCTTCAGTGATTGAACAACACCATAGCGATGCTCACAAGGCAATGTTTAAAATGCAAGATGTGTGCCTTAGAAGTACATCATGGTCTGCTACTTCTGCAACATTCCTAAGTTTAGAAACCCACCTGATGTTCTGTGGTTAGCAGGTGGGCAGAGTGCCTCCTACTTCTATTCCAAACCCACGACATTTGTCATGTCCAGCAATCAACAGAGAATAGATGAGAAGAAGGAGGTAGTGGAAGCGTAAGGAAAGCAGAGAAAGGAAGGTGCTTGTCTCGGTTAGCCAGAGACTGACTCTGAATTGATGTGACAGCCCCACGCAGTGCTGTTGCATATGTTTTCTGTCCCAGTGGTTTCTTTCCTGTTATAAATTACATGGGACGGTGACTTTGCTAAAACCTAGATGTCAGACTGCTGTACTACTTCACATATATTTATTTATAAAATTATCCTGGAAAATATTCAAGGGTTAGGTTAGTAGCCAGGTTGAAGTGGCATTTTGAGGGGTAACCCTCAGCTCATTTTATCCAAGAACAGCCTGTATCCAAGTATAGTCGGTACTTTTGGCAGGTTTCAAATCTATCATATCACTAAACACATGGAAGAAAGTCTCTTGGAGCATAACTGGGACACCTCTGAATTAGTTCTATATTTATCTATAGTCAGAAGTTATAGCCTTAAAAACACACCCAGAGCAGAAGGTTTCCACCTACATGCAATAACTTTGAAAAGTTGAGCAATCTTTAAGTATGATATTATTACCTTTCAGTACAATTTCTGAAAAAGAGCAACCGGTAGAAATACATACAGAGTTCAATACTGAGTATTTTCCAACCAACCATTTAAATTTATAAGCAGAGTTGCCTTGTTTAAAAGAGAAATAACTCCCTCAACTAGTTTGAGCAATAAAAAACACTTATGATATTAATTATGGGAACCAGCTCTTTAAGACTGTTCCCTTGGCATGCAAGTTTATTCTAAATGTTGATATGATTTCATAAATATCTTTCTAGAAACTAATAGCAAGTGTAGCCAATTTTCCATGATGATAATCAAACAAAACTCTGGAACAGAAGCAAGGCTGAACTGATGCTGAATTCCTAAATGAAATCATTTTAAAACATTTAATTCTAGCCCATAAATAATGCACTTAAGCATTAAAGACTGAAATATTATTTAAATATTTAAATTCAACTAGTGTCTTTTTAGATTAAATTCCATTGATTCTTCCTTAATTTGTGGAATTAAGGTTGAATGAAGTTCTACTGCTGGCCATCTCATAGGTTTAATGTTCGTAGATTCATAAGGCTTTAGAGACTATCTTGTATTTCTACTAATTAATTGTTTTAAATAATCAAAGTGAGCATATTGAAGGGTGTAGCTGAAAAATGATGTTCAGAATTGAAATTCTCTTGGCCAAGATTGTTGAGACACAAATAAGATGGGAAAAATTTCAAAAGGCATCAGAAAATTGAATGACAAAAAGATTCCTCCTTGATGTTATAAGAGCTTTGGGAGGTTAGGAAGGTGACAGATTCTAAATTAGAAGCACTCAACTCATATTTTAAAAAATGGGATCAAGATTTTTTTTCTTCTTTGCAGGAAAGGCAGAAACTTAAGACTTTATGAAAAAGGATCTTGCTACTGAGTCCTGACTGTTTTTCAATTAAAAATGAAAGAGCAGTTGCACATGTATGAAAACATTAGATTTTCTACATAATGGCCATGCTCGAATAGTTTAGATTGTCAAAACAGAAATTCTTCTTTCATGTTTTGAGAAAAGTACTGAATTTCTCAATGCATATGAGAGAAAAACATGAGGAATAAGAAAAAAATTAAATTTCTTAATTTAAAACCAGAATTTTAGCCTGAAGTGGTGGTACACACTTGTAATTCCAGCATTTGGGAGGCTGAGACAGAAGGTCGAGGTTTGTGGTCAGCCTCAGCTACTTAGTGAGGTCCTTTGCAATTCAATGAGACCCCGTTTCAAAAAAAAAAAAAAGTAGGACTGGGGATGTAGCTCTGTAGCTCAGAGGTAGAATGCCCCTAGGCTCCATCTTCAGTACCGCAAAAAAAACCCTGAATTTTGATAGCCTGCATTGCATCTTAATTATTTACATGTACACAGGAAAAGAAAATGCCTTATTCATTCAGACTTTTAGTTATGTTTTTTTAATCTCAGTTTACAGCAGCTGAAATAACAGATGAACAAAATTTTAAATGTCCTAGATATTCTTTTGTTCTTTTTTTTTTAAAAAATGACTATTAATGGGCAAATATGTGCTGCTAAATACATCATTGCATCATCTCATTTGATGTTCATGAAAACTAGAAGCTAAATATAAACATTTTCTCCATTTTTCAGAAGAGGAAACTGAGACCCAGAGACAAAAAAAACCCTTAAAGTTCATCTAGATAAACAGCAAGTTCTGGTTATTGTAGATGCTAATTTTGATTTTTTAGAGTAGATTAATAATGATATGCTTAGCTGGGTAAGGTAGTGTACATCTGTAATTCTAGTACTGGGAGGCTGAGCAGGCCTCCTTTGTTTACAGGCTCCAGGCCAGCCTCAAAAACTTAGTGAGTTCCTCAGCAACTTACTGAGACCTGGTTTCAAAATGAAAAATAAAAAGTGTGGGGATATAGCTCAGAGATGAAATCCTCCTGGGTTTAACACCAGTATAAAAATAAGTAAATAAAGGAAGTAACATAAATAATGAATATATGTCTAACCTATGGGAAAAAAAAGAAAGAAAAGTAGTCTTTTAACTTGACTCTGCGTTCACAAATCATTGTATTTCAACCTTTGTTTTGACGCTTATTTTTTTCTACCTTGTGTTATTATTTGTATACTTTTATTTCCTTTTTTTTTTTTTTGGTACTGGGAATGGAACCCAGGTGCATTCTACTTTGGAGCTAATACCCCAAGCCCTATGTTTTATTCTTTATTGTGAAACAAGTTCTCACTAAGTTGCAGAAGGCTTCACTAAGTAGTTGAGGCTGTCTGAGAACCTTGATCCTGTTAGCTCAGCCTCCCAAGAACTGGGATTCCAAGGATGCACCCCCACGTCTGGCTTATTTATACACTTTTCTTTTTTTTTTTTTTTTGGTGGTACTGGGGTTCCTGGAAGCCCTTCTACCTCCGGGCTACACTCCCAGACCTATTTTTACATTTTTTTTTTGAAACAGGGTCTCCTAAGCCAGCGTGCGCGGCTGGCTTCGAACCTGTGCGATCCTCCTGTCTCTGCCTCCCAAGTGTGTTGCCACCACGACCAGCTGATTTATACACTTTTCTTATGTCCCCTTTGGACTTTAAATTCTCCTTTGCAATTACCAGGTTTTTTTTCCTTCCTATAAGCAGCCTTTTATTAAAATTTAATAGATGCCATTACTTTATAAAAATATCAGAGTTGGAATATTAATTTTTCTTCCTGCACCTTCTCTAGAATTTCTAGATTTTATAACAGAGAAAGCCTCCTTTGTAACATCTGCAGAGAAGATACTAGGTCTAATGGGAAGGAAGAAAGGATGGGTGGATGGGTGGAAGGATGGATGGATGGATGGATGGATGGATGGATGGATGGATGGATGGATAGATGGATGGGTGGATGGGTAGGTGGATGGGTGGATGGATGGGTAGATGGATAATCAGACATAATGAAGCACATCTCAATCAAGTGGTGGCTCTAAACACTAAATACAAGAAATAGGTGGCACAAAAGCAGAGTTAAGAAACTACTATAGATGTGAAGAGAACTAATCTATATATGCAGCCAAATGGAATGCATGAACCTTGTTTTTATCCTGATTCAGCAAAAAAAAAAAAAAAACCTGTAACAGTACTCATATGAGACAGACAAAGGAAAAATGCTGAGAATATTGAAAATTGATTTTATCTTTTTGGTATAAGGGTATAGTGGTTATGGGTTTTTAAATAGTACTTATTTCTTATCCACACACAAACTGGAATACTTATGAGTGAAATAAAAAGATGTCTGAGGTTTGATTTAATATAACTGATCATGGTAAGTAGAATGGAGAATAGTAAAACACAAATGGTGTTATATTTTTTAATTGGTGAAAACAACTGACAGGTACATATTCTACCTTTTTCTCTTGGAGTCTGAGATTTTCCAACATAAAGACCCAAAAGAGTTTTTGAACACATACTTGTCATTCATTAAATTAACAATTTCAGCCAGGTGTGGTGGCACATGCCTGTAATCCCAGTACTTGGGAAGCTGGAATCAGAGAATTGCAGGTTGGAGGTCAGCCTCTGAAACTTGGTGAGATCTTGTTTTAAAATAAAAAATAAAAAGGGCTGGAGGTGTAGCTTGGAGGTATAATGCTCCTGGGTTTAGTACCCAGTACAAAATAAAACAAAACAATAAAATAAAATAATTTTATTCTTTACTTTCTCATGAAATTTAATCATTAGACATAGGCAATAAACCCTAAAAGACATACTCCAACACAAATGTCTATCTTTTATATTTGACACACTGAAATCACTGAATATCTAAAACAGACCGTAGAAAACACCTATTATATTCAATAATATCAAGCCTTTGTACAGAAACATAGAATAAAAATATATAGAGAAATCTTATTTGTTTGTCTTTTCCTACCCAGGATGTTTGTTGTCTCTCCTTTGTTCGGGAATTGATATTTTCTAATTCATATTTCAAAGTGTAAACCCAGTGGTGTTTTGGTAAATGTTTAACAACCAGTTTTCCAGGAGGGGGAGAGAGAGAATGTGCATCAATGTTCAAATATGGATTTATTATAAATTTTGTTAGTCCAAAGGATATTTAATAAACCTATTACAGATAATAATATAATGTGAAATACTCTTCATTTTCAGTATCATACCATTAATTGATATGTTAATTGATGTTGATAGAATGCTTCTGTGAATATAAAGAAGACCCTCCCCACCTGGGTGAAAGCTAAGGCTGCTGATGTCCAGCTTGCTATAGCCAGGCAGTCACCCACCTTCATGTGCATTTAGCAGATATTCAAAGGCAAGCAGGAGGGGGAAAAGCTTTACTGAGAAAAAGTGGAAAATGGGAGGCACAGGTGTGCTGATGAGAGTTTGTTGGCAAGAGAAGCTGGCATGAGATGAACTAGAAGCGGGACTTCTTATGTGATTAGGTTGAGGTACATATTTGACTTTTTCTAGTTGGTCCTGAATTGGAAGGGAGACAAAAAAAAAAAAAATAGAGAAGCGAAGACATGGAGAGCAGACTACTTCTGACTGTTCTGCAGAGGTTGTCATTAGGCTTCTTGGACTGGTTGTTACCGAGGTTTTGGATTGCATTTGGTCTGCCATGGTCCATCTGCATTAATTCCATTAATATTTGTGAACTTGTGTGAAGTCCAACATGAATGTTGGTGGATATTTTATTTTATTTTTTTTGCAAAGGTGAATAGATATATTGAAATTTCATTTGTTCATTGATGATGAGAATGAATATTAAGTCAGATAATAAATTTCAGATAGGCTTTCTTTTTTCACTACTCTCAATGTAATAGCCATACACAAACTATACTTTTAAGTTTAAACTGCTTAGTAATAAAATAGCCATCATTTTTATAAGTCTAGAAATTAATGAAACAATAATTGAAGCCCTATAGCATTTGAAAATTTTCATTGATGATACTCCTTCAATTTTAAGCTACCGATGTGACACTGGAGTGAGACAGCAACTTGCGAAGAACACCACCATCACGTAGTATTTCTATGACAGAGATATGAGCAACCTCAAAAATAAAGTATTGGTAAAATACAATAATTAGGAACTCGTGAATTTTGAGTATCTATTACTTTTATTTTAATATGACTTGTTTAATTGTAAATGTACATAGTTTTCAATAATAGCTCCCTTTAGCAATAAGTGTACAAATTTGTGAAAATTTAACTACTACTAGCATAGCGCTGGTGAAAAGACACAGATTTTTCATGAACAAACAAAATATTTTTTAATAAAAACTTACTCTTCAAATACGTTTTTACCAGAATGACAATCATTCAAAACACAAACAACAACAAATGCTGGAGAGGATGTGGAGAAGTGGGAACTCTAAATCATTGTTGGTGAGATTGCAAATTAGTGCAACCACTTTGGAAAACAGTATGGAGGATCCTCAGAAGAATGGGAACAAACTTACCATTTGACCCAGCAAAACCACTTCTGGGTATCTACCCAAAAAGAAAGCAAACCAAACTACCAAACTAATGCATGCGTATCTACGTTCATAGCTGCACAATTCACCATAGCCAAACTATGGAACCAGCCAAGATGTCTATCAACAGATGAATGGATTACAAAACTGTGGGCTATGTACCCAATGGAATTTTACTCAGCCATAAAAAAAACACAATTACATCATTTTCAGGGAAATGGATGGAAATGAAGGACATTATGGTAAAGTGAGATTAGTCAGTCATAAAATATAAGAAATCAGACGCTTTCCCTAATATGTGAAAGCTAAGGAGAAATGGGCCATAGAAGGAACTCTAGATGAAAAGGAGATCCTATAGAGGAGCAAATAAGGCAACCTAATGGAGGCAATAGAAGGCGGAAGAAGGAAACTCTCTAAAGCACATGATGTACTTAAACAAACATATCTCTGTCAACCACTAAGCCAAGCATGGGAAGGAGGGAGGGGAAGGGAATGGGGTGGGGATTGGGTAGGAGCTAACTGTGCAATGTACGCATGTATGTCTACACAAGTTTTTTTTATCCCATTATGATGTACAAATACAATGCACCAATTAAAAAATTAAAACAAAATAACTTAAATGTAGATCTTTTTTCCCTGACTTACACTAGCTGAGGCCTCATTATTTGTCCTAGACAGACCAGGAGAACCCAAATCCTTTGACTAGTATATTGTCAGCCCCCAAGCCACCAATTCTCCTTAGCAACTAGGGCATCTTATTGCATACTGGTTTGGAGTTTTATATTGGGTTTTGGCCTCTGAGGAATTTTCTTTCTTCCCATGTTATTATGCATTTAAATGAGTGTTTTAAAAATCTCATTCAACACTTCTGTGTTTTATCATAGGGAGTTTATGGCATGGGTCACAATATGGGCCAGAAATGAAAAGCTGGCTAATATTAGCACTGTAGATATTCCTGACCTTGAATCAGGCTGTCTGAAGCAGTTTTTCTAACCTTCAAAATCCAGTCTTTTGAGATTTGACAATAACCAAATTCAGTTTGTTTCATGCATGAAAACATGCAGTCTTCAGTGATTCATATGAATTTTGGCCTTCGAGAAATGTGCTTTGATTTCAAAAAAAGAGACCAGTCTTCCTAGGTGTTCAAACAATAAAAGCATGGGCTGGCAGCACAGTTCCAGGTTGGATTCCTACCTGGCTCTTTGATGTTGGAGTCTTCAATCTGTAGATTTCAAAAGATATTGAAAGGAAAGACAGTGACACAGCTTCTGAAAGAAAGAATGAAGGAATTAGTCTACCAGTTAGAACAATTCACACAAAATTATGAATGAAAAATTGAAAAATTTAAATAGAACAAGCTCTCCAAAAAGAAAGAAAGAAAGAGAGAGAGAGAGCTGATGTTTCACTGACTTCTGAAGTAGTACCATAATTATAAAATGAAAAAGATGAACATTGGGTATGAAAAAACTTTGATGGCCATCTAAACCTACTTTTCAATTTGCCAACATGAACACCAAAATGTTAACTTAAAAATAAAAGTGTGGGCAACTGAATTGAATGGTGCCTAGAAAAGTTAGTATAATATGTAAAATTCTGCACAAAAGAAAATGCACTTACTAGCAAAGACAGTCCGAGACGTTTTTGAGAATCAGCACTGCGTAGTGCCAAGGCTGACACTCCATTCAGAAGTGCTTTCTGTCTTTTCTTTTTTTATCATTTTTCTTTTTTTTTTTTTCTTTTACCAACACAATACAACGTTTTCTTTATAGGACTTGACTCTGCTACTTTTGTAGGTTGTAGATACCTTAACTAAAATTTTTTTGAGAATGAGCTGGGTCTTACAAGAATCTCTTTGGGCAGAAAATATAGTCTGATCACGTAAAGCTCAGTCATCGAAGTCTAGAGGCCCCTGTGGCTATTTCTTGCTTTTCAGTTTCTCTTATTGTGCCTCAGTTTAAGTAGCATACTTAATTTTACCACCCTCATTATTTGGGATTATGGTTGTATTCTGTGTTGAAACTTGTAAGACACTCTTCAGATAATAAGAGCATATTTCAATTACACTTAAATTAAAGAACAATAAAGTTAGTCATCAGTTACATTATTTTAACTGGTCTGAAATTAACTTTGTCTCATAGTACTAACACCAGAGTTTTCAGTCCTTACCCAAAATAAAACTTTAATTGTCAAGTGTGTATTAAAACAGCTTCTGTAAGTGACATTGTTCTTCCTATCATATTTTCTTCGATTCGAATACATATTCATGTAGTATAAATTTCATTTTATGCAGGAATGACAACCAGTTGTGTCAGGCTAGATTGATTTGATTGATTTGCTTAACAAATGTTTTCTTTTAGAAGATCCAATTATTCTATGGGCCATCGTGGGAAATGTATGCTTGTTCCATAGCTTGGTTCCAAGCTGTGGATTCATTTAATCATGTTTTACTATAATTCATGAACTGTAGATAGTGGTGTCCAAGCAATTTTTTCTTAAATTATTAATAGAAATAGCCAAATGTTGGGTATGTGGGTTTAAATCGTTGCTGTCCCTAGTACAAAATATGTTTCATGGCAAAAATACAATTTAATGCATAATTTATTTAAGGTTTAGCAAAGAGGCAGGAGACATTCTTTTCCAAACACAAACACTCTGAGAACAGGCTCCTAGATAAGTAAACAGTATGCTTTAAAAGGGAGTGGATGAGACAATAAATGTCATCCCCAACTCAGATAAACACTAAAATTATATTTATGTGATGATGGAGATGTTTTTGTGGCATCGGGCACCTTTAAAACCCAGCCAGGATTATTGATGAATATGGCCTTTATAGTCACTCTGGTTTGCTTGTTTTTTGTTTGCTTTGTAGTGATCTTTGACAAATAAAATTGTTTTTCCATTAATCCCCCTTCATTCCAATTTTTTTTAAATCCCCATATGTTCTGATATTTCCAAAACAGTGAGTTGAGATATAAAACTTATCTGAGGAGATGACAAGCTTCCTCTCTTCCTTGTAAACTGACATTTGTTATTGATTGGATACTTATCTCTGCTCCTAAGTTTTCCGGCCTTCTACATTGTTTGTTTATTTGTTTTTGCTTCTTTTCTATAAGCAAGCTCCTCTCTCTGGCTCACATTCAGCAGTTCTGTATTAGAGTTTAATTTTCATTTCCGAAGATGTTTGTTTTCTTCGTCAACAAGAGATTTCGGTAATATTCTGGGAAATTTTCTTCGTGCCTATAACCTGCGATTTGAAACATGAAGCCAATTTCTATCTATTGACCATGTTTTGCTTTGCTTGACACAAGGCAAAAGATATATTCCCTTAGATGAGCCCGTTGGTTGTGTGTGTGTGCGCAGGTGTGTGACAAAGGTGTGTGTGTTTGATTATGGTTGGTAACCAGATATAAAATAATCAAATGAACAGGGCTTTAGTGTGCAAGTAGAATAAAATCTGAGAGTTCCAAAGATCCCCAAATTCACAAGGAATGCATATTTTACACACAAGAAAAGGTCAGCAAAGATGAATTGAAATGGACACAGTCAACTGACCAGACTCAGTCATTAGTTATTAGTTTGAAACCTCTCACCTGCCTTGCAGCTTGATAAATTTCAATTTGGTTCTGCAAAATAAAAATGGCAAAGAAAGTAGAGTAGTGAGAGGGAGAATGGGTACTTGCTTTTTAAGGGGTACTGCATTTCTCTTAAGAATTATGAAAAACATCCAGAAATGGATATTAGTAATGGTGGCAAGAACATTGTATATGTACTAAATGCCACTGAATTGCACACTTAAGGAGAATTAAAGTAGTGAATTTTGTTATATTTTCCCACAGTAAGAGATTAAATGTGTCTATATTTAAAAACAATAACTTTCATTAAAACTTGAAGGACAACAATAAATCAATGCCAAGGATCTGCTGTACTAACTAGTGATTATTTATGTCAACCCTTTTGGGAGCAGGGTATCTATTACTCTATTGCACCAAAATAATAAACAAATAAAAAAGCAGAAGGAATATGTGATGTTTTACACCCACATGACATCTAGAGCTATAAATGTTGCCTCTTTAAGCATTCCGCAGGTAACCAGTATATGTAGATTTGCAGACCTCGAAATTACTAATGCTGAGGATGATAAATTATGATAAATGTATGCTGATCCCACTTGTCCTTAATGGTCACAACTGCTTAGTGTGATCCCTTGTCTCCTGGCATTTCATCTAACCAGGTGATTAAGTAATGATAGCAGAGGGTCACTCTCTGTTCACTTTGATTCATCTGCAAACATCCAAATTTCCATGATTCTGGCTTTTTTGCAGACCTGTCGGTGACCTTCTTTTGCACTTGAACAAGGTTGGTTGCACATCAAGAAACTATTCTGAGGCCAGAGCAATTTATTATTATCAGAGCTCTTAGTTATTGGACATTCACAGAGGAGAAACCACACATTCTTGAAACGAATTCTTGCTCTCCCGCTACTGGGTAGCGTCATATGTCTTCCATCTGGGTGGTGGGTGTCCTAGTCCTTCTCTTTAGAAGAGCTTGCTAATCATGGTGGTCTGGAGGAACACAGGGTGAGTTCGAGAAGGGGTACAGCATTTCTCTTTGAAATGATGAAAAGCATCCAGAAATGGAAAGTAGTAATGGTGGTAAGAATGTTGTATTTGTACTTAATGGCACTGAATTGTGCACTTAAAAAGAGTTAAAATGGTGAATTTTAACTCTAATAATTGACAACAAAAATTTGCAAGAATAATATTTTATCTTAGTCTACATACAAGGCAAATTTAAGGTGAAAATGCAGAGTAGGGGTACTGGGGATGCAACCCAGAGCCCTGGCCTGCTAAGCATACACTGTAACACTTAGCTACACCTCCTCTCCAGCTCCCTAAGGAAAGTTTTACTAGTGCATTTGTATTTCTCAAGAAAATTATTTACTGTGCATATCATTCCATGCCTCCCACTCTTATCAGTGTCTTATCTTCCTGATAAACTCTTTTCATGCCCAACAAAAAGGCATGATACTTTCTGCTTGAGGTCTACCTCAGCCCTCCCAGGTCAACTTACTCTGCTCAATTTACCAAGCAAGCTCAACTATTAACACTCCATTTTGATTTTCTCATTCCCTTCTGCCCTCTAGAGCCAAGACTGAATCCAGTTCCATTTCTCAGCCTCTTTCTAATACTAGGCCAGCATCGTTTCTAGCCTTGTTTCTCCAGTCTGTCTTGAATGATGAATGAATGAGTAAATATACAAGTAAATAAAATATCCAACTTTATCCATTTTATTATTTTATTTTTATTTTTCCGATATCTAGCAATGGCTTTGGATTCCTAGAGAAATTTAATTTTAATATCTATCACTTAAAAGCAAAATGTTATTGGATAAATTACTCAGCCCCTTTGAGCCAAAGTTTCTTCATCTGAGCATAAGAATTGAAATACTAGATTCAAAAGTTTGTAGTAGCCGGGTGTGGTGTCGCACGCTTGAAATCCCAGCATTTGGGGAGGCTGAGACCAGAGGATCGCGGTTCACGGACAGCCTCAGCTACTTAGTGAGGCCCTCTACAACTTAGTGAGACCCTGTTTCAAAATAAAAGAATAAAAATAAGGCAGGGGGTGTAACTCAGAGGTCAAATGCCCCTGGGTTCCATCCCCAAACCCGCAAAAAAAAAAAAAAAAAAAAAAGTTCATAGCGAAGAGGAAATGAAGGTAGTTAGGTGATTAATATTAGGTAACAATCTCTTAAAATAACTAATAAAAGCAATAATGACAAATGCACACAAAATCTTGTGTTTTATTTTTTACAATTTTCCAAAGAGCAATCAACAGACATGAAGATTACAAGAGAGAAATAGAAATGACAGACATATTTTATAGGCATTCCTTAACCCAAAATGTTTCTAATTTAGTTGTCTTCAAGCTAAAAAATATAAAGGACATGTAGTGAATGGTTCAGCTCTTGGAACAGTGTACATACTGTGCGTAGATTCTTTAGAATATGCAGTGAATAATGAATGGTCCCATTTCTGTTATCATTTCTACACTCTTCTATAGAGCAATGTATTCTCTGTCCATAATTCAAGCTTCTAGGGAACACAATGTCACTGGCTGAAACACAGAAAGGAAGAAAGTTAGAGAGCAAAATTTGGTCATCAGACAGACTCAGGAAATAGAACTAATGGGAATCAGGTAATTAGATTAAACTAAAAGTGGACTTTTTTTTGCCCATTTGCAAAGTGATGATCAAAGTCAAAACTCTCCTAAATGAATCTGTAGGAAAGAGAGTGGGGGAAGAACTAGATGAATATGATTATTAAATAGAACTGAACGAAATCCAGTTTGCTGCCTAGGACCCTGGAATTTGGGAAACCATCCCGAACTCTTGGGTTTTAGTGTGTTTGTGTGCAAAGTGAGACCAGTAACACATGGCACAGCTGCCAAGAAGGATTCTATGTGCAAGTTCCTAGGAATATCTTTTTTGTGTCATTTGTCCATACTTTTGACCCCCAAGCATGAGCTCACATCCAAATACTTCTTCTCCTTGAGAGTGTCCTATTATAAACATCCCCATCATTCGGGCCTTCATCTCTGTAAGATTCTCAAACTTTCCATATTTGTTTCCTAAGTACCTCTCTGTACCCTTCTCATCCTGCCCAGCCTTGGATGTTGCCAGCTCTCAGTGCTTCTGTCTGTTGTATTTGCCTGACCTCGACTGAGCCCAGCTTTCCCCAGGGGCTGGGGCCTCAGAACTTTTGCTTCAGTGTCTACCGATTTGCTTCTGCGCTCCCCATAAAACTCATCTACCACTGCCTTTATTCTCCTGCTCCCTCCACTGAAGGGTCTTACTTTAAGGTCTTATTTCGCTTTTAAACTCTTGAGTTCACTGTTCTTTTCTCTTTTCCCCTTTGCCCTTTTGTGTTGTCATCTTCATCGCCATCTTTCTGCGCGGCTTTCGATGCCTCCTGAGTGGAATATTTATTCTCGGTGCCTTTCCATTCTCTGCCTCACTCTTGGTGTCTTCTATTTCTTTCTTGAATAGAGCTGCCCCTTCTTAGACAAGCCCTATTTCCCCCTTTGCCAGGACAGTTCCTTTCTGCACTTACTCCTCTACATCTTTTCTTTTAAACACTCTCTTATTTCTCAAGTGGCTTTTCTTACAACACCGTAAATCTAACACTGATTTATTTTCTAAAGTTTTTCTTTTGAAAGGCCATGCAACATTCTACATGCATCTTGATACATACACACACACACACACACACACACACACACACACACACACATATATATATATATACCTATCTATATATATCAAGATGTATAGAGATATATAAATATATAAAAAGACATATTAAATATAAATTAAAATATAAATTATAAAAAATATATATTAAATATAAATATATGCATATATATTTATATTTAATATATCTTTTTATATATATTTTCTTTCATCTCTTCTGCCTGGGTTTGTTCTTCTGAGTCCCTTCCCAGGACCTGCTTCTGGGGAACTCCACCAATACATCAAATCATAAAGTCATAAAATGTTCCAGGTAAACGGGACCATATATATCACCTCAACCAGACCGTATGCATAACCAGATGGAAAATAACTGAAAAATGTCTGCTAAAGGCCCAACTCCTGATGGCTACTTCTCCAACTCATTTATAAGCTTTAGGTTCGTGCTGTATTGATTGTCAAGTCACAACCATGTAATAGACTCTTTTTCTACTTAAAAATGAGCTGGCATAGCACATATGGTTTGTTTTAATTGTGGCAAAATACACTGAACACAAGATTCATCTTTTTAAAAGAGTATAATTCATTGGCATTTAGTATAGTCACAATTTGGGGCAGGCATCACGATTGTCTAGTTCCAGCATATTTTTATCATTCCAGAAAAAAAAACTCTATGCCCCTAAAGCGGTCACACCCCAGTCCTACCTCACCCTCAAGTCCTGGAAACTACCAATATTTTCTCTGTCTCTAAGCATTTACCCATTCTGGATATTTCATATAAATAAAGTCACATATTATAGGGCCTTTTGGATTTGACTTCTCAAATATAGTTTTATAACCAGCTCTACAGAATTATACAACCTGAAAAATACATCTGCATATGTATATGGTTTAGGCATATACATGCACACATATTAGTGCACACACATACTAAAATATACTTTTTTCTTAGGTATTCTCTATATACAGTGCTTTTGTTCCTATTCTAAAATT
This sequence comes from Muscardinus avellanarius, assembly GCF_963383645.1. Taxonomy (NCBI): domain Eukaryota; kingdom Metazoa; phylum Chordata; class Mammalia; order Rodentia; family Gliridae; genus Muscardinus; species Muscardinus avellanarius. The sequence goes on from NC_137787.1 coordinate 185,599,641, forward strand.
GTTCATGTTCTCTTTTCATAGGTGGTAGTAATGTGCCCTTTTTTTCACAACCAAATGATCTCTTCTGATGTTGAGTGTAACTACTGCAGCCCAGAGATGAAGCTGGTCCTGTGTAACAGGTGCTTGCCTCTCACAGGCCTGCATGGATTCTCCAGGTCAACCTGCTGTGGCACTTAGCAAAGACTCATTTTGGTCTTTGGCCTCCAGTCAATAAAGCAAATCCACGCCATAGACTGATAGCAAGCTCCCAGGAGGAGCTTTTCTCTTTACATATGCCTAAATCAAAGGCTGGCTCCTTCAACACCTACCACCCTGGTTAAAGGTGAGGAACAAGCAGATTTGTCACATAAGTGTGACAAATAGAACAAATGCTTATGGGACAGAGGGCTGTCCACATGATAGCTACTCCTCAACTACTTGGCAAGGGTTACATCTTCTCCCCTCCAGGGACCCTGGCCACTTTTGTCAGGTCTCTGCTTAAAAGTCCTTCAGTACTTTGCTCCTTAAGATGATGTTGGGCCCCATCTATACCATCGACCAAGGGATGAACCATGAAAGACCATACTTCTTTCTTTTGCTTCCCTTCTCTTAATTATCTTTTAATTATGTTCACATCACACCTTTTGATTTTTTTTTGGCCAGTGTGACATGCAGAAGGAAGTTGGTTATTTGATGGTAACTCTTAAAAGAAGTATACATCAGTGCATGTGCACACACACACACACACACACACACACACACGAATTGGGCACGGTGGCACACGCCTGCAATCCCAGCTTTTCAGGAGGCTGAAGCTGGAGGATCATGAATTCAAGGCCAGTCCAAGCAACTTAGGTAGACCCTGCCTCAAAATAAATCAAAAGGTCTGCAGATGTACTTTGATGGTTGAGCGCTTGCCTAATATGTGCAGGGTGCTGGAATCGGTCCCTCGTATCATAGAAAAAGAATCACTTCCATTGACATTAAGTACATACATGAGAATACCAGTGTCAGTTTCAATATCTTGTATTGGGGAAGGGGAGAATGTGGAGGGAAGCCGATAGAAAGCTCACCAAGTGGTCTTGTGCACACATGCCACTACTACTGTGACCTACATTATGATGCGAAGCTATAAAGCACTAATAAGAGTATAAAAATATAGTATGTTAAGATAGTATATTAAGTAAACAGATCTTTCCAAGAAATGCATTATGATTACACAGATCACCAACTTCCAAGACAACAGATTTCCATATTCATTGTTTTGCATGTTGGTAGTCATCACTCCCTCACTAACAAGCAAAAAGGGTTATCTCCTACTACTAAGATACCCAAGGGATGACTTATTTATTTGAAAAGCAGAGTCATGTACCCATTGATTAAAATAAAAACTCAGAAGAAGGTTTAGAAGTACTGCTTTTCTCTCCTAAACACAAAAATCATACTTGCAGACAACACCGCACGGCTGCTGGTGAGCAGAAGAGGAACATACAGGCTTTCTTGCAGAAGTATTGAGCCATTGGGCACGACATTGAGGTGGCTCCTCCAGTCACATGTTAACCGAATTCATCTCATTTTTAACTGACATTCAGAATCCTCACAATGTTATTTCTGGTGGGGCAACTGTTGTCTTGTGAGAGAGCCTTTCACAATCAACCTTTCCTTAAAAGGATTTCACAGACATCTCTTCATATACACTGCTTTGCTGTTTTAGCTTTCTCTTTTTTCTCTACCTTTATCCTAATAAAGAAGTCAGAAGGTATTGATATATTTTCTCTTCTTTCTAATCCTATGTCTTCCTTTCCTATGGTGCAGCTGTTCAGTGATTTGGCAGTCCCACATCTTCAGCTAAGCATAGCTACTACCTGTAACTACCCACCTGTCTTATCCTGGATGGGTCAGAGAGGTGAAAATTGTGTCCCTACAGCGAATAGACTGTCCTCCACATCTTAGCTCTGTAGGTGTCTTTGCACTGTTTTCCCTTGCCTCTGGTTGCTCTCCTAGAACTTCTGCAATACTTTCTTTTTCCTGTCTCTGTCTCTCTCTGTCTTTCTCTCTCTCCTTTCCTCCCTACCTATCTACCTATCTCTCTCTCTCTCCAGGGTAGCCATAGTGACTTCTTTCAAACACACTCCACACAGTTATCAGACCCAGTGACACTTCAGCACACGAGGTGGGCATATACAATTATCATCTTGTATCCCAGTGGATTACCTGGTGAAAAGATCGAGGTTGAGACTTACTTTTTCTGCATCTATATGCGGTTCTTTTTCCTTCTTACTGCTGACAAAATAGCGATGTTAGTCACATCATGGTTAAAAATAATCAACTTCAGACTATTTTCCTCTAGAAAGTCATATTAAATAGAAACCATGAGGACTTACTTCTCTAGGGCAAAAGTCAGGAGGGGCTGACTCCCAGACAGAATTGTTGCATATTGGAGGATTAATATATGAAAGCACATCGTGCTGTCTCTGCTTCTGCCCCAATCCTAGCTTGGGGTGACACCATCAATTAATCAAACATCAAGTATTTATTCAACACATATTCTGCACTCAAGGGAATGAAAGCCAAAAAAAAAAAAAAAGCCACATTTTAAAAATGATGCAAAGGACAAAAATGTGTCTGTGTCCAACCAGGCGCATTTGCTTTTAACAGATGCTTGGGCTCATCTATGTTTCATCGGTTTCCTTTCCAAATGCATGTTCTACAGCCACAAGCCTCCTTGCGAGAGTTTCCTCGTGTGCAAATGGTGTCCTTTGCAAGGTGACTTATCTAAAGACTAGTCACAAACACCTGTGGAAAGGAGGTTATTTTTAAACCGTATTTTAAATCATTTTACTTTTTTTTGAGAAATGCCTGTTGGTATGGTATCTCAAGGTGAACCTGTGCTTAAAACCCACTCTCGGGCAACCCACCAAGGACAAGTGATCTGGTCCTCTGAGAGTCAAAGCGGCAGCTGAAAATTGTGTGTCTTTTAGTGTTTTAACAAGGGGCAGATGACTACTAAGTTAGTTTGTCATATGATTTGAACAACAAATAAATTGCCTACTATTATTTACTCACCAATTATTTACCATTGCTAAGTAGCAATGGTAAATAAACTATTGAGCTTGTTTAACCTAATATCTAATATATAGAAATTATTGATTCTTCTACATTTGAATTTCTTCAAGAGACAGCATTGTCTCTGGGCCTTTTTTTATCTCGACTGATGCAGCTTAGCTGAAGAGGTGAATATCGTAAGGGACTTCACCCAGCAGAAGTAAACCAAGTTAGCCAGCACTGCCCCAGTCCTTATATGAGCCAAGCACAGTTCTAAGTATTGAATCTTCACAATAGCCCCATGACCCATAGAGTGGCCTTATTCCCACTATACAAATAAGAAAACCAGAGACTAAGCAGTGCAACCAAATCGTCCAGATTCATGCAGCTGATAAGTATCGGCATTAGGTTTATACGCAGATGATGCAACTCTCTAAAAACCCCTGACGGTTACATATTTTGTTTTAGCTTGCTTCTCCCATCCAGCCCCAAGAGAGAAAGGACTGCATGGAAATCCCCGGGCATGTTTCTTTGTAGGTTCCAAGTGCTTTAGGAGGAGATAGAAGGACAGAAAAGTAAGCACTGATCTCTTCGACCTCAGCACCACCTCCTCCCTGCTGGTATTTCCACAGGCTCTAAAAGGTGTACTCTGTCTCTTAAGGGTGCCTGTCCTACCAGAGAGAATGGTTTTAATCAGGTGCCTAGTGAAAGGAGAAACATGCACATGTGTGTGCACTTGCACGCACACGCTCAAAACAATTGCAAATTGAATCCTGAGTTGCAGGCTTGAGCAGCTCCCCCAGGGTGGACTGGACTCAATGATATGTATCATTCTCTCCCATTCTGCTGACAGTGCATTGCAGGTACATACCTGAGCAGCAATGCGTTCTGCAATTGCAGACCCCCCTCCCTGCTTCCCCAAGCATACCACAGTCAGAGTCATCCTAACTTAGGACTTAGTCTTCTACTAAAATGTGTAGGGTGGAAGAAGTGTATAGCAAGAGAGAATAATGGTAAAGTGGGGGTTGGAGGCAAGGGAGAGTGTTACAAAAATGGGAGTCAGGACTCAAAGGTCCATCAGCATCTCTTGGAGTCCGCCATTCCTAGAAAGGAATCTCTAAGCATTAAGAACACTTCACAGAACAGAACCCAAGTCTTTTTCATCTCATATGATTTCTTTCAGTGGCCTTAGGCTCTGGACTCTGCAAGGCTGAAAGCACTGCTGATGAATTCATGTGGATTATTTGACATCACACATCAGAAACAACCAATTCCTTGATGGAATTTGTTATCTTTCCAATGGGTTGGTCATTTTGGTACCCTGTTGGGTGTTACTAGATGCCATTTAAAATACATTACTCTGGGTGTGATGGTAACTTGTAATTCAACTATTTGGCGCCTGAGACAGGAAGATCTCAGATTCGAAGCCAGCCACAACAACTTGCAAAGGCTCTCAGCAATGAGACCCTGTTTTGAAATAAAATAAGAAATACATCTGAAGGGTAAAACCCAGAGGTAGAAGGCCCCTGGGTTCCATTCCCAGTAAAACACACACACACACACACACACACACACACACACAAAATAAAACATTAAATTTTAAAAGGAAACTTAAAAATCTAAATTGAAACCTTATAAATAATTCCATTGGTCTAAACTGGCTGAATAAACAATAAAGTAAGCCTACAACAAAATCTACAGAGAATAATGAACATCTAATTTTTTTTTAACGGGTCTGGGGATGAAACCCAGGAGCATTCGATTAGGTTATGTTTTATTATATTACAGAAACACACAATAGCTTCTGGAATACATTGGACATCACAATTGTTTTTTTTTGTTGTTGTTGTTGTTTTATTTTGGTGGTACTGGGGTTCCTTGGAAGCCCTTCTACCTCCGGGCTACACTCCCAGAACTATTTTATACTTTTTTATGTTATTGGAAACAGGGTCGCTTAAGCCAGCGTGGCTGGCTTCGAACCTGCGCAATCTTCCTGTTTCTGCTTCCCAAGTGCGGGGATTACAAGCGTGCACCACCACACCCGAGACATCACAATTCTTTTGAGTGATGAAGGGAAACAGGCACCATGCTCTGACTTTTTTCAACATGTACCAGACATGTTTTGCCATTAGCTTAGTGAGCAGTTAGAAGATGAAGTCAGTACTTCATCCCAGTACTCGGGAGCTGATATAGAAGGATTGCAGTTATACTACCAGCCTCAGTTACTTAGGCCCTCTGCAATTTAGTGAAACCATATTTCAGAAAATAAAGACTAAAAATAGGGCTAGGGATGTAGCTCAGAGGTAAAGTGTTCCCGAGTTCAATACTAAGTATTGCAATAAAAAAATGTACAAGATGGGTAAACTTCCACTATATATGAAATGTTTAGTTTGCTTGGAATGCAGCTAACACCCTAGTTCTTGGTGCTATTTTATTTTAATCTTAAAATTTACCTCTTTTGTGGCAAGCATAAAGAAATCAAATAACAACAAATGCTGGCGAGGATGTGGAGAAAGAGGAACTCTCTTACACTGTTGGTGGGAATACAAACTAGTTCAGCCACTATGGAGATCTGTGTGGAGATTCCTAAGAAAGGTGGGAATAGATCCACCATATGATCCAGCTATACCACTCCTGGGTATCTTTCCAAAGGGGTTGAATTCAGAGAAATACAGCAACATATGCATACCTATGTTCATAGCAGCACAATTTGTAATAGCCAAAATATGGAACCAACCCATATCTCCATCAACAGATGAATGGATAGCAAAACTTTAGGAAATACACACAATGGAATTCTATTCAGCCATAATGAAGAACAAAATTATATCATTTGCAAGAAGATGGAAAGCCCTGGAGAACATTATATTAAGTGAGATTAGCCAAGCACAGAAGGAGAAGGTACATATGTTTCCTCTAATATGCCCAAACTAGGAAACACAGAGGATACCAGTGGGACTCCAGATAATGGAGGGGAAATATCAGTAAAGTTTGAATGGAAATATAGGAGAGGAGGAAGGCTGATCTTGATTAATGAGGGTCTACATCTGAATATGTGTAAAATTATGAATATGACATGGTTAACCTGGACAACCATTGGTGGGAGGGGGGAAGGGAAAACGGGGGTGGCACCAAATATAGTTTAAATGTATACTAGTTCAATAAAAAATTGTTAAAAGAAAAAAAAATAAAATACTTGTAAGTATAAAAAAATTTGCCTCTTTTTAACTATAAATTTAGAAAGCAGGGGATTTTGGCTACAGTCAAGGTGTTTATTTGTTCTGTTAGCAACTTCTACTAAAATACTTGAACTCGTAGTCATCATGGAACTTCAGTTGAGGGTGGAATCTCTCATTAGTCTCCCCTGGCCTGAACTTAATATAAAGAGCAGCCTTAGTTGGCTATTGTTTATTAAGACTTCACTATCCATTAGATTACTTACCAAACACTTTACATAAATTATTCTGGTCCTCACAAGAGCCCATTCAGGTCGATATCGTTATTTCCATTAAGCAAACAAAGAAACAAATCCAGAGAAGCTGAGATCACATGGATGATAAGTATTTGAACCATACTGCCTTTCTGATAAAATGTATTCCATTACTCTAAGTCCCCCCAAACCAGAGTTATAAATTTCATTTCTCTTAAAATAAGAGCAGGGCTGAGACTCAAGCTTCAGTAAGTTCCCATGTGACTTATGTCATCTTGAATAAACAACAGCATTTTTAACCTCTAAACATCTGGTAAGGTCTTCTTTTTCACACTACTTCATGATAAGAACGATCCTAAAAGAGGGATGTCATAGCCCAGGGCAGTGGCATACTCCTGTGATCTCAGGACAAGAGATGAGAGGACCACATACTTAACAAGACCCTCTGTTTCAAAATTAAAAATCAAAAGGGCTGGGGTGTAGCCCAGAGGTAGAATGCCTCTGGGTTCAATCCCCAGTACCACACACGCAAAAGAAAATAAAGGAAAAGGAAAAAGAAAAAATAAAGTGATGTCATATAACTTTTCCCAGACTATATATGTCACTAACAGTGGTTTGAAAAAGGGAATTTTCTCCATCAACCTGGACTCTCTCTTGTTCATATGCCCCTCTAGAGCCAAAACCCAGGGAGTCCTACATTCTATATAGTCCATAAATATTTTCTAAAAGACTGAGTGCTTGGATGAACATGCCCACGAAGAACTAAACACATCAATAAACACGACCTCCATGCCTGTGTCTCATTCATAAAGTTCTCTTATTTAGTGACATGGATTAACATGCCCTTTGAAATCTGAATCCACACACTAAACACTTGGAATAACAAGTTAGTCTATTATAAAGATGATGATCCTGTCACCCCCAAGAAACACTTTAAAGTGGTTTCAATGTATTATGAATTACACATGATCACTTCTTTGTTTTTTGGACAGGAAATAACTAGAATATGAAAGTGTGTGCATATATACAGTGATGCTTGGTAAACCTTTGTTGGAATAAATGAAATATTTCACCACTATGGCAATAGATGCTCATAATCAAATTCCCAAACACCATGTGACATTTGCTCTGATGAGTTTTATGTTGTTGCTAATTAAGATTTCTTGAAGTAAAAAAATCCATCAAGGAGAATTCATAATACCTTTCATATCTGGGATTTAATGGTATCATATACAATGTCTTTTTATATTAAGTAAAACTGTCCCCTAAATTTTGAAGCAATATTTTTATTTATTTTTTCTGATTTGTTATTACTTTTGCAATTAAATAATTTAATGCTTTTTATTATAGATTTATCTCTAATCCTCTAGACTTTCCATGATCACTGTTAGCACTATTAAGTAAGCAAAATCATGCTGGGTACAGCGGCACATGGCTGTAATTCCAATACTTGGGAGGCTGATATGGGAGGATCGTAGGTTTAAAGCCAGCTGTGTGCAATAACTTAGTGAGATTTTGTTTCAAAATCAAAAGTAAGAAGAGAGCTTTGATTGTCACTCAGAGGTAGAATGCTCCTGGATTCCATCCTCAGTATTAAATATTTTTTAAAAAGTAAAAAAGGCTACATTGAATCTCAGAGGTAGAATGACCCTAGTTTAATCCCTGTAACACCCCCTCCAAAAAATCAACAAAAATCTCAAAACATGGATAAAAGTGCTTTTATTTACATAAAAGGCACCCGATGACTTTATTTACCCTCTCTATAGTGACCTCATAGAATCTAGCCACCAAACAAAATTTACAAAGAAATGCTTTTACATATTTGTGATTACGGAACAAAATAGAAGTTTCCAATCGTTTAGTCTCTGATGGGAAAATTTGGTAAACACCAGGTGGGGAGGGCACAGGTGGTGCAAATATCTCCCACATTTTTCAAATGTCAGCTGTTCTCAAGAGAGGAAGCTTAAATAAACATCATCCATAATCTTAGCAGATGTTATCAATGCATCCCTCTTGAGTTGCCGGCTTTCCGATATCTGTGTCGTTAATAACAGTTCAAGGAAGATTTGAAGTGCTTTGATTTTAATCAGTGGTCATTTAAAAAAAAATAGCTGTGCTAAATGCTGTCTGTTTGTCTTCGGATCATCTCCCTCACACAGATGGTTTCTTTGAAATTGTTGGGACACTTCATTGTTTCTGATAGCTGATGACTCATTAGAGGAAACTCCCTGTATACACAATATGAGAAAACAAGATGGTTGGGTGTTCTTTGCTTCAGCTAATCTTCAAACCAAATTTCAAGAGATGTGACAATTTTACCAAGATGTTGTCAAAATAAGAGCAACCCACTGATAAATGAAACCTGGCTCGGGTTGGACCCTTGGGTGCCATTCTGGTTTGCTCCCAGTGCCAGGGGACTTTGTGTCAATGTCATCCCTGATAACTTGATCATTGCAGCTGGCATATTGTCAATTTCCTCGTCCTTCCGGATGGCTCATTTTGCAGTCGATGCAACACTTCCTAGGTTTTCCCCTCCACTTGCCCCCCACCCACATGTTGCCAAAGGGACAATGTTTGTAACTGATCTCTAGTTGTTTGGAAATAAAATGAAATCATCTGCCAGACAGAAGTTTTAGAGGTCGTGGGGAAGATGATCCGTTTCAAAGGCCCTTACAGTGTTCTAAAGAATGTCAGGCTTAGCTGTGAATGTTAGACAGATAACCTTGCATAGTTAAAAAGGTAACTCCCACAGCTATTCCGTCCTTTACCCTTGGCCAATGTTGGTAGGACTGGACTCATTCTAAGAAAATGAGGTCAGCATGCAGTGTTATCATGCATTATTTTGAGTGTCATGAAAGGCCATAAAAGTAGCCCATTATCATCAATGGCAACAGGAGGAGCAATAATGTTAAAATACTGTGTTCTCATTACAGTGAGCTGACACAACAGAATACTCCAAACCACTCAGGGTAGCCCAGCACAAAAGCCTGGTATGATGTATCATCCCCTCCAAGGGCTAATCAGAAACAGATAAAAGAGAGGAGGCTCTCTAACGGTGCTGCACAGTAAATCCTATTTTAAAAGAATAATGGAAACCAAGGAGTAATGTTGTTTTTGCAAAGAACCTGGTATGGTAAAAAGTCAGAACTGTGTTCTCTCTGAATAGCAGATTTTATTTCTGATCAGCCTTCCAGAAATACCCCAGGGGGCAAAAGTGTGACTGAAAGCAATACAATGTAAATTCTATTGTTTCTCTTATTTCTGATATGACTGGTGTACTCTGCTGCATTATTTACCTATTATAAGGAGAAAATAGCCTCAAGTTTTCCATTTCCCTTTTAGGCTCGGGTAATTCTCACTGTGTTCCATGGACTTCTACACAGTGGTAAAATATGTTATAGTAGCTCATATATTGCAGAAAATACCTTACTCTCAGAACCCTCCTCAAAAGAAGAAAGCTATAATACTCGTTTTATTGTGTGAAGAGAGAGGGAGGACTCATTTAGGAAGACAGCTCATTTATATTCTTAATGATTAAGCATTTCTTTAAATATTATTTAAGAAATGTTTAAGCATTAAATATAAAATTATTAAGTATTTGGAAAACACTATGGGTCTTATTTTTTTTAATTTTTTTGAGTGAAGGAAGGTTAAATGGGGGTAGATTAAAATATCCACAGGTACTTTGCAGTTCTTCCAGTCAAGAGGAGGAAGCTGTTTCTTTGCCCCTTCCATTTTGGTTGGCACTGGATCTTCTTTGTCAAGTAGGATGTTGGAAATATGATGCTGGGGCTTCTGAGCTGAGCCCTCTTGGTGACTTGCAGAACTCTTTCCTCCCTCACCCTCTTAGAGCGCTGTCAGTGGGAGGTAAACTGAGCTAGCCTGCTAGAGAGGCCAGTGAAGAAGAATCAAGGGCCATGGCAGCCAGCAGCTACCTCCCTGTTATATACAGAACCTTCTTAGATCATCACAGGACCAGTTGACAACAACCTCATGGTGCCCTCTACAGAGAACAGCAGAAAAACCAACCAGCTGATCCCAACCAAAAGCTTGGGTTCCTGGAGTCATGAACAAATAAAGAACATTGTTTGAAGTCACTAAGTTAAGCAATAATATAATATGTAGGAAAAGATGAATGGCATTGGAAAAGTTGAGTGAAACTCCAGGTCTGACTTGGCTAACTTCTCCCCACCACCTAGCAACCCTATCTGCTGTGATCACAGACAAGATGTAAAAGAAACCACCATGATCCTCTGACTTCAGCTCGGAGCTTGCACATCTTCTGGGGAAATTTATTATGCTGACATCATCGACTAAGTTAAATTACAAGCCCAGGGACTTCCTCCTGGGCTTTTATTGAATGGTTTGCCTTAATGCCATATGACTGATTCTGGTGGTAGTCATCCCTTCGTGTTCCTGGCTGCTGACAAGTTTGCTTAACTGATAACTCAAATAAACTTGACAACATTATAGGCTATAAGAATGCAACCATGGTGCAGCAAGATACCCCAAGACAGACCCTTGCAGTGGTGGATGAGTTTCTAGCACTACAGTTGCACAAAACACTTTAAAAGAATAAGCTGGGGTATGTGTGTGCCAAGATTTATTTCTTTTCTCCTGGTAGATTTGTTTTCATTTGTATGGGCTACCAGACCTCAGCTTTGAGGCACATCTGACTTGATTTTCTCTCTTTCCTTTGGTGTGCTTGTTTGCTGGCCCAAGAGTTAACAAAATTGTAAGCAACCTTAACTAAGCCAACATCATCAACTGGACTAGTCGTTGTGACCTTGCCTGTAACAACTCTTACATTTTTTTTGAGAGTCAAAGGAAATAAACTTACTATCAATCTTGTCTGTTCACTTCTTTTTGAAAACTTTAAGCAGTTTCTTCCTAACCAAAGTTTTGGACTGGAAAAATAAAGCGAAAGGAAGGGTGTGATGGGGGAGGCTTGAGGGAAAGTCTTCAAACAGGGAAAGGGACGATGAGGTAGGGTGGTGCTGAGAGGACTCTGGGACCTGTCATTCTATCTCATTTCCACAAGGATTTAGGGAGCAACAGCAGCATGACAGTGACTTTGCTGGGTGATAAGAGGATAGAGAAAAGTTAAGTGTGACATGTTCAGTCAGAAATTTATAAATCAGTGTTGAAGGTGGACAGTATACATGATTAATATTGAGCTAAAAGCAAGAATTACAATGTGTAAAGTAGTAATTTTGAGACAAAAATATAGGAGTGACATCTAAAAACTATGCTGTTTTTCCAACATCAAATACTCTCATGGATTAGAAATAAACTGTGTCCTATACATATATATGCCCATGTTTACTTAAAAAGATTGAAAATATTGTGGGTTTCTCTATATTCGCCATGCTCATGCACATAGTAGAAACTCAGTAAATATTTGTAACTCCTGATGAGACAAATGTCACTATTTGCTCTCAACTGCCTCCTGAGTTGCAGACCTGGGAAGCTTTCTGGTCCATGCTGCACTGTGCCTTTCACCGTATACACCTAGAAAGACTCTCATTATAACCAAGTAGGATAAGGTAAATATTTACAGAATATCCTAGGGAAATCATGCAATGTATCAGATTGACTTTGTAGAAAAATAGTGAATCAGATAAATTTTCTTACTCTCTTTGCCAGCCCGAATTCACTATAAATTTCAAGAACATAGATATTAAGATCTTAGTTTCCCCGAAGCCCTCTAGCATCACACATATTGAAACCCTTTAATAACTGTTAGCAAACTAACTAAATAGATCTTCTATAAATGTAATCTAAGTAATCCTCCAGGCATTGATATACAAAAATTAAATGTCATTTTCTAAGTTCTTTCTAGAAATGCATATGAACGTATGGTTATTAATAATAAAGCACTAGGAGTGTTCCTTTTAAGATAAAATTTGAAACTGAACTTTTGGGTTAAATTCCTTTGAACTCGAATCTTTCAAAAGAAAGGCATAGATTTCTTTTCTGATTCACTTAGTGAAATGTCCATTGTAAGAAGAAAATTAAAAGTGTACACAGTGAATATGAAACATGTATAGTGGAACTTCAAGAGTATAAGACATCAATAAAACACAAATACTGAGTAGATGGTAGCTTCATATAGTTAATTTCATTTCAAAGAGAATATGAAATATAGACAACTCAAAGTCTATACATTCTTAAACATATTTTATCTGAAGGTACTTTTATAATCTTTAATTCTGTGCTCCAGGTACTGGCAATCACAAAATTGCTTGAAAAACAGTGTATATATTTACAAATAAATTCAGTTGATTATACCTACTACTTTTTCTCTTTAGCCAAATGTATTTTGTTAATGTAATACCATCCTCTAAGAGTTGTCTTATTTGTAGCGAGAAAAAAATCTGAAGAAATACATGATTAGTTATAAACTACCTGAAATCAAAGACTTAAAGGAAATTCACATTTGATGCAATTAAAATAGCAACACATCTTCATATCCTCTTTAAATTTTCAAATTATACACCTTTAGAGGTTTCCTTAGATTGTCTATGAAATACATAAAACTGATGTCATGATATCCTGTTCCAGTGAATATGTTTATAAAATATCCAAAGGTCCCTTCTTATTTTTACTTAATAGACTATAGATATGTACTTGTGGAGATGAAAAATTAGAGTTGAATGTCATAAATTAGTATATAACTATTTGGAATGACCTGGTAACCAGAAGGATTGAGACGTTTTTGCTGTTTGACATGGATATTTGATTTAATTTCCCCTAGTCTCTCAATATTGCTGCCTCCTATTAAGATCTGGACATCTCTAAAGACAGTGGTCTTTTACTAGGAAAAGTCTGTATTTTTAGCTGTTTTAACACTAAATATTTAGATGATGCTCTCAAGCATGAAAAGTAATGTGACCCCCATTGAAGAAATCCCAAAACATAGCATGCGCTGTGGTCATCTGCCCAGTGACAGTCTACTTCTTCCCAGTTTTGTCAGTCAGATCATTGGGATTAGGTTAATGTCAATTTTAATTTAATATTGCCGAGATTGGTTCTACCATCAAAGACTTCCTGGGATTGTTTCACATAGGGACACGTTTTGGTTTAGACCATGGAAAAATGAAGAGATATAAGATAGGAGTTTTAGAAGATTCTTTTTTTGTCCTGTAGTGAAAGCTACGAAAAGAGATGCTCACAGTCCTCATATTTAGAGAAGGAAACTCAGAGCATCACGTGGTAACCTGAGGATGAAGTTACCATCTAAAGGTTACCTTACAATAACCAGGGATACCTAAGGAGGGAGATAAAATGCATCTGGTTCCTTGGTGATATCTTTGTTATGCAAATACAACTATGAAGCTGTTCCCACCTTTATACTTTTCCTCATACTCTTTTTATGTAACCTTTTTCTTTTTCATATATATATAAATATCATAGTGAGGCTCAATGTCATACAAACAAACATGCACACACACAGATCTTGTTCAGGCAGGTCCCACTCCCTGATTTATTTGTTTGTTTATTTATTTATTTTTGCATTTCCTGTGCCTTCCTGCTCTTTTTCTCGCTTTTGCAATGGGAGGCCTTCTGGTTGATTTTATGAAAAAATTAAGACTTTTATCAACACTCCACGAAGGGCGTCTGTGTCCGGTATCTCATTTGATCTTCTCCGGGTGGTTACTTCCTTGTACAGGTGATGTCAAGGGATTTATGGGTTCGCCCATAAGTTGATTGAGATATGGACCTGTCAGTAAATTGAGCCATGTGTTGCGGAATAGTCTGAAAGAAAAAATTAAAATCAGTCATTCTTTTCTACTTAACTCTTCAGTGGTGTATTCACCTAAGCAACTCTCTAGGAATGGCATGATACCAGTGTTCCTTACAGCAGAGCTGCTGTGTGTGTGTGTGTGTGTGTGTGTGTGTGTGTGTGTGTGTGTGTGTGTGTGTGTGAATACCTGAATAACCATCCATGCCAACTCACCTCTGCTTGATTCATAGTTAACACAAAATCTGAGAAACAGAAATTAAGGAACAGCATTATACTCCATTTTAAAAAGGTGAAAAGGGGGCCCTAGATAGGGAGCACTCATCGCGAGCTCATCAAAGAAGTGCTTATCATTTTCCCTGGCATGGCCAACGTCACTGATGATGTGATATGTTTACTTCCATCTGCGTTTTCCCCGGGTTTGCGTCTCTCTCTTGGCAGAACGTTGTCAGCTGTGCTGGGAGACCCTCCCATCCTTGCTGATGCCGTGGCTGCAGGTCTAAGATGAAATGAGTAATGAGACACCCAGTGGTGTGATACTGTGTCAGATGATGCAGCCTCCAGTCACTCCTGCTCCTCACCTCATTAATTAGGTGCTAATTGTAAAAGCTACTTAAAAGTAGAGTTCCGCCCTGCTCTGTGCCCTAACAACCTGATCTTAGTATGAAACTTCCCATCAACAGCATTCCCTCTGAGAAACAGGCCTAATATTTATAACGTTAAGGTTGCAGATTTTTAGCCTCAGAGGAAAGACATGCGGAAGCGTAAGTCTCTATAGGAGAGTTAACATCTTCATTATATATTCAACATACTTTAAAGGGGGCCAAATGTAATGTGGCAAAATTTATCTTTCCTACAAGGACTTGCATTGGATGGTTACCTATTAATCAGTTACCCAGCATAAGAGTCATGTCATTAAAAAAAAAAAAGAGCGATGCTACTAAAAAGCAAATTAGATTTCTCCTAAGACGACTTCTTTTAAAACACTTTTCAATTACAATAATAAATTATTCTTCACTGAGTATCAGTTTCATGAGGACATTCAACTTTAATAAATCAGTGGTTTCTGCCTGATTTAGTTCAAAACAAATTATTTCATCTCGTTAAAGCCAAGGCATTAACTCTTTTAGCTTACATGACTCAGACATGGCTGAACAGACTCATAGAAATTTTCTTAAAAGATTCACTATTGAGTAAGCAACTTCCTGACAAAACATCTGGAGAACAGTTATATTTGCCATCTAATTCTCCACAGAAGAGAGACTTGAAAGAATCTAAAATATGGGGTATAAGCTTTGGAAGTTTCTTTACTGATCTAAAATATTTTATTTTTCCTGGTACACCACAAACTAAACTTGGGCAATAAATTTCAGATAACATTTTGAAATACAGCCTGTGAGAAGTGTGGGAATTACTAGTAAGCTCTTACCACATCGTGTACATACTATTGCATGTCATTGAAAGAATTCATACATCATAGTTTGAATTTTGCACTTGAACAGGAAAGTACTACAGATGACTATAGATCAATGGGACCCAATAGAACTTTCCTTCCTTAAGGAAAGAGTTGTTTAAGATGGATGATGACTGCAAGTCAGAAATATGGAAGTCGTGCTGCCAGCATAGCCTTGTCTTTTTCTTAGGCAAGATTGGACCTTGGTGACAATCTTGTAAAACTGAAAAGCTACCAGTAAGAAGAGCCAGAGCCAGAAGACATCACTGAGTGGTGGGACCACCCCCTCCCCACATCCTGTGAAACAATAACTAGCCCCCAAAACTGTGCTTCAAAGTTCTTAGCTGTGATGAACTGTGATGGCTGACCTGACTTGATGACTGTGATGGCTGACCTGACTTGCTGGGATGAGCTGTAAGCTGGGCATAGGAAAATCCAACATCAAACTATTGGTGTCACTGGGATTGGAAAGCTCAGGTGGTTACAGGACTCTGTTGGAGGAAAGATCCATTGTTTAGATGGAAAAAAGCTGGAAAAATCAGAGAGGGTACCTGGAGTTCAGCCTATTGTCTTGGCCTCCAAATGAAGCCATGAGGGCTCCTTCCAACCACACAGATTAAACAAATGAAGCCTGGCCTCCAAACGGTCGACCTTCCCCAAGCCCACTTTGCTCTATGTTGGCAAGATCTGTTTACCACTCGTTATCTTATGACTGAGCAGCTTGCTAGAACTGGCTTATTGGCTCAAGGCATAGCTGGTAGATCCAAGTCTTCCATGAATGTCATTGATCAAGCCAAAGAAATAGGGATCGAGAGCTCCTACATACATGGATTTTCCATTGGGGATTGTTCATTTTCATTGGGGGGAAATGTGAACATCCCTAGAGATCTTTATACACAGAATGAATACTCATTAGTTGGAAATCAGAGAGAGGAGGAAATTAATCATTCCTAGAGATGTTTTGCATCCTAACATTATGCCTTCAAATTTTCCATCTGTGGCATTTTTCCACTGGTTTTTGCTGTAGTGTGTGAACCGTCATGAAGTAATGTCTTTAAGTACATGAATCCAGAGTGGACATTTAATGTTTGTTGTCTCCCCTTTCTTTCAAAGCTACTAAAAAAAAAAAAAGAAAAATAGGTTTTAAAATGTTTGTGTCCTACATCATGTTTTTTTAACTCCTGCAAATTAAATAATGCTATTGGTAATCTTCTCAAAAGCCAAAAGGAATGATGAACCCCTTGCCTCAGTGAGATGGAAAATCCAGGTGCTTGGCTAGAATCATACACTAGCTAAATGACTCTTTCACAAGAGCCTTGCAGATTTTTATCTCAGTAAAATGAAAGGTTTCTGTAGGCTATAAAACATACACTTGATCCCTCCCCCACCCATCAAATCTCCTAAGTATTTAGTCCACAAATGTCAAGATTCTATTGCACTATCTCCATTAACATATCTAGTCTGCAGTTGGGGTCAACTACTTCCAAAGGACAACAGCTTTAGAACTTTCTGGTTTGAGTACCAAAAATTCTTGGTGTAGTTAATGGAGCCATAGAAAACAGTCCAACCTTTCCTTTAGTTAGAATTTTCCATAGAAAAAAGAAGAGGATTATTTTGGTTTATCTCATGAAAAAACAAACCACAGCCTTTGCAAATTCAGGTGTTTAATATAATTGTTTAAAAGTTTTATGAAAAAAATATCATCACTAATGATTGAAATGCCTTCCTCACTCTTACCTTGCTTCAGATATTTTATGTCAAGGTTTCTTCGGTGGGGACATGAAAGATCAACTTCAGAGAGACGATCTCCTCTCCCACCCAAGGTTATATAAGTGCGTTTTACTGAGGAGGAGGTTCTGTAGTTTTCATCATGTTGGCACATGATCCAAAAAAAGATTAAGAACTAAGGCTTGAAATGAACCACATGGCCTTCTCTGCCCCTCCTCGCAGAAGCAGGCTCAAATGCAGGAGTCTATTTCTTTCAACTGACTCTGAATCCTTTTATGTGTCTAGGTTAGATGCACCTCTGGGCTCTGAGAGGTACTTAGGCTCTGGGGTAGCCTGAGTTCCAGAGTAGTTTGTTCTCTAATTGCTGAGGCACTGTCTTCTACCATATTTCCAAGGTCATTGGCATGCTCAGAGCTACCCAAGAGAAAATGAACTTTGCTGTGTCTCCTTCAGAGTTCCCCCCACCTGCCCACATATGTTCTCTTCTTTTAATGTAGAAAAGTGACACAGCCACAGAATGTCTTGGGAATCTGTGATCTTTAGGAGTTGTTTCGCGATAGTTATTCTAAGCGCTTTGCTGTGATTGAAAAGTAATACACAGGGCTGGTGATGTATGTCAGGGGTATAGAGCTTGCCTAGCGTATTATGAGGCCTGAGGTTCAATCCTTAGTACCATAAAAAGAAAAGAAGAAATCTATTTATAACCTATTACAAATAAAACAACATAAAACAAATAAACAAAACAACATAAAACAACATAAAACAAAATAAAACAAATAAAACAATAAAATATAGAGAAAAGGTCAAAACATTATAACTATTCTCCAGAAATGTAGAAATAATGACTTTAAAGATTTTTTCCCTTTCATATTTTCTTCCATATAACTATAATGTTATGTATACGTCCATAATGCATCATTATATATAGTTATACACGTTAAAACTAAAGGAGTAGCTTATACTCGGTGTATTAAAGGTAATGATTAAATTTGAGCGAAACATAAAATATCTAAATAGCACTGTAAAAAAGGTTTATCTTTAGTAAGAACTGGACCCAGTACTTTTTATTAGAAAATATAATCAGCTTCTAGCAGTTAATTGGATGTTTGATGTTTGTTTCTTAAATATTTGTACATCTTTACACAGTTATATGTAATTTTCTTAAAGGGAGATTATATCTGGATAGGATGCATAGGAGACTTTCCTTTTTTGTCAATTTTATTTATTTTATATTCAGAATAGGAATTATCATTGGACACTTACTATATTCTAAGTAGTTTTCTTGCATTTTTCTTCTTTCATCTATACAAAGATCCTGAGATCATAAAGCCAGGATAGGGCAAAATAAGACGTGCCTACCTTTTTCTAGCTTAAAAGCCTATTCTTTTTTTTTTTTTAAATGATACCTCTATTGGTGCATTTTAATTATACATTATAATGAGGTCCAGAGTGTTATAGACCTACAAACGCACAGCACTTGGTAAGTTTACCTCCAGGTCCCACCCGGATCCCTCCCTTTCCTTGAGTGTGTTAATGAGATTGACATTGATAATTTCATATTTGTACATAGCATTACTTCATATCTACTATGCTAGAGTTTCTCAGAGCATGGTCCCCTGATGCGTAGCATCATTTTCATTTGGAATTGCTTAGAAAAATCAAACTCTCTGGCTCCATCAAGGGCCTGCAGACTCACAAATGCTGAGGGTGGAGCCCAGCATCCTGTGTTTTCCAAGCCTGCTAGGTTGCTGCGATACATGTAAAACCTCGAGGCCGGCTGTTCTACGAGAGACTGCCTCCAAATTCTAAAAGCTGACTACCGTTATAGAAAGTTTTAAACATTTATACTTTAAAAAGTCACGTTAGATGCTCGCTGAAGAAGTGCTTTGAGAGTATTTTATTACTTAAGTTTTCAGAATTTCCCTTTGGGAATTTCTTGAGTGTTTTATGAATTAATTCGGAGTAACTGAGGCTTAAGACTGAATCACAGATGCTTTCCATGAAGACCAACCGGGAGCTCAGTGTGTGGGTGCTGTTGGTGCTTCTGTACCGTTCTCAAGTTATTTCTGAATGATGAGCTGGATGAGGACTTTACAGCCCTCAGCTGAGCAGGTAACTTAAAAAAAAAAAGAAAGCTCCAAAATGAATCAGGCTTGGCTTGCTGATTGCAAATATGTAAAATGAAAATTATTTTAAAACCAAGTCCAATATGAAAACATATTTTTTCAAGGAAGTAAGGCAACCACACAGCAACTCCACCATGTTAATTCTCCTGGCCCAGGGAAGGTTTTGTTCTCAAAGGCCTGTTTTGACACCAAACCTGGTTTGTATACTTTTGTTCTCCCTTTACTCTGTATGTGGTGATAGAAGAGACACCCTTACATTCGGGATGTCATTTACGTATTTCGGAAGTCCAAGGCATTTTGGCGTTAAACGTGTTAGATTTTTAAGAACTTAGGCACGATTAGGTGTAATTTAATATAGAAATGGCCAGATTAAACATCCCAGGATAGCCAGAATTCAATTTTTGTTTAATTAGTATTTGAAGGGGAAGGCCTCCTCCAGCCGTCATAATCGGATTTTCACTGTATTTTTATTCCTTTCCAGATCTGACTGTCTTAAAATGTAATTACTGTTAGCAAGACCTTTATGGGAAGAATAGAAATATTCTCATAATAGTGTTAGCATATTAAATGTGATTTTCAGGTGCCCTCCCAGGATTCCAGCACTCCTCCATAGAGCCAATTTAGCTGCCTTGTTTCTGCCCTGACAGTTCACATGCATTCAACTCAGAAATATATTCTTTCCCCGACTCCTCTGATGCTATTAGAACTTCATTGTCCTAGTACATTAGAATGTTCACTCATTTGTGATAAGACCCCATCAAATCTGATATGCATTTTAATGCTGTTCTTGTGAATGCCATTAAACACACTAATTACAACCCCGCTGCTTCTTAACATAGACTTGTGTTGGTTTGTTGGGTCTGTCGTTGCTTGTCTGGGTTTGCACCGTGTTAATCCTTTATAATTGAAAATGGAAGGGCTGAGGGGGGAGACTGCTATGGAAAAACAGAAAGGGAAAAATACTCATTTTTGCATTAAAAGCCAAAGTCAAATGACTGAAGAATGAACACAAATGCTTTAAGAAAATGTAATTGGGATAAAAATGTGAAAAGAAGTATGTGTAAAGGGATATTAGAGGCGGACATCGAGGGAATGTGAGTGGCAGGTTCTTAAGCTGGAGTCATTGATGGAACGCCCAGGGCGGCCCCTCTTTGGTGCATCCTCTCCATTCTGGAAGGAACAGCTGATTCCCCTCCACTCGAGGGCTCTCAGGCAACTTTTGCCACTCATGACAGGAGAGGGCCAGGCACCTGCGGCCCTTCTCTCTTCCCAAGAGGTTATCTGTCAACCCTGAGGCTCCTAATTACTTGGAATTAACATATTCATATTTCCACGCTTGGTCTTAATTGGGATGTTTATTCCCTAAATCAGAAACAGCAAAAGAATCTAAACATAATGTTCTTCACATTTTAAGTATTTCTAGTAGCGTTTTCTCTTGTTTCTTATTAACAAATACAGAGCATTCTCTTAAAATATAATAAGTAAGTGTCCCTGCACATGGTTGGTGGGACATTGATTTTTACATTTATTGTTCTATTTTACTTTTTTGGAACTGGGAATTGAACCCAAGGGTTTTCTACCTTTGAGCTATACCTGCACTTATTTTTTTTTTTTTTTATTTTGAAACAAGGTCTCACTTGTACTCTAGCCTCAAACCTGCAATTCTCCTGTCTTAGTCTACCTTTAAACAAATAGGACTCAAGCCAGGCATGGTAGCGCACGCTTGTAATCCTAGCAGAGGCTAATACTGGATGATCACAATTTGCAGACAAACTTGGCTACTTAGTGAGGTCCTTTGCAACTCAGTGAGAAACCTGTTTGAAAATAAAGAATAAAAAATAGGGCTGGGGGTGTAACTCGAAGGTGGAATGCCCCTGGGTTCCATCTCCAGTACCACAAACACACACAAACACAGCACTCCTAGTGAATTTCAGCAGATCAAGGTATCTGGTTGTTGTGCATAAACTTCAGATTGTTCTATTTTTTTCCCCAGAAATAAAGAAGTTTATTTAGGAAAATTGGGAGTACATATTCAAGGGAGACAGATTGTTTTTGATTTTCAGTTTTCAGCTGCCCCTTAAAAAGGAAGCTACCCCAAACACTCGATTGCGTGCTCTTTAGCACTAAGCCACATTTTCATCTCATTGTTATTAAAACATGGTAGTAAACAATTCAAAAGAGTCCAAGCTTATTGCTGGATTTGGCTTTCTGTAAGAAAGAACCAGACAAACCAAAGGGTGGTTTCCTTGTCGCATCAGTTAATGAGTTTGCAGTTCCCATTGCATCTATGCATTTATGCTTTATTATTCAAATGAACAGATATTTCACTGTCATTCCAAGCAAGCTGATTTTCTAAGATTTGCCATAATTGTGGATATGTGGATCTGCCGAGCATATACCTGCAGCAGGGCCCCACCCATCAACTCGGCAGTCTCTGTGGTGCTGCAGAGAGGGGAGTCTTGCTAGGCCTGCTTGGGTCTGAAGACCCTCTGCATCCACCAGACCCCCAGCAAGGCACCTGGATCATGTACTAAGTACTCTGTGTGTGCTTGCTCCATGTATATGTGCAGATTTTCCTTTTGATTCATGACAAAGTTAGGTGGAGAAAACTGGAATATGATATAAGCATATCTGATGTTACTTTGAGGGTATAAAGTACAAACTCTTGGTGTTCATGATTGGTGGTATTAAATGAAAAAGAAATTTGTGATTAGTAGTATGCATTGTCGGGCGTGGTGGCGCAGGCTTGTAATACCAGCATTTGGGAGGCAAAGACCAGAGGATCGCGGTTCACTGACAGCCTCTGCTCCTTAGTAACTCAGTGAGAGAGGCCCTTTGTAACTCAGTGAGACCCTGTTTCAAAAGTAAAAGGACTAAGCCAGGCATGGTGGCGCACACTTGTAGTCCCTGAGCTTGGGAGGCTGAGACAGGAGAATTGCGCAGGTTCAAAGCCAGCCTCAGCTGGCTTAAGAGACCGTTTCCAAATAAAATATAGAATAGGTCTGGGAGTGTAGCACAGAGGTAGAAGGCCACTGGGTTCCATCTCAAGTACCACCAGAAAAAAAAAAAAAAAAAGGAAAAAGACTAAAAAATAGGCCTGGATGTATAGCTTGGAGGTACAATGCCCCTGGGTTCCATCCCCAGTACCGCAAAAAAAAAAAAAAAAAAAAAAAGCATTAATTGCCAAACAGTGGAACCAGCTGAAATGTCCATCATCGACAGATGAATGGATTATTAAATTATGGAATACATACACAATGGAGTTCTACTCAGCCATAAAGAAAAACAAAATTATGTCATTTGCAGGGAAATGGATGGAACTGGAGAACATTATGCTAAATGAGAATAGCCAATAACTACAAATGAAAGGTCAGATGTTCTCCCTCATAGGCAGAAACTAGGGAGAAATTGGGACACGTGAGAAACTGCAGACGAAGG
Organism: Muscardinus avellanarius; assembly: GCF_963383645.1. Taxonomy (NCBI): domain Eukaryota; kingdom Metazoa; phylum Chordata; class Mammalia; order Rodentia; family Gliridae; genus Muscardinus; species Muscardinus avellanarius. Next base: position 185,622,584 of record NC_137787.1, read on the forward strand.
AGAAGCCTTAGTGGAGTGAGGGAGGGGACCCACCTGAGGGAGACAGGAGGAGAGGGGAAGACTTGAAGAGGAAAACACCTCAATGGACCTAATGCACACACACAAACTCTTCTGAGACACGCACTGTGCTGACCCCGGAAGGGGGCGGGAGGGGAAGTGGGTGGGAACTGGGGGAGGCTCAGTGTGCATGGCTGCCTCCATCACCCTAACTTCAGCAAGATGTGTGATTACCCATTTCCTCCCTAGCTTCCGCATATCAGGGAGAGCATAAGGCTAGTAACTGAGAGGGATGGGAGGGGGTGAGGGAAATTCCCTAATGTACATGATGCCCATTCACAAACACATCAAAGTCAATCACTAAGCCAAACGTGAGCAGGAGGGAGGGGGAAGGAATGGGGAAGGAATTGGGGAAGGGCTGATTGGATGATATGCACACGTATGACTCTACCATCTTGTACTACATTAAGATGTACAACTACAATGCACCAGTACGAAAAATTTTTACAAAGATGTATAATTACAGTACACCAGTAAAAGAAAAAATGTCCATGTTTTTTTCTGTCTTCTGCTGGAACCTGACTCCCTCAGCATTGTTACCTACTTCACCCTTGCAAAGACTGCTAGGCCTTCTGTATTTTGCAGACTTTTCTGGGATTATAGTTGAAAGATAACCTTAAAGTCCATGGCTATTTAAAAAAGAATATGAAATTCATTACAGAATTTGAAAAGTGACTTGCTTGCCTTCCTAGTGAAATGGAAGGAAAGCCAAAAATGGAGAGTTGTGGCAACTCTCTGAAATATTTTATGTTAAAAAAATGGCCCTAGGGCTACCCATCAGGTGACCTTCACAAGTAAGATTATCCTGGGTTACCCAGGGGTGGGGGGAGGCACCCAGTATAATCACAAGAGTGCTTAAGAGTGCAATAGGGAGGTAGACAGAGGTCAGATGGTGCCATGAAAGGAAGCCTTCAGCAGCTAATCTTGGCCTTGGAGATGGAAGAGGGGCCAAGGGCCCTGAGCTGAAGAATGCAGACAGCCTTGAGCAGCTGAAAGGGCAAGGAGACTACAGCCTCCAGAACAAAAGCTCTCCTGACACCTATGTGCAGAACTGGGTATTCAGGAAGAATACGGTCAGTGTGTGTGTGTGTGTGTGTGTGTGTGTGTGTGTGTGTGTGTGTATAAATGGGAATACAACCCAGTGAGATTCTACCACTAAGCAACACCCCCAGCTCTTTTTATATTATTTTGAAACTGGGTCTCATGAAGTTACTGCGTACTGGTCTTGAACCTGCAATCCTCCTGTCTCAGCCTTTCAAGTACTAGGATTACAGGCATGTACCACTAGGCTTTGCTGGAACATCAGAGCTTTAAATAGGGAGAGAACATGTTAATTTTTTTCTAGTTCTCAATAAAGAATTTTATTTATTTATTTATTTATTTATTTAGTGGTACTGGGGGTGGAAACCAGGGGCTTTCTACTTCTGGGCTATATTCCCAGACCTATTTTATATTTTATTTGGAAACGGGGTCTCACTAAGTTGCTGAGAGCCTCACTAAGTAGCAGAGGCTGGATTCGAACCTGCGCAATCCTCCTGTCTCAGCCTCCCAAGTGCTGGGATTAGAAGCATGTGCCATCATGTCCGACTCAATAAAGAATTTTAAAACATACAGTCTCCAAATATAACCAGTACTGATACAGAAATACGTAGGTGAAAATATACACAAATGTATGACCATCTACATATACATCCACTTACCTATGTATATCTATACATACATAAGTATACACATACACGTATGTACATTGTATTGTTTCATCACTCTTCTTTTGTCAGCTCTTCTCTAAGGCTAGTTTAGGTCTCACCCTTCAATGTGGGTTGTTTTTGTGGATATTCTATTCTAGGGCTCACCACCTCCTCTAATTGATTTTTACATATAACCTCAAATAATGTAGACTTAGAGGATGAGACTTCTTATAAACATAATTTATTTAAAACACACCTAAAATCACTTTGTACTTATAATTTTGAAGTAATGCTGATTCCCTAATGAGATCATAAAATATTGTGAGTACGGGCCATAAATAATTCTTTTTATAAAATTATGAATGGTAATAATTTAATACCCTAGAAATAACTATAGGCAGTCGTGACATTCTAATATGCTAGCAAGCACACTGGCATTTTAATAAAGATATAGCAAGTGCCACAAAACATCCTTGAATTGAAAGTGCAGAAATATCAGTGAAAGTTCTAGAACAGTGTGATCCACTAGAACTTTTTGAGATGTTATATATCTGCAGTTCTCCAGTCTTGTAGCCACTTGCAACATGTGACTGTTTACTTGCAGCATGGCTAGTATACATGAATTTTTTATTTTTATTTATTTTTTGCAGGTCTGGGGATGGAACTCAGGGGCATTTGACCTATGACCTGCACTCCCTGCCCTATTTTTTATTCTTTATTTGAAACAGGGTCTCACTAAGTTGCAGGGAACCTCGCTGAGTAGCTGAGGCTGTCTGCAAACCAGGATCCTCCCGTCTCAGCTTCCAGGATGCTGGGATTATAGGCATGCTCCACCACACCTGGCTGAATTTTTTATTTTAGCTTATTTAATTTGTATGACTTAATGCAACAATAAAAAATTTTAAAAGGAAGTAAAATTGTTACGGTGAAATATGTTGCAGTGTGGGAATGTTATGGTATTGGGGAAACTGTACCCGGGAACCCCTGTTAGAGTCCGAGGTTCGACTCCTCCCCACTCCACGCTCTGAATTTTATAACCCTAGGAGGGAGTGGTTACACATGAGGGAGTGGTTAAACAAGTCAGAGCCCGCCAACCTTAGAATACAACCAATCAGATACAAGGACAAACAAGTACAACCAATAATTTTAAAACATGCATCCACACACTTCAGAGCCTGCTCTGCCTTTCCCACCCACCTTGGCTGGGCCAGGCTTATCTCTGCACTGAAGAACAGATTATCTCTGCACTGGAAAGCAGATTAGCCTGGCCTTGTTTGCTGATCTAGCTCAGAGATATGGGGATGGGGTCCCATTTACAAAGACCTTGGCCGGCAAGCTGGAGATTAGAGGCTTTGACCTTGTGGGTCCCCTACCCTTGTCCTTGGATGGATCTTGATTTTATTTCCAATCCTACCCTACTTCTATCTTAACTATATTTTAATACCTTATTTCTAATCCTAATATGGGAGAAGACTTCTCTAGTTAACTTCTCATATAGGGGGGGGAAGCACTTCTTCCAGCCTGCTTTCCAGCACCCCTACACCATCAGTTGCAAACTACTTTCTCCCAGAGTCCACACGATCTTCCAGAAAAGAGGTACAGGTCACCCCTGGGGGCCTGGTCAGCCATGATGTCCAGCAGAGGCCTTCAGGTCACTACTCGAGAGTCGCCCGAGCCACGTGCCCTCAGATGCACTCTGCCTTCTCTCAGGGCCAACACGACCTGCGAGAGAGAGAACAGCTCCCCAAAAGGGGAGGGGATCCCGAGCAGGAAAGTCCCCCTTTTGCCATCCAACTGGCCAATGCCTGACCGCTTGCAAGTCCGTTTTGGTTAGGGTGACTTTTGGGATTTCAAGGAGAATTTGCATAGGGCATTTGCAAGTACTTTGAAGGGTCTCCTTTCAAGAATGCCAGACTTGCTTGGTGGGTTTGTTGATTAGGAAACTCAGGATGGCTTTGTGAAGCTCTGGCCTTCTTATCTCCTGAGCCTTTGGAATTTCAGGCATTTGTCGCCCCTCAGGAAACTCAGGCAATTAGCTTTTTTCTACCAAGGCCTTTTCCCTATCTGCCTACTTCCTTTCTACCTCCTCAGTACCTCCCTTTACCCTGTAAGATACCTCCCCTAGCAAGGTGTGGCAAGGTGTCTCCTTTCATGAAGGTCAGAGGTCTATCCTAGCTGGATTATTATGTAATCTGTCTTTAGAAAGAGGAAGCGCTAGCTCCCCTCTCCTATTGACTTGCTAACTACTTTTAACTAAATCAATCTACATTAGAATAGTTGCTTGCTTTTAGGCCTAAACCAAGTCCTTTCACAGATTTTAAAAATATAATAATCATACCTTTCTCAAATCTTCCTAGGCCATTCCCAATACTGGTACAAAAATGAAAAAAGAAAAAAAGTCCAAATTTATTTTTGTTTATTTATTTATTTATTTTGGTGGCACTGGGGTTCCTGGAATCCCTTCTACTTCCGGGCTACACTCCCAGACCTATTTTTATACTTTCTTATTTGGAAACAGGGTCTCTTAAGCCAGCTCGGCTGGCTTAGAACCTGTGCGATCTGATCTTCCTGTCTCTGCCTCCCAAGTGCGAGGATTATAATTGTGCGCCACCACACCCAGCTAAAAGTCCAAATTTAAGTAATCACATAGAAGCTAGTGGCTCCCTCATTGCACAGGATGAAGAAACTTTTCATTGGTGGATCACTCTTCATGTTCTAGGGGCTAGTGTAATAAAGAATTAGAGTCATTTTCATCTTTTCTAATGCTATTTCTGATTCCTGAGATAAAGTATTATCAAATGTATTATCATAAATTACTTATGGTAGAACAGCGGTATCCAAAGACCAGTCTGCTATTCCAAGCAGGCAGTGAACTGTTGGTTAGTAGCCCACGGCGAGTTAATTACAGAAATTGAGAGTAAGCATTAGGATCTTCTACAGCCACTGGGCACTGATGTGACCTTCAAATGTGGAATCAATGGACACATTTCATTTAACAAGGCACTTGAGGTATTATTCAGCCTGCACAGTATCATCTGGCCTGACCACTGCCAGGCACAGGGGATCACACATCGGTCCAGGAGAGATTGGAAATTTTGAAATATCTGTTCCTCTCACAGAACAGCTACAGATGGCTTGAGAAGCCCAGGCATAGAAGACTAGGAAACAGGGGCCAGGACTGTAGTCTGTTCGCCACAGACTGGCTCAGTTGTATAGACCAGACCTTTCAGAATAACAGAACTTACAAATAAAAGCATCCCTGGAGACTGTGACTCCAGCCCCGCCATCTACAAAGGAAAACTGTGCCATACTTCCACTACTTACCTCAGAGCTTGGAGAACTTGCCCCTGGCTCTCAGGCAAGCTCTTTTTATATTATGCCAGGTGGCTGTGGACCAAGAGAGGTCTTATGACTTCCTTGCACAACAAATGTAAGTCTCAGAATATTGCTGCTACATTTTCATAAACTCCACCCCACAGACAGCTTGTGCCTGTACTATGGAGGTGCCCCTCCCTTTCTGAATGAGTTTAGTGAACTGTCACCATGGTGAATTAAAGCAAACCAATGCAAACAAGGTACCTGTTTGGCTCAAGGCATATGGCAAACTGAATCAGTGAGAACAGCCCTTCCACCTAAATTATAGACTTTGAACACATGGTTGATTAATTTTCTTTGTTTGGTTCAGCCAGAAAAGGATGCTTTCCTATTTTGATTTTTCTCTCTGATTTGTTCCTGGAAAATGGGAAAAATGACAATGGGAAGGATCAGTTGGTGACTTCCAAAAAGGAGCCCAGAAAGTAACCATCAAAGTAGTATTCTATGTATTGGATATAGGGCAGCCACTTGGCTTAGTGTCTCATGGGTGGTGATAGTTTTTCCTCAAGGTCTGCACCATAGGCTGGTGCTTCCAGACACCCAGAAACACCTTTCCCTGGATGAATGCTGTTAATTCTGGGAGTCATCTATCTGGCTTGAGAAGTCAATGCTTTTCTCCCTTCCATTTCCTCCAAGGAGATGGGATGATGTGCTCTCAAGAATGGCACATAAGTGTTTCTCTCTTATGTCAACTCCTGTGTGTTTGGATATGGGGGCTTGTGAGTCTGAGCCTTTTGCCCTGAGATGGTTCATGCTCCAGAGTTTCTTGTGGGATAAGACTGAAAGCATGTCTACACTCTCTCCATCTCTTTCCTTATTCTGTCTCCTCTCATTCCTTAGAGACTTCTCCTAGAGCCCATTCTCAATAAGTCACTACTGCTAGCATTTCCATCTGAGGCTCTGCTTCTAAGGAATTTGACTACTGGCATGTATGGTAACTGAAACATTCAAATACCTATTTTCTGGTACCTGAAATATTTTGTCCTCTGGCTTGATGTGAATTAACAGTAATATCTAATTATCTTGTTCTTAAAAAAAAGATACCTGAATTTTGAAATCACTTGAAAAGTTTGTATCTCCTGAGTTTGGAGTCCCTTTCAACTTTGATCACTGATTTCAGAGCGAAACTTCTGCTTTATTATAGAACATGTAGCTGTTTCTTAGCACGTGTTAATTGCTATTTGTTATCTGATGAGCCCATTGTAAAAGTTTCTTTGCAAGAACTTAACATATCTCAAGTGTATGACTGTTTTCTTATGCAAATAGAAATACCTCAGATTTTTAAATCTGTGAAAAAATTTTATTATATTATTTAGTGGGGGAGCTAATCATCTCAATGGGTGTCCTTTTGGTGGGGTTGAAGGAGCCTGTTTTAATTTATGGTAAATAAATAAATATTTGTTTAAAATAAGCAAACTTGGAAAATTGTAACTTTGGTTTTATATTCAAATCATGTCAGTTGGCATATGAAATGGAATTTATTAGGAAAAATGCTATAGCTATTTGCATAATGTTCTGGTGCTAAAACATGTGGAAAATCTAGATGCATATTACTATAGCCTGGTTTAACTTTGCTTTCAAAGGATCCTTCACCAACCTGGGCCTTTTTCTTCCCCAAATCTCTGTGGAGCTCATAAAATATGCACTTAAGATAAAGTTAAAAAAAAAAATACATTCTCCCCCTTTCTCCAGATCACTTTGCAGTCTCACATTTTTGTTAATTAATCTGCTTGTCAGTTATCCCTATTTTCACAAGAGGTTTAATAATGGAGGTAGAGCCACTAAAATTTCAATTTCCATCTATTGAACGCTTTCATTTTTCTCTTTATTTTATCCATCTGGCTGGCCGAATCTCTTGCCATTCAAGAATAGCTTACTTCTCAAAAAAATAGCTAATAAATGACGTCTTCTTTTTCTCTTATTGCTTCCTAAAATCGCGATAGTACAAATTCTCTTCTTAATTTGCAGAATTCCCAGAATTAAAATCTACAGGGTGGTTCATTTGTGGTGAATAGAGCTGAGGTAGAAATTTTCTACAGTGTTCAACAAAAACAGACTCACTCCTAATCATTTCTAGCTTTCATCCTCTTCTGACAAGGTCCATGACCTTTTAAAGTTTTAACTAAAGACTTTCCCATGAGGAAAATATGAAATATACATATTTTTGTGCATGATTAAACAAATATTTGTTGTTAGTCAATGGGATTCAAAAATGCAGTCCCTATATCCAAATTGTAAAAGAGAAGACAAACAGACACGAGCAATCGTAATGTATTGTGATTAGTGCCAGATGTTTGGACAGATGTCCTGCAAGTTGAGAGGTGAGGAAAACCTGCCCATCTGCTGTTGGGGAGAGAAGGAGGGAATGTCACAGAAGATTTCTAGTTGACATGGTTTGTTACTCAAATTGAAAAAGGGCAGCTTTAAAAATACTAACCCGAAATTATTTAATTCCCTTATCTATCATTACCGAAGTATTTCTTTTCTCTCAGTCAAAAATCAAACTTGGTCTTTTATTTCGCTCTCAACTACTTTTCTTCCACATCTACTAAGGATTAGGGATAATCTCGTTACAGGAAACCCCAAATAACAAGGGCCTAATAAGATGGAACAGACTTTCCCAGCTGGTAGATTGTAAAATTTTTCAAAATCTATTATGCTAGTTTTTCCTTCAGCGATAGCTCCTTTGTCATGGGGTGTTGAGTTGGGCTTATACAAAGACAGGCCACACTCTTTCTGTGGCCTGGCTATAGCACGAGTTCTCATGGCTACACTCAAAGGTTAAACATGGGCCATTTTAAATGCTTAAAATTTGGGAAATTCAGTTCCTACTGAAGTCTAAAGAGACTTACATTATCACTGAGTCTCCCTTTCTTTCTCCTCTTTCTCCCCTCTCCTTCCTCAGAGTCAGTCTCTCTCTCTCTCTCTCTCTCTCTCTCCCTCCCTCCCTCCCTCCCTCCCTCTCTCATTAGTACTAGGGATTGAACCCAGGAGCTCTCTACTACTTAGCTACAACCTCAGCACCCCTTTGTTAATTAATTCATTTTTTATTTTTGCAGAACTGGGAATTGAACCCAGGGGCATTCTACCTTTGAGCTATACCCTTAACCCTATTTTTTTTATTATTTATTTTGAAACAGGGCCTCAGTAAGTTGCTGAGAGCCTCACCTGTCTCAGCTTCCCAAGCACTGGGGTTACAAGCGTGTGCTACCACTCCCGGCTTCGGCTCCCTTTTTATTTCAAATCAAAGTCTCACTAAATTGCCCAGGCTAGCTTCAAACTTATGATCCTCCTGCCCCAGCTTCCCAAGTAGCCAGGATTATAGGTATGGGTCAGCATACCTGGCTAGGGTACCCTCTTTTAAGGTATACACTAGGCAAGTGTACTTCATAGTTGGGTATCCAGATTGGTTTTTGTTATTTCAAAGGAAAGACGATGTACATTTCCATAGTAATCTTTGACCAAAATTTATGAGAGGCTACATATACATTAATAGACTATGAATATACATTAGCCAATGTTCATGAAACTGAGAAAAGAATAGAGAGAATTTTATACAAAAAATTGTGCAAAACCCAAATTCTGAGAATATGCATATTAAACACATGAAATATCATTTGCCAATGCAGAAATATAAAAATCAATATTGGGTGATATTGGATATAGTAAACACAGATGTTTTTCTCCTAATCACCAAACTGGACCATATATTACATGGCTGATGGTTTGGATAAATAAATCAATAACAAAATAAACACCAACTGTTCACATTTTATTTCTTTATTTATTGGTGCACTGTAGTCATATTTCTTGATGAGATGCAAGATGGTAGCCGCATACATGCACATATCACTCATTTAGCCCGTTTCCACTCCCCACCCCATTTCCTCCCCATCCCTCCTTCTCATGTTTGGCTTAGTTAATGACTTTGATATGTTTGTGAATGTACCTATTTGAAGGCATTCCTGAGCCTATGAGACAACAATGTACTTATTAAATTGGTAGTTCAATTAGTAGTAAAGGTATTTATAACCCTTGTTATAAAAGGTTATTAGGAAATTCTCTAACAGTGGTGTGACTTAAGGATGTGTTGACCTTATGACAGTGTGAAAGTGGATCCATGCAACCATTCTAATTTTTGCCTTCGGTGAAATAAGTGAAATATCTAATAGCTTACAAGAGAGAGCCAACGCTTTATTATAAAATAGGATTTTTTCAGTTAGATGATTTTGCCAAACCATTGGAAAGTGCAGATGTTCTGAGCATGTTTAAGGTGCGTTGGCTAAACCATGGTGGTCTATAGTTTAGGTGTATTAAGTACATTGTTTAATTTAGGATATTTTCACCTTCAATGGGTTTATCAGGATGTTACCGTAGTGTAGATCAAGGAACATCTGTACAGTTTTTAAACATAAAGAGGGAGAGGGAGAAGGAGAGGGAGAGAGGGAGAGAAAGAAGAAAGGAGAAAAGAGGAGAGGAGACTATTTAATCTCCAAATGTCCAGTGTTGAAGATTGCTGGCTGTTAGTTGATATTTTATCATTTTTATTATCAGATTTACTTATATCATTTACCCCCCCCAAAAAAATTCTCAAAAGTTCTGGACTGATTGGAACTTTGGACATTAGTTGATTCTTTGTCTCAGATGGATTAGAACAAGTTTGTAGAATTAACAACAAAGGACATTTCCCCTGAAATCCCATGCTTGTTTTTCCATAAGAAAAAAAAAAATAATTGGTTCATTTACTTGGAAATTTTGAGGAATACTGAAATAATTTGTTTTTAACTAAAGAGTTATCAGAAGATACTGTCTGATTTTTCAAACACTAAAGCCTCCTGCAGACCACTTGCAGTTGTGCTGGCCTCTTCTGGCTTCCAGGAGTCTGACTGATCTCAACTATCTGGTCATGAATCAGTGATTTCTAGAGTATTCCCAAATCTACATCATTACAGGGCTATGAAACTTCCTAATTTTTGAGAAGATGGGTGCTATTTTTCTTTCTCTCCATATTTTGACATTATCCTGAGCATTATTTGATACATAAAGTGACTTTACATAAGTCATAAAAAAAGCTGTTTTAGTTTGTCACTAGGTTATATTCCTGCAATAAAAAATAGCACAAAATAAATGCCCCCGAACTGAGAAGAAACAAAGGTGGCAAAGTAGAAATGATTCAAGAAGCTCAAAATTTATTTGCTTTTCACTATATAATCATTAAACACATTCTATAAAAAAATTATTTTTGCCATAAAGAAGTAGTCAAATTCAAGTTTTTGTAGCACTTCCCATAGGTGACAAAGATCTTTGTGTAAAAAATTGTGATTGAAGCCGGGCATGGTGGTGGCGCACGCTTGTAATTCCCGTGCTTGGGAGGCAGAGACGGAGGATCCCACAGGTTCGAAGCCAGCTGCCCTGGCTTAAGAGATCCTGTTTCCAAATTTAAAAAAAGTATTAAATAGGTCTGGGAGTGGAACCCTGAGGTAGAAGGGTCTTCAGGAACCCCAGTACCACGCACACAAAAAAAATTGTGATTGTAGTGAGGACACCAAGCAGAAAAATTTGACTATTGCTAAAGATGTTTCAAATATATTTTACTGACTTAAAGTAAATGTAGCAACATAGGGAAAAATAAGTATTTCTAAATTGTATCTACATGTGCAAACTGAAGGGTATACCTAAAAGCAAAGAAAACCTTTTTTCTTCTTTCTTTCATTATATGCATACAAAAGTATTTCTTTAAAATGAGAGAAAATATCTTAGATAATTGACTTTGACTTCATTCCAATTATTAGATGTAGCTCCCCAAAATGGCTTCACCATTTGAATAACATTTTCTACCTCCAAATGACAGGATAACCAAAATAATAATGAGCGTATCCAAGTCTTTCATGTAAAACACATTTAGCGTATCACAGCAACCATATCAAACCACATCACACCAACAGGGCTGCTGTAGATATGCTCAATAGTCAGCAGAACCTGAGGTCTTTTGGTCTAGCTCCTCTGCTGTCTGATGTATGTGGCTACCTAAGTGTCTGTGGTGTCTGATCAACCCTGGCCATCGCAACTCCTTTCCAACTAGAGGAAGAAAAGAAGTCAGATGTCATTCTGACCTTAAATGAACTTCCTAGAAACTTTCCACTCATTTTCTGCTAAAAAGAAACCATCACTAACAGAAAGAGGAAGCCTACAGAATGGGAAAAGATTTTTACCAACCACCACTGGGATAGGGGGCTATTATCAGAATATACAAAGAGCTCAAAAGACTCTACACTAGCAAAACAAACAAACCAATCAAGAAATGGGCGACTGAACTGAATAGACACCTTACAAAAGAAGAGATACAAATGGCCAATAGATACATGAAAAGATGTTCTACATCATTGGCCATCAGGGAGATGCAAGTCAAAACTACACTGAGATTCCATCTAACCCCAGTCAGAGTAGCAAGCATAAAGAAATCAAACAACAACAAATGCTGGCGAGGATGTGGGGAAAGAGGAACTCTTTTACACTGTTGGTGGGAGTGCAAACTAGTTCAGCCACTATGGAGATCTGTGTGGAGGTTCCTAAGAAAGCTAGGAATAGATCCACCATACGATCCAGCTCTACCACTCCTGGGTATCTTTCCAAAGGGGTTGAATTCAGAGAAATACAGCAACATATGCATACCTATGTTCATAGCAGCACAATTTGTAATAGCCAAAATATGGAACCAACCCAGTCCCCATCAACAGATGAATGGATTGCAAAATTATGGGAAATACACACAATGGAATTCTATTCAGCTATAAAGAAGAACAAAATCATGTCATTTGCAAAAAGATGGAGAGCCCTGGAGAGCATCATGTTAAGTGAGATCAGCCAAGCACAGAAGAAGGTACATATGTTTCCTCTAATATGCCCAAACTAGGGAACATAGAGGATACCAGTGGGACTCCAGATAATGGAGGGGAAATACCAGCAAAGTTTGAATGGATAGATAGGAGAGGAGGAAGGCTGAACTTGATTAATGAGGGTCTACATCCGAATATGTGTAGAAGTATGAATATGGCATGGTTACCCTGGACAATCATTGGTTGTAGGGGGGAAGGGAAAATGGGGGTCGGGGAGAGAGGACACCAAGTATAGTTTAAATGTATACCATTTATTTTCAATAAAAATATGCATAAAAAATTTTAAAATGCAGATGGCAATGTCAAGCCTTGGGAAATATAGTTTGTATTCCATACTACTTTGTAGCCACCTGGCAATTTGGTTTTCTCTGATTGAGGAAGAATGGGGTTAGATCATGAGGAATAACCTACTCTCTGGGTTATAATTGCTGGGAGCTTTCACCAATTGTGATTTCTCCTCTTTTTATACAAACTACCAAATATTTTTTAGCATTATTAATGTTACTATTATTTCCAGAAGGACACAACTCCTCAAAGGTAAAGGCATTGGTTGATCCAATACTCAGCCCAATTTTACGGAAAAAAAAAATTTTTTTACATACTAAATAGTGTGAACCATATCTTTTCATCACTGGATTAGCTGCAACGTAACAACTTCTTTTACTTGCAGAGTTGCCTAAGAATTCAGGTATTTATTCTTCTATTTACAGTTCTGTGGCCTCCACTAAATTTGAAACACTCTCAGACATTATAACCTGTGATATTACAGAGAGTCCATGACTAAACATATTTTCAAAGCCAAAATAAGGTATCTTATTTTAAAAATAAGGTATCAGTGAATAATAATTTCACTGGAAATTTTACTTTGAACAAAGATGAAGTAGGGTAAACACAGGCTTTAGGAGAGTATGTAGACAACAAGAAATAAAAAAAAAAAAGAAAAGAGATTTGGAGAAGTTTGTAATAACAGAAGTTCAGATGTATTTTAGAATATGAGCAACAGAAGGAGAATGAAGACTATGTATATTATTAAAATTGATTCCATATTTGTTTAAATGACTTCTGTTTTGAATATGTTCCTCTTTAAATTGTAATTTAGAACCTATCAATTATAGCTGAATACATAGAAAATATTAATAAAATAATAATTATGCCACTCAAGAAAAAACACACACTACGGTTAATATTTTATTAAGTGTTAGCCTTTTACACTCATATACTATGTTTATTTTTTAAATGGAGTTAATATATTACATGCTGTTTTAAAAATCAACCACTTTTTCTGCAGACTCATATTTAACATCAAAATGCTACACATATAATTCTAAATTGTTTCATAAAGCATGATTTTCATTACTTCATAATGCTTTTTCTTATGTTCACTCCATATTTAAATGGTCTAATGAAGCTGATTGTCTTTTCCACTGCATTCATAGCAGCCCACGGAGCTATGCACTAATCTTTATTTAAAAAAATTCTAGATCAAACTTAATCCTCATTTTCTCATTCATACAGGTCTACTAGCCTTCTTCCTGAGGTATCATAGCTACCAAAAGCAGTACTTAATTCATAGTAAAGATTTAATAACTAATAATAAGTTACATTGGACATCAAACTGTTTCTAATTTCATATTATCATAACTTGATCTAGAACCAATTTTGGATAAGGTGAAAACGATCATTTTGTTCAACTATATGTGCACACATTCAGTCCTCCATTCGAGAGACATTTATTGAGCAGCTACCAATGTCCAGACAGCAGAAGTTTTATAATAAGCCTCTTTGCTGTGTGCTAATAATAAGAATGACTTATTAAAGTTTTAACTAAAACGTTTCATTGTAATTATAATGTTAACTGTTTAAGTGTTGTTGAACACATCCGGTATAGATTCTATGAAAAGATTCTAGAAAATGAAAAAATGACTTTAAGTTTGACTTGTATAAGGAAAACATTCTTTCTGCAGAAAATTCTCAGTGTTCAGATCTTTGTTTTGATCATTCGGATGAGCTAAGTGTCACTTTTCTGCATGTAGGGACAAAGAGCAGTGGAATGAAAGTGTCACTTGCCAAGTCCTCTCTGCACAGCAGTACTGCTGTGGGGATTAAACAGGAGGCAGCCCTCCTTTAGTCATCCAATTGTCTGAAAGTTTTGTCAAGAAATAGGAGTCAATGATACTACATTAATTCTGTCTTTAAAAAAATAAGATATAGGTCTTTTAGAAAATCTGCAAAGTCCTGATTAGATCTCAAGGAGTCAAATGTTTAATAATGAATGAAATGCTCTCAGTAGGGGGGCGGCTCTATAAATTCTCAGGTCCTGTCCCTTCCCCAGCCTCTCCCACACAGAAGAGGTCTTTCTGAACCTCTGATGCCTCCTGCCTGTCTTTAGATCATCCCCAACTACTGCTTCTCCACTTTCTCTCTCACTGATTCTAAAATCTGATGTAGCTTTTAAATTAACACAGGTAGTTTTTAAAAATGTAGATCTCTGAGGTCCCCCCTGCAAAAAAATAAATAAATAACCCAAAAGAACACTGAATCAAAACTATCTCTGTGGGGGCTTGAATGGTCATTTTTTTAAAGTGTTCTCTGGCCAGGGATTGTAGCTCAGTGGCAGAGTGCTTGCCTCCTATGTATGTGGGAAGCCCTGGGTTCAGTCCTGAGTACTGCAAAAACAAAGCAAACAAACCTAGTACTCTACATGTTTGTGATACGATCCATAGACTGGCCCTCGGACACTCTTGACCTTTTTTCGGGTTCCATGAAACCTTCTCCTCTTCGTCATGAGCTGGATTCTGCCTCACTCCAGCAGAATTCTGTTGTTATTCCCAGACACTTTGTAGAACATATTCTAGCCTCAGTAATGATGGGTAATGTTAGTCAGTGTTTTGTGGGAGGATAGACTTTCTCCTATGTATAGAAGTGCTAAATCAGTTAATATATTTAATGCATAATACTAAACAATTCTCTTGGTCTACTTGGGCTTATGATAAATTCCATAAATGGTCTGGAGGCTCAGAAGTACAAAATCAAGGTGCCAGCAGATTCAGTGTCTAGCGAGGGCCTTTACCTTGCTCATAGATGGCTCTTCACTGTGTCCTTTCATGGTGGGAGTAGGGGCCAACGCTCTCTCTGGGGTCCTTTTTATTAGAGCACTGATCTCCCTCATAAGGTCCCAGGTCTCATAACCTAATCACTTCCAAAAGCCCTTTGCTCTTAATACCACCACACTGGAAATTAGGTTTGAACATGTGAATTTGGGGAGAAAATGAACATTCAGTTGATAGCAATTGTGTGTGTGTGTGTGTGTGTGTGTGTGTGTGTGTGTGTGTGTGTGTAAGGTATGATGTATTAGAACCATATATCTTACAGAAGCGTATGATGAATATTAATAAAATATGATGAATATTAATAAAATATTTAGTTAAAGCTGGGCGTGGTGGTGCAAGCTTGTAATCTCAGCATTCGGGAGTAGCCTGAGCTACTTAGGAAGGCCCTTCGCAACTCAGTGAGACCCTGTTTCAAAAACTAAAAAGACTAAAAAATAGGGCTGAGGGTGTAGCTCAGAGGTACAATGCCCCTGGGTTCCATCTCCAGTACTGCATAAATAAATAAATAAATAATAAATAAATAAATAAATAAATAAATAAATAAATTATGTAATTAAATATGTTAAGGACAAGCTAGGCGTGGTGGTTCTCACTTGTAATCCCAGTGCTTGGAAGGCTGAGACAGGAGGATCTGGGTTTGCGGCCAGCCTCAGCTAATTAGGGAGGCCCTCTACAACTTTGTGAGACTCTATTTCAAAAATAAAAAATCGGGCTGGGGGCTGTAGCTCAAAGATGGAATTGCCCTGGGTTCAATCTCCAGCATCCCACACACACACATCAATCTATGATAAGGACATAAATAGATTGGCTGATAGGCAATAGATAGATGTATTCTTTTAATTATTTCAGCAAACCTGCAAAGTATATTCCATTATTCACCTCATTTTATTGAGTAGGAAATTAATATCCCGTTAATATAGCTAGAAAAATGTACCCAGTGCTAGATATTTATAATTCCTTGAACATGCTGTGATTTAGAAATTCCTGTGTTACATTCTCAGCCTCTAACTCCTTGATTGACAAATGCCTTCTTATAGAGTCCCTGTTCCTACCTTGTAGATTGCAAATGTTTTACCCATCCTACTTGCCAATAATATTATAAATTTCTAGAGTGCAGAGAGATGTTATTGATAAATGTACTTCCAGGAGCTAAACTGAGTCAAATACATGGTTGGTGTTCAGTAACTGTTGACCAATTACAGAAGCAACTACCCTGAGACCCACCACTGCCCACCTAGTGGTAACTAGTGGAGTCTCAGGCACAGAAACTCAGGAAGGAATAAACTCCAGAGTGAGGATGACACATGGCTTAGCTCTAGCACCAGCCTCATTCACTTGGCAGTGGCTTTCTAGAACAGTTGAGGTAAAGTATGGACCCTGTGCCAAGGAACCATCATGCGCTGCACCTGTGGTCCCAGGAGGGGAGCTGTAGAGCTCTACGTAGGATGTACTTGCCATCTTTCTATGGTCAGATTTTAAACATCAGTAACAGCACTAACCTGGACTTTAACTCACTTCACATAGAGCAACCTAGTGGTGATCATTTAAGTGAATGATTGAAGGGGCTTGTTTAAATTAGGATCTGAGATTTATTTAGAGTTAGCCAAATTTTTCTATGTTTGGTGACATTCTTAAGTGAAAATGGAATTTTAAGAATGCAAATACAGAAAGGTCATTTCCCACAAAACTGAACTTTAAATAGCTTCCTTTTTTGTTTACTAAAGGTAAACAAAAATAATTTGAAAAGGGAAAGATTTAAGTTGATGTAAAGCACAACTTTAAAGAGACACACATGCAAAGTGAAATTTTATTTCACAGACATATAAATATCAGAAAATTTACATTTTATAAACTTTATTTGTTTGTTTGTTTGTTTATTGGTGGTACTGGGGTTCCTGGAAACCCTTCTACCTCCGGGCTACACTCCCAGACCTAATTTTTTTAATTTTTATTTGGAAACAGGGTCTCTTAAGCCAGCGAGTTTGGCTCCGAACCTGCGTGATCCTCCTGTCCCTGCCTCCCAAACACAGGGATTACAACTGAGCGCCACCACGCCTGGCTTTACATACATCATTCTAAAATGGGTGCAAAAGCCGGGCGTGGTGGCGCATGCTTATAATCCCCAGGCTTGGGAGGAGGAGACAGGAGGATGGCGCAGGTTCGAAGCCAGCCCCGCTGGCTTAAGAGACCCTGTTTCCAAATAAAAATATAAAAAATTAGGTTTGGGAGTGTAACACGGAGGTAGAAGGGTTTCCAGGAACCCCAGTACTACAAAAAAAAAAAAAAAAAGTGTGCAATGACACTACCATTGACAAAGTGCTGATGTTTTATCATTCTATTAATGTTTTAGGTCCACTGAAGTCTAGTGTTCAGTTCATTAATTGAGAACAAACTTGAGTTATGTTGTTTAGGATTAAAAAAAGAGCCTATCCTAGTGATATTGGAAGAACAGTAATGTCTGCCTCTTTTTAAAACTGAGATTCTTTTCTGCAAAAATCTTTATATGCAGTCAATTTTGGTATTTACATGAGAGCAAAGAAAAAATACTGTGTTTTAAAATAAAACCTTGTGACTCGCAAGGCCTGAATATGTGTGAATTAGGTCAAGCCTTTAGAGATTTATCTAAAATAATATTTCGTAAGGATATGATATAGAACTGAGAGGAAATCATAGAATTTAAGGTTTTTCATAGTTTCACATGAATCATTACTTCCATATCTTTCTTAAGTAGATTTGTGGACTATATTACTAATTTCTTGTCAGTAAAGAAACCATGAATGCAGGACATTTTGTTTATATATATATATATATATATATATATATATATATATATATATACATACATACATACATATATACTGGAGATGGAACCCAAGGGCTTTCTACCTCCGGGCTATACTCCCAGACCTATTTTTTATTTTATTTGTAAACAAGTTTTCACTAAGTTGCTGAGAATCTCACTAAGTAGCTGAGGCTGGCTTCGAACCTGTGCAATCCTCCTGTCTCTGCCTTCCAAGAACTGGGATTACAAGTGTGCTCCACCATACCCGGCTCACTTTCTGATATTTTAGAAGCTTACTTCATTGACTTTTTTTTCTCTGCAAAACCAGAATGGACTCAATAAGATAGAAATTAAATAGAGCATTCTCATCCTATCAGTGAAGCATTCTTAAGAATTCAATATAGGACGGTGAAAAGTTTAAATGTCAGGTTATGAACTAAATGAAAACTTTACTGTGAAATTATTATAAAATGCTTTAATCTTATTCTTTCAACGTATTTAAGACATATTATGAGAAAGTATTGCTTAATAAGTAAAACTTAGTATCACACCCCCAGCCCCATTTTGTCATTTTTTATTCTGGAACAGATTCTTACTAAGTTGCAGAAGGCCTCACTAAGTTGCTGTGTAATAAATAAAATCTATTATATATCAGATTATAGTATTTTATCCTCAGAATCCTTATCTATTAATAAAATACCATAATCTTTAATTCATAACACTTTAAAGCTTCTTTCTATTGTAGATCAACAAATGTCTTTTGGATTTTGACTTGCACTTGATCTATAGGAAGTCCACAAAATGTTTCTATTTAATTCTACCGTGAGAATAAGGGTTTAGGGAATGCTCCCAGGGATAGGAGGTAACTGCCAAGGTACTCAGCTGGGGCTGTGGGAGCATTTCTCAGCATACAGGGAAGGATGCAGTGAAGGGCGGGGCAGTTGCAGAAACAGGTTCTAAAGATCTGTCAGATGAAATTGCTTGTAAGTGACTATCGCTCATTCTGTATGGGCTAATGGATGCCTTAGTGCGTATAACAACAGAACATCATTCTTCATCAATATCACATATTACAGTTGAGATATTTTTTAATTTCATAAATCTGAAGATATTTAAAAATACCCTCTCTACTCATATGTCCCGGAGCTATAATTTTGCATATAATATGTAATTTATAATATATAATTTTGCATATAATAATATACATAGTAATATTTATATATTTTACACATAAAATATATAGTCATATATTAGTCATATTTATATATTATATATAGAGATGTATGTCTATAGTATATTTTTACATATAGTATATGTATATCATATTTTATATAATCACATTTATATATTTTTCTAGATTATATATGGTATATTTATACATTTTATAGTTTGCATAATTCATATATGTATAATGTTTATATATGAATAAACATTCATATTATGTATAAGCATACTTGTATTTATATTTTATAAATATGTGTGCATAAGTAAATGTCTTCCAACTTTTTGGTTGCTTTGTAGTGTCTGTGTTAGCTCAACACACATCATTTTGTAAGCTTTGTTTTGATGTAGCAGTTATTTGTTGAAGATTGTTAATTATTAAAATTAAAAATCTACTATGTAAACAAGTAAGGTGTGAAAGAACATGACTTTTCAAGGAAAATAAAGTTGGTTCCTTCACATAAAAGCGTAGCTTTGCTGATTAGATCAATTTAATTATATACTTTCTCTGTGGAGGCAGCTTTTTACATATACAATTTTACACAACGTGTTACTTTTGGTGCTATACCCATCAAAGCAATTAGAGAGAGGCTTGCTTACCCTATATCCTAACAGGAATTATTTGCCTTGCTCTTATTTTAGGCCTATTTTGCACTCAAGGTTAATTCAAGATACCAGGAAGGTGTGACTGTGATGAGATTTAGTGATGACAAGTACAAATTAATGCAAGATCAGTGGCCTGGATATTGTTTCTCATCATGGAATCTTGGTGCAATGAAGTCATTATTTAATTAGACTTTAAGCTATACTAATAAATAATTCCCCAAATAGACTGTCTTCAGCTTTGATGTGAGCAGTTCCATCATTACTCATAAGCCAGAAAGGACAGTAAATAGACAACACAGATGGCAGAATCGTAAAAGACACAGGAAATTACATGTGCACTCCCTTTTCTGTCCCAGGAATACTGATCATGTTCCTCTAAATCCATCACTTCTCCGATCCCCTTACCTAAATATAGGCTGGATTGCTTGAGAATCCTACACTATTCTCATAAACATTATCACAACTGATTTTTTTTTAATGGAAATTACTTAGCGAAGTCAACCCTAGTTTTGGAGCAATTTGATGCAGATGTTGGAGCGAGAAAATGGTATTCATTTAGATTCCTTTCTTACCTCTAGTTTTCAAATGCCGAATCTGAGAACTAACTAATAGCGAAACTCTTCCCCTGCAGTATAGCACAGAAGATAAACAATCCCTATCTGTGTGCGTTCCGTTTGCTCATGTAAATGGATATATTTGAATCTGATTCTTTCTGCATATATATTTTGAAAGTAATAACAAGAAAACACAATTCATGGAAATTCTTAATGTTTTTCAAAATAATTCTTTTTCAGTCATTTTTCTCTTTATGAAACACTGTTCTAGAAAACTCTTGCCAAACAAGTGAAGCTGACACTGGAGGATAACCTAATTTTTAAAAAATAATAAGAGATATGCCGGGCATGGTGGCACAAGCAATCCCCACACTTGGGAGGCGGAGACAGGAGGATCATGCAAGTTCAAAGCCAGCCTCGTTGGCTTAAGAGACCCCATTTTCAAAGAAAATATAAAATATGTCTGGGAGTGTAGCCTGGAGGTAGAAGTGTTCCATCCCCAGTACCACCACCAAAAAACTATATAATAATAATAATAATAATAATAATAATAATAATAAGAAGAAGAAGAAGAAGAAGAAGAAGAAGAAGAGGAGGAGGAGATAATAGTTCATGGAAAATTCTACTTTTCTCCAAATAACTTATTTTTCTCTTTACTTATATATAAAAATAAACATGTCTCATCTGTTAAAATTGCTGGTTCAAATTTAGTTTGCTCCTGATCTTAAGCAGCGAGCAGCACCCACCTCAGAATTCTGTGTGCTCACAAGCAACTGGATCACAAATGCATAGAGACTCCCACGGAATCCTGAACCAAGTCAGGTACCTGAGGGCGCCCAGGGAAGTGGGGGTCCTAGCGTGTGTGCAGCCCCAACCCCCCAGCACGGGCCCAAGCCTCAGAACCGAGCACTCTCCTCGCGCACCTTGTCTGCGCCACGTTCCCCTGCTAGTAGTCAGTGCCTGTGCCACTGCCACCCCTAAATAGGAGCCGGCTTGTGTGTCTAGCCCCTGCCACCTAGCCAGAGCCTGCCTTCCAGGCTGCGAAAGCCCTGTGTGACCCAGAAATCTCCTTGGGGCACTCCCAGCTTCTACGTCCCGCGGGAGGCAGAGACCATTGCTGGACACCGCGCACTGGATCCTTGAGCACCTACCCTGCACCCCTGGCCCACCGCTGGGTGTTCCCACCCTCCTGGTAGCCAGATGCTTAGTTCTAAGCGAGAACACAGCTCAATACACCTTGGAAGAGCATACCAGCAGCAATAGACAGCTGCATCCACTCACACTTGGGTCCAGTTTTAGCAGCGCACCCAGCCTGCACTCTCGGAATAGGCAGAGCTCTGGCAGTAAGTGTGGGCATCCAGGAACCAGCATCCATTTGCCCAGAGTACATCTTGGGACCACACTGGCTAGCCCAGCTGGAATTTCCAGAGACACAGGAAAATCCATCGGGCCACAATATCTGCACAGGACCTCAGGGGGAGGTTCCAATTATACTTTGGTCATTCTCCACCCCTGCTGTAGGGAAGCACAGGCTGGAGTCTAGGGTGGTGAGTGCAGAGGTGCTGACCACAGGTTAGAATTTCGCAGAACCTGTGAATTATACAGAATCAAATAACAGTGAAACCAGACATCTGGACACATAAACCTAAGGCAGCTAAAGGAGAGAAAGGTGTCCAAACACCCAGAGTGACCTAAGAAGATAAAAACAGAGTACAAAGAAAACTAAGAGACATTGGATGGTATTCTGAAAGCTACCAAAGCAATCAGATACGCACATATTATATGGACCTGACCCCATATGCGTAAAGAGGACTGTTTGTTTTACTTTTAATGTGGATGTTTTGCTTTATTTTGCTTTTACAGTGCTTTTGTTTTGGTATGGTTATATAATAGTTTGCCTTTTTTTTTATTTCACACAGCTGCTAGTACCTTTTATTTTATTCTTGTTCTTTTTCCCTCTTTCTTCCTCTTTCCTTCCTTTTTTTTTCATTCTCCTCCTTTGATTGGTTTTTCTTCCTTTTTCTTGGATTACATAATAGTCTTGGTATCTTGTGTGGATTCTTTTTTTTATGTCTGTCTGCTCCTTCCATCACCCCTATTTACAAACCTTCCCACACTAACCTACATACTTTTCTCCCCCAGAACTTTTCCCCATAATATACCTCCTGGTTTAATACTCAAAGTATTTCTTATATCCATAATTACTCTACCAACGACAAGAGTCCTAGTAGTAAACTCTCCCTCATTCCTAACAAGATATTACCTTATCATACTTAAAGACTTTCTCAACCTAAACATATCCTCTACCTAATCAGACTCCTTTACCAATCACCCCAACTCCTCACACATCACCCGCCCTCCACACTGGAAAGGCTCTGCTGACTACCCGATACCCCTAAACTCCTAATATTAAGATTTGACTAAGCACAATACTCACGAACGATGGGTAGAAATCAGAAAAACAAGACAGAGAATGCTATAAATATGAGAACCAGGAATTATGAAGAGACAGCAGAAATCACGAATACTGACCTACTAGAAATGCAAGAAGGGGAGTTCAGAATCTTGATGTTCAATATGATGAAAGGATTTAAAACAAGTATAGAGGAGGTTAAAGGTGAATTAGAAACACTAAAAAAGAATCAGAAAGAGGCAGTACTAAGAGGAAAGTTTATTGCATTGAGTGCCCACATAAAAAGGACGGAGAACCACCAAGTAAAGAACCTAATGACACAACTCAAGGATCTAGAAATTCTGCAACAGTCTATTCCCAAAGCCAGCAGAAGACAAGAAATCATCAAAATTAGAGCAGAAATAAATGAAATAGAGAACAAAAAAACAATTCAAAGAATTAATAAAACAAAAAGTTGGTTGTTTGAAAAGATTAATAGAATTGATAAACCCCTGGCCAACCTAACCAAAAGAAAAAGAGAATCAACTCAAATTATCAAAATTAGAAATGAAAAAGGAGATATCACTACAGATAGTGAAGAAATTCAAAATATTATCAGAAACTACTTTAAAAATTTATACTCCAATAGACTTGAAAACCTGGATGAAATTGACAGATTTCTAAGCACAGTTAACCTTCCTACACTCAACCAAGAGGACATAGCAAGCCTAAACCAACCAATAACAACCAAAGAAATAGAAATGGCAATAAAAATTCTTCCACCAAAGAAAAGCCCAGGCCCAGATGGGTTCCCAGCTGAATTCTACAAAACCTTCAGTGAACAACTAATACCAATACTTCATAACATGTTCTGGGAAATTGAAAGAGATGGAACTCTTCCAAATTCCTTCTATGAGGCCAGTATCACATTAATCCCCAAACCAAATAAAGATACCTCAAGAAAGGAAAACTTCAGACCAATATCTTTAATGAACATAGATGCAAAAATTCTAAACAAAATACTAGCTATACGCATTCAAAACTATATCAAGAGAATAATACATCATGACCAAGTTGGTTTCATCCCAGAAAAACAAGGCTGGTTCAACATACGCAAATCAATACATGTTATTCACCACATAAATAGAACCAAGAGCAAAAACCACATCATCATAGCAATAGATGCTGAAAAAGCATTCGACAAAATCCAACACCCATTTATGTTAAAAACACTGCAAAAAATTGGGATAGAAGGAAAGTACTTCAACATCATCAAGGCAATATACTGCAAACCCAAAGCCAACATTATATTGAATGGGGAAAAACTGCAAGAATTTCTGCTACAGTCAGGAACAAGATGAGGATGCCCACTATCACCACTCCTTTTCAATATAGTCCTTGAGACTCTTGCTGCAGCAATCAGACAAGAGAAGGAAATCAAAAGAATTCACATAGGAAGAGAGGAATTAAAATTATCCTTATTTGCAGATGACATGATCCTTTATCTGGAAGACCCAAAGAACTCAACCAAAAGACTTCTGGAGCTGATTGACAAATTCAGCAAAGTCGCAGGTTACAAAATCAACCTAAAGAAATCAGTGGCCTTTCTTTATGCCAACAACGAATCCACAATGAAAGAAATAAAAACAACAATTCCATTCACTATAACCTCAAAACCAATAAAATACCTAGGAATAAACCTAACCCAAGATGTAAAAGACCTCTACAACAAAAACTATAAAACATTAAAGAAAGAAATTGAAGAAGACCTTGGAAGATGGAAAGATCTCCCGTGTTCATGGATAGGCAGAATAAATATCATCAAAATGGCCATTCTGCCAAAACTGATCTATAGGTTCAATGCAATTCCCATTAAAATACCAGTGACATTCTTCAGAGACCTAGAAAAATCAATCATGAACTTCATATGGAGAAAGAAAAGACCTAGAATAGCCAAAGCAATTCTCAATAACAAGAAACACGCAGGAGGCATTACAATCCCAGACTTCAAACTATACTATAGAGCAATAGTAGTAAAAACAGCATGGTACTGGCACAAAAACAGATATACTGACCAGTGGATTAGAATAGAAGATACAGAAACAAACCCACACATCTTTAGTCAATTAATCTTTGACAAAGGGGCCAAACACATACGCTGGAGAAAAGACAGCCTTTTCAACAAGTGGTGCTGGGAGAACTGGCTAACCATTTGTAAAAAGATGAATCTAAACCCTTATATCTCACCTATCACAGGAATCAACTCAAGATGGATCAAAGACTTAGAAATTAGACCTGAGACTGTGAAGTTAGTAGAGGAGAGCATAGGTTCAACACTACAACATATTGGCACAGGCAGTAACTTTCTCAACAAAACATCCAAAGCTCAGGAAATTAAAGCAAGAATAAATAAGTGGGATAACATCAAACTAAAAAGTTTCTTCTCATCAAAGGAAACTATCAATAACCTAAAGAGGAAGCCTACAGAATGGGAAAGGATCTTTACCAGCCACCATTCTGATAGGGGGCTAATATCCAGAGTATACAAAGAGCTCAAAAGACTCTACACTAGCAAAACAAACAACCCAATCAAGAAATGGGCCAATGAAATAAATAGACACTTCACAAAAAAAGAGATACAAAGGGCTAATAGATACATGAAAAGATGTTTTTCATCACTGGCCATCAGGGAGATGCAAATCAAAACTACACTGAGATTCCATCTAACCCCAGTCAGAGTAGCAAGCATAAAGAAATCAAACAACAACAAATGCTGGCGAGGATGTGGGGAAAGAGGAACTCTTTTACACTGTTGGTGGGAATGCAAACTAGTTCAACCACTATGGAGATCTGTGTGGAGATTCCTAAGAAAGGTGGGAATAGATCCACCATATGATCCAGCTCTACCACTCCTGGGTATCTTTCCAAAGGGGTTGAATTCAGAGAACTACAGCAACAATGCATACCTATGTTCATAGCAGCACAATTTGTAATAGCCAAAATATGGAACCAACCCAGATCACCATCAACAGATGAATGGATAGCAAAACTGTGGGAAATACACACAATGGAATTCTATTCAGCCATAAAGAAGAACAAAATTATATCATTTGCAAGAAGATGGAAAGCCCTGGAGGACATCATGTTAAGTGAGATCAGCCAAGCACAGAAGGAGAAGATACATATGTTTCCTCTAATATGCCCAAACTAGGAAACACAAAGGATACCAGTGGGACTCCAGATATTGAAGGGGAAATACTAGCTAAGTTTGGATGGTAAGATAGGAGAGGAGGAACGCTGATCTTGATTAATGAGGGTCTACACCTGAACATGTGTAAAATTATGAATAAGACATGGTTAACCTGGACAACCATTGGTGGGAGGGTGGAAGGGAAAACGGGGGCGGGGTGGAGAGGGCACCAAATATAGTGTAAATGTATACTATTTATGTTCAATAAAAAAATTGTTAAAAAAAGTCATTCTCCCATATAAAGATATTATAGTTTAATGTACTGTAATGCAGATTTAATAAAATTTTCACCATTTTCATTTAAAAAAAAATTCAGTTTGCTCCTAAATCACTATTCCTGTGCTTTCTGTGAATTAGTGATATGAATTTTTAATTGAATACATATTTCTAAGATAAATCCTGCTGCTCTTAATCTAATTTACCTTTTATGACTATATGAAGGGAAATATTTTTGTTCCAATTACAAATGTTTTAATAATACACTGTATGCACTGCACATGGGAATATTTATTTTACTCTAAAATATTGAATAATGTTAAGTCGGTAAAATACCTTATGTTGTCTCTTGGATATAAAATATGTTGTTTCTTCATTTTAATTGAAAAGCCACAGCAACCTACTACAATTTAAACGAAATACCAACACGTACAAGGTGTTGAAAAATGTTAAAAAGGCTTTTATTTCAAGATTAGTGACAGGACAGATGATTTCTCAAATTAAAATGAATAAATCACATTTTTCATATAATAATTTCAAATCACACTTCAAGTTTCCTATTTAATAATTAAAATAGTCTACTTAAGTGAGTATATGAACTTAATCTAACCTCCTCCAGGTAAGTCTAACATACACACTCACTATCCCCCCCCCTTCCTCCCTCCCTCTCTCTTTCTTGTTTTGGGGAGTGAAGTTTTTTTCCTATGTGATAACCTTTTGTTTTGAAATATAATTGAGAGGACAGAAATATTTGACCTCAAGATTGGAACCTTGCCTCACAGTTTTAATTTCAACCAGCTGATTTAATATTTCCAAATATCATTAGCCTTCTAGAAAGTTTGATACTGAAGAGTATTTGTTCCCATTGAACACATATTTATTTTAGCCTTGAAATGTAATTGCCATTTCTTTTCCCCAAAATGAGATAAGAATCAATGCTAATTTTGAAAGATTGATGTTAATTATATTTTACTTCATTCTTTACTTCTGGAGATGTGGACATCAGTATTCCAGGAAAACCCAGGCGGTGAGCAAGCAAAGGTGTTAAAGGCATGACTAAGACATTAGTTCCAGAAGGTTGAAGCTAATGGTGTCTGGTCTCTAAAGAAGAGAGTGTTCCTAATTCTTAGAGTTGCATGTGGTTTTCTAAATCTGTGCTTTGTATCTGTGGTTTATAACTTTGGCACCGTTCCCACTCCTATTTTTAAGTGGGCATATTCACTCATCTATTCATTTCACAAATATTTGTCTGTATATACTGTTAGTTTGTTTATGACATGCTGGGAATACAACGAGACCAAAAAAAAAAAAAAAAAAAAAAAAAGACAGATACAGTCTGTGTTCGGGCAAAACTTACATTTTACTTGTTCTGTGGTGTAGATCTAATTTTACAAAAGGTGAATAACCTATTGGGCTTTTGGCATGAGCCTCTTCTATGTTCCTGTCTCACCTAATTCCAGTTTGTTGAAGTGTGAGATTAATGTACAGTCATGTATTGCTTAACAGTGACATGCATGGCCAGGTGAGTTCTTCACTGTGATGATAACATAGAACATACTTTTGAAACCCAGTATGTAGCCTACTACACACCTGGGCTAGATGGTATAGCCTATTGCTCCTAGGCTACAAACCTATGTGGCATGCTATTGTACTGCATAATGTAGGCAGTTATAATACAGTGATAGGAGTTAGAGTATCTACATACATGTAAATACAGGAAAAGTTCGGTGAAAATATGAGTTGAAGGATTTTTTGGCTCCATGATCTTATGGGACTACTACCATAGACACAGCCCACGGTTGATTGAAACACTGTTATGTGTTTTTGTAATTTTCGCTTATTTTATAATGTGTTGCCATTGTATTCAAAGACATTCTTTATATTGTCTCTTCTAATTTTACCTATTTTGTCTCTCAGCTGGCCCCTTTCATACCTACATGATGTATTCCAGCTATTTTCTTTTTTTAACATGTATTAGTTGCATGTATTAATAGTCATAGGCTTTAGTGTGATGTTTCTACACATGCATTTAGGGTGCACTGATCAAATCCAACCATTCTTTTTCTACCCTCCTTCCCCTGCCACCTGCACTCTTCCCAATCCCTCATAATCAACATTCTACTTCAAAGTCTTCCTTTTTTAGTTTCCACGTATGAAGAGAGAACATAGGGTATTTTCCTGTGTCTGGCTTATTTTGTTTTAGCACTTTCTCCAGTTCCACCCATCCACCCATTGGTTGTGAATGACAGGATTTCAGTTTTCTTTATGGCTGAATATTGTGTGTGCGTGTGTGCATTCCATTATATAATATATAGTAGAACGTGTCACATTTGCCACATTATCCACCCATCTACTGATGGGCACCTGGGCCAATTCTACCTCCTAACTTGTGAACAGAGCTGTGGTAGATGGGGGTAGGCAAGTATCTTTTCCCTATACTGCTTTCACTTCTTTTAGCTCTGGACCCAGGAGTGGGGTATTCCAGCTATTCATAATCACTTGCATCAAATTCAGTCACCTCGGATCCCCTGATTCTTTCATATGTTAGGTATGATGGGTCTGGCATTTATTAATAGCAATCCGTTCAATTATTCCAGTGAGCCAAACAAGCCTGATCCTAATGCTTATATTAGAGTTTCAGAGATGACATTAGAAACCTATCAAATCAGAATATAAATGTATACTTAGAATTACACACACACAGCTATGGTGTAAGAATAATTAAAATTTTACTTAAAATATTTTCCTCCAACATCATGAGAAGTATTTTATAAAAACATCTCTGTAATATTATCCATGAACTTTATGCAAATTATCTTGACATATCCCAGAGAGATGAAATGGGTGTTTTCCTTGAGATTCATAGACTAACCCTGAGCGAGCGGCGTTCCTCAGGTGACGGTTGTCCCGTTGAATACGTAGAACATATCTATATTATACTCATTCTTAAAAAGCATGAGTAAAGAAGCAAGTAGCTAAGAATGTGTTTCAGATTGTTGAGCCTACAAAAAGTAGATTTTTTTTCATACAACAAAGAATAACCATTCTTTTCTAAGTTTCAACCTAATAATTTTAATCATTACATTGGAACTATCTCTTATTATTTTCTGGACCCATCTTTATTTGAAACTTGACATCTCTCTACAACCACTTTGAAGACAAAGTACACAAATCTAAAATACTGTAATTTCTCTTTAAGATATGTGAAATAGTATAATAGTGACTATTTAACTAAAATCTCAAGAAACACAAAGGGCATACTATAGAAAACAGACTAAGTTTAAGTTACAAATTCAGTACTCCCTGGGACCCAGAGTTCCATTTCTGCCACTTCATTGTGTGTGTTGAACGTTTTCCAGAAAACATAATTCTGTTCTGCTATACCTTGTCTTGAGGTTGTCAGATTTGGCATCAATAAAACTATTCAAATGTGACTTTCCTTTGTGGGCAGCGATGGTGACATTTTAACGTTTAGGTTGGAAATCCTCAAGTGCGAGGACCCATGAGATCTGGTCAGCATTCTTGCAGCCCTAATCTAAATATCTGACCACATAACTTAGAGGAAAGAAATTTGTTTTGTTAAGGCTTAAGGCTCAGTTTCTGTGAGGCTGGGACCACAGACATGGCGGTGGGAGGCTGAGGGAAAGCACATTGGCTTTGCTTCTCTCATCACAGAGACCAGAAGCAAAAGAGAATGATTCAAAGGAAAAGGAACTACATATATAATCCCCAAGACTGCGCCCTCGGAGACCAGCTTCTCTAGCCACATCCTAGGCCTATGGGTACCACTTAGGCAAATCCATTACAATGAATGTATCCACTGCTAGGATTACAGCCCTCATAACTCAATAATATCAACCCCACATATTAATAAATGAGCTCTTTAGAGGACATTTTATATCTAACTATAATACCATGAGAATGTTTTTCTTATTAGGACTTTCTTCTCTTCACTCACCTCTATTTTTCTAAAATATTTAATAATTGAAAAAGCAAAAATTCCCCTTATGATCTAAGGCCACTCCAGCTCACAGCTGCAAACCAGTGTTCTAAAACAAATAATGTGGTTTTTTCCAAAATGGCGACTGAGGGACACAGCACCTCTCAGTAGCTGAAGTAAATAAAGTTTAAATACTGAGAAAGCAGTGTCTAAATCAACAAAACAAATACATACCAGGAACCAAAACACATCCTGGTACCTCGGCGGAACCCTGAACTTGAACAAGAAGAACAAAGATCGGACACGGGACCTGCTGCAGATACAATCTGACCGCGGACCAGAACGCTGAGCCGCGGGCTGCTTTGGCAGCTGTCCAAGGAGCTGCCTGCCCGATATTTCCACGGCAAGATAATCCGGGAATAAAAACGGACTTAGGACCGCATCCTAAGCAGCGAGCAGCACCCACCAGAACTCTGTCTGCCCACCAGCGACCGGATCACATCGGCACAGAGACTCACACGGATTCCTGCACCAAGACAGGTACCTGAGGGCGCCCTAGTAACTGGGGTCCTAGCGTGTGCGCAGTCGCAGTCTCAACCCCCCACCACGGGCTCAAGCCTCAGAGCACTCTCCTCGCGCATCCTGCCTGTCCCCTACTAGTAATCAGTGCCTGTACACTGCCCTCCTAAATTGGAGCCTGCTTCTGTGGCTAACCCCTGCCACCTTGCCAGAGCCTACCCTCCAGGCTGCAAAAGCACTGGGAGACCCGGAAATCTCCTTGGGGCACCCCCAGCCTCTACGTCCCGCGGGACGCAGAGACCATTGCTGGACACCGCACACTGGACCCTTGAGCACCTACCCTGCACCCCTGGCCCACCGCGGGGTATTCCCAACCTCCTGGTAGCCAGATGCTTAGTTCTAAGTGAGAACACAGCTCAATACACCTTGGAAGAACATACCAGCAGCAATAGACAGCTGCACCCACTCTCACTAGGGTCCAGTATTAACAGTGCATCCAGCCTGCACTCTTGGAATAGGCAGAGCTCTGGCAGTAAGTGTGGCCACCCAGGAACCAGCATTCATTTGCCCAGGGCACATCTTGGGACCACACCGGCTAGCCCAGCTGGAATTTCCAGAGACACAAGAAAATCCATCGGGCCACAAAATCTGCTCAGGACCTCAGGGGGAAGTTCCAATTACACTTTAGTCACTCTCCACCCCTGCTGTAGGGAAGCACAGGCTGGAGGCGAGGGTGGTGAGTGCAGATGTGCTGACCACAGGTTAGAATTTCGCAGAATCTGTGAACTGTACAGAATCAAATAACAGTGAAACCAGACACCCGGACACATAAACCTAAAGCAGCTAAAGGAGAAAAAGGTGTCCAAACACCCAGAGTGACTTAAGAAGATAAAAATAGAGTACAAAGAAAACTAAGAGACATTGGACGGTATCCTGAAAGCTACCAAGCAATCAGATACGCACATATTATATGGACCTGACCCCATATGCGTAAATAAGGAGGACTGTTTGTTTTACTTTTAATGTGGATGTTATGTTTTCTTTTGCTTTTAAAGTGCTTTTGTTTTAGTATGGTTATTGCTGATTTCTTTTTTTTCTTTTTTTTTTTTTTCTTTCTTCTTTTAATCCAAACTTCTCTTACTTTAACTTGTTGTTTTATATATATATACATTGGATAGTTTGCCTTATTTTTTTATTTCACACGGCTGCTAGTTCCTTTTATTTTATTCCTCTTCCTTTTTCCTCTCTCTTCCCTTTTCCTTCCTTTTCTTTCATTCTCCTCCTTTGATTGGTTTACCTTCCTTTTTCTTGGATTACATAATAGTCTTGGTATCTTGAGGGGATTCTTTTTTTTTTTTTTTTTTATGTCTGTCTGCTCCTACCAGCATCCCTATTTACAAACCTTCCCACACTAACCTACATACATTTCTCCCCCAAAACTTTTCCCCATAATATACCTCATGGTTTAAAACTCAAAGTATTTTTTATATCCATAACTACTCTACTAACAACAAGAGTCCTAGTAGTTAACTCTCTCTCATTCATAGCAAGTTATTACTTTATCATACTTAAAGTCCTTCTCAACCTAACATATCCTCCACCTAATCTGACTCCTTTACCCATCACCCCAGCTCCTCCCACATCACCCACTTTCAACACTGGAAAGGCTCAGCTGACTGGCCGATACTCCTAAACTCCTAATATTAAGATTTGACTAAACACATTACTCACGAACGATGGGTAGAAATCAGAAAAACAGGACAGAGAACACTATAAATATGAGAACCAGGAGTTATGAAGAGACAGCAGAAATCACGAATACTGACCTACTAGAAATGCAAGAAGGGGAGTTCAGAATCTTGTTGTTCAATATGATGAAAGGTTTTAAAACAAGTATAGAGGAGGTTAAAGATGAAATAGAAACACTAAAAAAGAATCAGAAAGAGGTCTGGAATGAAATGAAAGAGGCAATAAGTGAAATGAAGACAGCAATAGAAAGAAACTCTGGAAGATTAGATGAAATGGAAAACAGAATATCAATATTAGAAGACAGTACATCCCAAACCGAAAACACAGTCAGCGATATACAGAAATCTTTACAGCAACAAAACCTAAACATCCAGCAATTATGGGATAATATGAAGCGCCCTAATTTACGGATAATAGGCATTGAGGAAGGGATAGAGGTACAGACCAAGGGCATATGTAATATCTTCAAGGAAATAATCTCAGAGAATTTTCCAAATATGGAAAGAGACTTGAATCTTCAAGTACAGGAGGCATACAGAACTCCACTGAGACAGGACCAAAGAAAAACCACTCCACGCCACATAATAACCAAATTGACCAGCATAGAGGCCAAGGAAGGAATCTTAAAAGCAGTGAGAACAAAAGGACAGGTGACATATAGAGGCAAAACAATAAGAATCACCCCAGACTATACAACCCAGGTCAGGAATGCTAGGAGAGACTGGTACGACGTGATTCAGACCCTGGAAGAACATAACTTCCAGCCCAAATTAATCTATCCAGCAAAACTACTATTCAAGATCAATGGGGAAGTCAAAGTCTTTCAGGATAAACAGAATCTCAAAAAATTCATGAATTCAAAGCCAACACTAGAGAAAATTCTTAAAGAAATAAATCATAAGGAAGAAAAAAGAAGCAGACTCCAGAATCAGAGAAGAGAGGAAGTTAATAAGTGGGCCATTTAAGTAAAGAAGAAAGATCACAACACCCAAGAGTAGACAGAACACAAAATGGCAGAAAACAAAAAGCATATTTCAATAATATCACTTAATGTCAAAGGACTTAACTCACCAATCAAAAGACATAGACTGGCAATGTGGATTAGGAAACATAATCCAAACATATGCTGTCTGCAAGAAACTCACCTCACAGCCAAAGACATTCACAGGTTGAAGGTGAAAGGATGGAAAAAGATATACCATGCCACCAGTGACCGAAAAAGAGCAGGGGTAGCAACCCTGATATCCAACAAAACAGACTTTAAAATAAAACACATCAAAAGAGACAAATCAGGGCACTTCCTTTTATTAAAAGGAACAATACACCAAGAAGATATAATGATAGTAAATATTTATGCCCCAAATGTGGGTGCAACCACATTCGTAAAACAAACCCTTCTGGACATAAGATCCCAAGTAGACCCAAATACAATAATTCTGGGAGACTTTAATACGCCTCTCACACCACTGGATCGATCTTCGAGGCAAAAGATGAGTAAAGATGCTTTAGAACTAAAGGAAACCATAAACCAAATGGACCTAATAGACGTTTTCAGAGTATTTCAACCAGGAACTACAGAATACACTTTCTTCTCAGCAGCCCATGGAACCTTCTCCAAAATAGATCACATCCTGGGACACAAAGAAAATACCAGCAAATTCAAAAAATGTAATATAATCCCATGCATCTTTTCAGACCACAATGGAATAAAAGTAGAAATCAACAACAGGAAACTCGAAAGAAAGTATTCAAATTCATGGAGAATGAATGATACACTACTAAATGACGAATGGGTAAGAGCAGAAATTAGGGAAGAAATAAAGAAATTTATGGAAACAAACGAAAACAGAGACACAACCCACCAAAACCTATGGGACACCATGAAGGCAGTACTAAGAGGAAAGTTTATCGCATTGAGTGCCCACATAAAAAGGATGGAGAACCACCAAGTAAAGAACCTAATGAAACAACTCAAGGATCTAGAAATTCTGCAACAATCCATTCCCAAAGCCAGCAGAAGACGAGAAATCATCAAAATTAGAGCAGAAATAAATGAAATAGAGAACAAAAAAACAATTCAAAGAATCAATAAAACAAAAAGTTGGTTCTTTGAAAAGATTAATAGAATTGATAAACCCCTGGCCAACCTAACCAAAAGAAAAAGAGAATCAACTCAAATTACCAAAATTAGAAATGAAAAAGGAGATATCACCACTGATAGTGAAGAAATTCAAAACATTATCAGAAACTACTTTAAAAATTTATACTCCAATAGATTTGAAAACCTGGATGAAATTGACAGATTTCTAAACACAGTTAACCTTCCTACACTCAACCAAGAGGACATAGCAAGCCTAAACCAACCAATAACAACCAAAGAAATAGAAACGGCAATAAAAATTCTTCCACCAAAGAAAAGCCCAGGCCCAGATGGGTTCCCAGCTGAATTCTACAAAACCTTCAGTGAACAACTAATACCAATACTTCATAACACGTTCCGGGAAATTGAAAGAGATGGAACTCTTCCAAATTCCTTCTATGAGGCCAGTATCACATTAATCCCCAAACCAAATAAAGATACCTCAAGAAAGGAAAACTACAGACCAATATCCTTAATGAACATAGATGCAAAAATTCTAAACAAAATACTAGCTATACGCATTCAAAACTATATCAAGAGAATAATTCATCACGACCAAGTCGGTTTCATCCCAGAAAAACAAGGCTGGTTCAACATACGCAAATCAATACATGTTATTCACCACATAAATAGAACCAAGAACAAAAACCACATCATCATAGCAATAGATGCTGAAAAAGCATTCGACAAAATCCAACACCCATTTATGTTAAAAACACTGCAAAAAATTGGGATAGAAGGAAAGTACTTCAACATCATCAAGGCAATATACTGCAAACCCAAAGCCAACATTATATTGAATGGGGAAAAACTGCAAGAATTTCCGCTACAGTCAGGAACAAGACAAGGATGCCCACTTTCACCTCTCCTTTTCAATATAGTCCTTGAGACTCTTGCTGCAGCAATCAGACAAGAGAAGGAAATCAAAGGAATCCACATAGGAAGAGAGGAAGTGAAATTATCCTTATTCGCAGATGACATGATCCTTTACCTGGAAGACCCAAAGAACTCAACCAAAAGACTTCTGGAGCTGATCGACAAATTCGGCAAAGTCGCAGGTTACAAAATCAACCTAAAGAAATCAGTGGCCTTTCTTTATGCCAACAACGAATCCACAATGAAGGAAACAAAAACAACAATTCCATTCACTATAACCTCAAAACCAATAAAATACCTAGGAATAAACCTAACCCAAGATGTAAAAGACCTCTACAACAAAAACTATAAAACATTAAAGAAAGAAATAGAAGAAGACCTTGGAAGATGGAAAGATCTCCCGTGCTCATGGATAGGCAGAATAAATATCATCAAAATGGCCATTCTGCCAAAACTGATCTATAGGTTCAATGCAATTCCCATTAAAATACCAGTGACATTCTTCAGAGACCTAGAAAAATCAATCATGAACTTCATATGGAGAAAGAAAAGACCTAGAATAGCCAAAGCAATTCTCAATAACAAGAAACACGCAGGAGGCATTACAATCCCAGACTTCAAACTATACTATAGAGCAATAGTAGTAAAAACAGCATGGTACTGGCACAAAAACAGATATACTGACCAGTGGATTAGAATAGAAGATACAGAAACAAACCCACACATCTTTAGTCAATTAATCTTTGACAAAGGGGCCAAACACATACGCTGGAGAAAAGACAGCCTTTTCAACAAGTGGTGCTGGGAGAACTGGCTAGCCATTTGTAAAAAGATGAATCTAAACCCCTATATCTCACCTAACACAGGAATCAACTCAAGATGGATCAAAGACTTAGAAATTAGACCTGAGACGGTGAAGTTAGTAGAGGAGAACATAGGTTCAACACTACAACATATTGGCACAGGCAGTAACTTTCTCAACAAAACCTCCAAAGCTCAGGAAATTAAAGCAAGAATAAACAAGTGGGATAACATTAAACTAAAAAGTTTCTTCTCATCAAAGGAAACTATCAATAACCTAAAGAGGAAGCCTACAGAATGGGAAAGGATCTTTACCAGCCACCATTCTGATAGGGGGCTAATATCCAGAGTATACAAAGAGCTCAAAAGGCTCTACACCAACAAAACAAACAACCCAATCAAGAAATGGGCAAATGAACTAAATAGACACTTCACAAAAGAAGAGATACAAAGGGCTAATAGATACATGAAAAGATGTTCTTCATCACTGGCCATCAGGGAGATGCAAATCAAAACTACACTGAGATTCCATCTAACCCCAGTGAGAGTAGCAAGCATAAAGAAATCAAACAACAACAAATGCTGGCGAGGATGTGGGGAAAGAGGAACTCTTTTACACTGTTGGTGGGAGTGCAAACTAGTTCAGCCACTATGGAGATCTGTGTGGAGATTCCTAAGAAAGGTGGGAATAGATCCACCATATGATCCAGCTATACCACTCCTGGGTATCTTTCCAAAAGGGTTGAATTCAGAGAAATACAGCAACATATGCATACCTATGTTCATAGCAGCACAATTTGTAATAGCCAAAATATGGATCCAACCCAGATCACCATCAACAGATGAATGGATAGCAAAACTGTGGGAAATACACACAATGGAATTCTATTCAGCCATAAAGAAGAACAAAATTTTATCATTTGCAAGAAGATGGAAAGCCCTGGAAAGCATCATGTTAAGTGAGATCAGCCAAGCACAGAAGGAGAAGATACACATGTTTCCTCTAATATGCCCAAACTAGAAAACACAAAGGATACCAGTAGGACCCCAGATATTAGAGGGGAAATACTAGCTAAGTTTTAATGGAAAGATAGGAGAGGAGAAAGGCCGATCTTGATTAAGGAGCATCTTCACCTGAACATGTGTAAAATTATGAATAAGACATGGTTAACCTGGCCAACCATTGGTGGGGGGGGGGAGAAAACGGGGGCGGGGGGAGAGGGCACCAAATATAGTGTAAATGTATACTATTTATGTTCAATAAAAAAAATTGTTAAAAAAAAATAAAAAAAAAAAAATAAAACAAATAATGTGTAAGAAATCGGCATAATTCATGAAAATTGGGTCAAGGAAACAATAAGATAGCATGCAGAGACTGGGAGTGATCTGGAAGGATACCTTTATTCTTGGGATTTCACTTGTCTATGATAGTTATTGAGTTTGGGTTTTGCAAGCTTGTCATTTTACACAAAAACAGTCATGTGTATAGAATTGGAATTGTAAAATTCCTAAGTTAGAAGAAAGAAATCTGATTTCTGATCCTGGAGTTGGCTACTAATTTTCCTTTTTTAAAATTACTCTTTTATTGGTACATAATAATTATGCAAGATAGTGGGCTGCCTGTGGCATATTCATACCTGAACATAAATTGATAATTTTCTGATGAAATTTTCTCTCTGTGAACCACAGTTTATTTATTAGTAAAATCAAGGACGGGGTGTGGTATTCAAACTGTGATCAACAGACACCCATAGTAGCAGAATATCGATATCAAGTATACTGATGAGAATTGTTCCAGGCCACCAGGTCCATCCCCACATAAAACTGAACTCCTCCATTTTTCCCTTCCCTTTAAAATTTTTTTCTCATTCACATCTTTTAACCCTGGACTTTGATAAATGACTGAGTCAATGAATGAATGAACAAATGTTTCTTATTGGTTCTAAGATGCCATTGGGAACATCATTGTAAGCCTAATTGTTGCCCTTCATGTGCAAAAATATGTATACTGGCTACCCCCCAAAGGGTCCTTAATCTATTTTAAAGAATTGAGTTCTTCTCATTAGCTAGATTATTATAAAGAATCAAGCTTTATTCCAAATGCCTTACCTCATTGAATAGCAGTAGCTTTAAGCAATTAATTCCAACACAAAATAGTAATGTAGTGGGGAAAAATTTGGATCTATTCTTTTCTTTCTCTCCTTTTTTTTTCTTTGACTTTTTTTTTTTTCTTCTTGTGTGTGTGGTGGTACTGGGTATTGAACCCAGGGGCATTCTCCCTCTGAGCTATGCCCCCCCCAGTGGGTAAATAAGTTATTAAAAATGAAACTCTATGTGAAAGTCATTTACAATTACTTTTTTAAATCGTTTTTTTTTGGGGGGGGGGAATGGAACCCAGAGGCATTCTACCTCCGAGTACACCCCCAGCCCTATTTTTTATTCTTTATTTTGAAACAGGGTCTCACTGAGTTGCAGAGGGTCTCACTAAATAGCTGAGGCTGTCTGTGAATCGTGATCCTCAGATCTCAGCCTCCCGAATGCTGGGACTACAAGCGTGCGCCACCCCGCCCAGCTCGTCATTTACAATTATGGTGTATGTGTTGTTATAATTGTCCTTCTCCATTACAGAGAAGGCCTGGTGGATGTGTGTTAGTGTACACTAAAGCCCCCCTGTGGTCAGCAACACCACCAGGTCGCTGTGAAAGGCCTGTGTAATGCCTAGCACACGCAGCAGGAACAGAGCAGATACTTCTCTTTTACTGGAGCATCTTCCAAAGGTTCTGTGTATACAGCAATGAGGTGTCTCTCCTTGAATATAAATTCTAATCATAGCTGGACTGTGGGGTCCGGGGGCTTAGAAATGACAGCAATACTAGGAAAAGGTGCTGCTAATGAAATATCCTAAAATGTCTATGAAATGGCCCTGATAGAAACTTTAAAAGGTACACGAATTCAGTTATTATAATAAAGATAATCACTTTACATTTACATAGCACTTTGCAACAAAATGAATTTCAAGGCAATTTGGCAAGCAGTTTTACAAAGGATCACTTGGCTGAGTCCCAAAGAGAGTCTTCTGGGGTGGAGCTCTGCATCTGCTCTCACTGCATTGAGACACCACAGAGCTGGCTGATGTGTCCGCACAGAACTGCATGCTAGGAGGACCTGAGGGTCCTGCACTTTCTTTTCTTAGGATGCCTGTTTTTCTTCATTCAGGGCACTCTCGATCGCTCGCTCTCTCTCCCTCCCTCCCTCCCTCCCTCCCTCCCTCCCTCCCTCTCTCTCAGGTAAATAGTGCTGCCATTTCTGAGCAGGAATATGGGAGTAGGTTTTCTGGTCCTCTTAGAACAGGCATATTACCCAACTTAGAAAGTAAAAATAGGCAGAGTAATTGATTTTGTGCCCAGAGGACAACCTAAGTCATTACTAATTCAATCCAGCAAACATCTATTAAACACCCCGGGCAAGTTTCTTAAACTCTCTAAACCTCAGTTTCCTCACTTGAAAAGTTTTTTTCCTCAGAGGTTATTAGGAGGATTAAATGAAGAACAAGTGTAAAGTACTTAGTATATAGCACACTGCACATCACCTTACCTAGCATTATCTTTAGTGTCATTCAACCTATTTTTCTATGGCCAATATCAGTAGGTATAAATGAAACAAGGTAGTTATAATTTTTTAAAGTTTTTCTTTAAATATTCTTTTGCATATTTTACACATATAAATATCTTCAACAATGCCATCAAACCTCTTTTATAAATCAAGATACTTGTTCAAAATTGATCTCATTGAAAGATATTTTGGCGCGTCCCCTTGTCGCACAGAGACACGCGGAGATCCATTATATGATATGGATGCCTTTATTCGTGGGAAGTCTGCCGCCAACCCCAGCGTGGTGGGGGAGAGTGTGTCTCTTTGTCTCTCTCGGGCTCGTCCCCGAACTCTGAACTAGCTTCTTCCTGACCGGAGGTGTGGTCCCCTCTCGGAATCACTGGGCTCCGCCTCCTAGCTTCCGGCCCTGCCCCTTGTGGGGCAGGGCCAGCTCGAACCTTTCACTCATCAAGTCATGTTTATTCAAAATCATTATATGAATCAAGGCCTTATTGACATTGTGTGTAGGAGGATGGTTAGAATATAATGAGTGAGTAAGAATGTTACTGCACTGCACAGGCTTAGAGATGCGTAGCATGCCCATTCTCCAAACTGTTGTGCCATTTCATGGCACAGTGGAAAGAAACCAAAGAAAATGGAAAAAGGACCAATGCTGATTGCTGGATTCACAAATAGCATGTTATGCACATGAATGAAAAGGAGCAGATGATTTTATTAAAATGTATGTTTTAGTAAGTCAAAGTAAGTGAACTATTCAGAAAAACTACACTGGATGGAGTTAAAAAGGTATGAAAAGTATGGAAGATTTTTATTCAGAGAGAGAGGACATTGCAGTGGGAGAGAGATTAAATTCGACTCCACTGAAGTGAAAAGAGGCAGAGGTTTTAAGCAGTGGGCTGAGCTATTGAAGAAGTGCTGGAGGAGTTCAGGGGGAGGTAGGTCAATGTGATTAAGCCATCTGTGTTTGCTAATTTAAGTTAGGCTTATTGAAGCTAGTCTCTTACACTCCCACAGAGCCTGGGAAATAGGGGCTCTATCTTTTTCGTTGATTACTTTTCAAAAGGATGGCTTGCAGGTTCTGGAGAAAGACATTCCTAGGTGGTAAAACTGGCAAGATGCTGGGAGAAGAGTTACATCTCAATAGGGCTATCTTAATGTTTTGTATTGATCTGATAGAATACCTGGTGCTGGGCAATATATAAGGAAAAGAGGTTTCTTTGGCTCACGATTCTGATGGCCAGAAAGTCCAAACAGCACGGAGCCAGTGTCTGGCACAGGCTTCCTGGCTTCCTCACAACATCATAGAGAAGTGGAACGCGTAGCAGGAGAGTGTAAAGGTGCAGAGGGGAGGTGCCAGGCTTTATGACAGCCTGTTTCTGGGTCGTTCTGAGGGTGCTCCCCCAGGGCCTCATTATCTCCCTCAAGTCTTTAACACCTCAATATCATCACATTGGAGAATTTAGCCCCAAAATGAGTTTTGTCAGGCACAAACCATATTCAAACCATATCAGGGCCAGAGAAAGAATTTACAATTATAAATTCTTCTACTAGAAATAACTAAGAGTCATTCATATAATGACTATATTCAAACAACTGACTATAGCATCTATAGTCAGTAAGAAGCCTGACTAAAATTTATTCAAGCAGAGGGGAACATGAAAGTCATCTTGGTCAATACCCTTCCACGGAATTTGGTCAACCCAGATCTCCAGAATTTTCTTAGCACAGAAAAAGGAGTCAAAATGTGTTACCAAAAGAATATTAAGTTACTTTATTCTGCCTATTAAGCAAGAAACTGGGAAAAAGAAGCTACCAGATAAATGTATTGGCAGAAGTTGTTAGTTAGATCTCAGTATTACCTTGGATTGATCTTAAGTCATTCTAGAAATTCATCTCCCTTTTCTATGCTAGAACATATTTCTATTACAAATGAATTATCAATATATGAGAGAGGCATACTTATAGCAATGATATAAAAGCGAGGAGAATTAATAAAGCATATTCAACACGGGAGTTGGTAGAGACCGAACTGGGTAGCCAGGTGTCTGTCAACAGATAAATGGATAAGAAAAATGTGCTATGTACATACTATGGGATTTTACTCAGCCATAAAGAAGAAAATTATGTCGTTTATAGGAAAATGGATGGAACTAGGGAATATTATGCTCACTGAGATCAACCACTCTCAGAAAGTTGAGTGGTATATTTTCTCTCATTTGTGGGATCTAGAGAGAAAATAGCATAAGAAATTCTTAAAAATGCAGAGAGAGAGACTTGTACAGTAGTTTAAGTAGGTTAGAGGAGAGAGTTAGGAAGAAGAGGAAGGACTCTAGAAGGAAATAGTCCAAATAATACTATGGAATTATGTATATGGATTATTCTCAATCTCACTAACTCATGTGGGGAGGGCAGAGGGCAGTTTGGGTGAGAAGAGCTGTGTGCATGTAGGTTTTTACACATCGAACCTCACTATGACATATAATTGCAATGCACAATTTTTAAAAAGCAAAAAGAATGGCATAAATGTTTGTGCAAGCCCCGAATTCTGTTGATGGTTCTTATAATATGTAAAGACATATCACATCTTACATTTTTAGCCAAAGACGTTGGTCTATAATTAATGGAAACCCTGAATCAGGCACATAGAAGACAAAGGCACTTTGTATAGCTTGATCCTATGTTATCTCAACTGAGCCTGAAAATATCCTGCTGAAGACTGAAAAAGGGAAAAGGCCAATTATAAAGTGCTTTAATTTCTTCTAAATGGCTTTGCAAAGCACTAATGAAAAATCACTTTCAATGGACATTTGGCAGGATCCCGCCATTGTTTCAGATTCAGACAGTTAAACGAAATCAACAGAAACACAGTCGCCTTGAAAGAGGCGAAAATTGACCAAAGAAAAAGTGATTAATTCACATCTAGCTGTGAATGAGAACAGTCCGAAGCCCAGCTAACAAAGCCACACGCTCCTTTCCCAGCGTTAGCAGCCATGGTCAATATGGAGCTACTGTGAGGAAGAAGCAGTTGTGTGCTCTACGATGCTGGCAACCGCAGTCAATAAAGTGTAATTGGAACCTGCCAAGAAGGTAGCGTGCTGAAGGTGTATTTAAGCAGAAACTTAGATGCTGAACTGTTGGCATAAAAACTGAGCACATAGGGTAATTATAAGTTGGAGAACTTTAAAAGTTTGG
Organism: Muscardinus avellanarius; assembly: GCF_963383645.1. Taxonomy (NCBI): domain Eukaryota; kingdom Metazoa; phylum Chordata; class Mammalia; order Rodentia; family Gliridae; genus Muscardinus; species Muscardinus avellanarius. Next base: position 185,665,560 of record NC_137787.1, read on the forward strand.
ACGTTGTAAATCTGCCTTGTGAATGACTAACACAGCTGGAACATGATGCCTGCAGTCCATAGCGCTCAGTCAGAGCAGAGGAAGAAATGTCAACAATACAAGAGGAGCGTTGCACTTAGCGATTAGAGGGAGGGTTGAGCGAGGAGGACTATGATGAGATAAAGAAATGATTTCGTATCATTTGGGTTTCCCTCCTCAAATGATACAGGAGTGAAATAAGACATTTTATGTCAATAAACAGGCATTGTATTATTTTATACCTGTTAGGCATTTATCCTACCATCAGATAGCCTACTATTTAATTTCAATTTTCTTGACACTCAAGATGATATGATGTTACAAAGAGAATTCAGGTGAGAAGCACTGAATTTAGTCCAACCACTGTGGATGGGCAAGTAGAGGAAAAGAGAGGTTGCTTCTAGTGGTTATAGACATTTTGGTCATCATAATTATCCCAGAGCAAGGCTCTAAATCCGGGGGCTTTCAGAGAAGCACTGTGTGCCTTTCTTTGGCAAGTCTCACTTTGGAAGCTGGAAAGAAAGAAATCTGCATATCTGAGATTTGCCCCATTCTGAGAACCAACAGATTTCCCTTGAAAGGTGTTTTTGTTGAAAGAATACACTTCCCTGCTAATAGTACACGTTCAAGGATACAGACTGATTAATGGACAAGTTTGTTAAGTAGAGTAAATAAAGTAATGCCTACCATCACTTTCTTCTATTTAACTTAGTATGTCATTGGCAAAATGGCATTCATCATTCTAGCATTTCTGTAGAGCAATCTCAATTTCCCTCTATGTCGTTTTGCTGACAGATTGGGCCCTGGTCTATAATGAATGCTGCTTTGAGAGGAAATTTTTATCTATAAATCAAATAAATTTGACATGTGTTGGTATAGAGAAAGCTCAGAAAACTCATTTGTACATTTTTCTCTTATTTGCATCTCGATTTGATTCAGGTAATTAAAGGGATAATCACATGCGACACTGAACAGGTAATATGAGTGACTAGCTTGCCGGCTGATACTTAGCAAGGCTGGCTTGCAGTGATGAGCCCAGCCAGGGCTCTGCTCTAACTCCTCTACCCTGTCTCCATATCTGAAAATGCAAGGGCTGGATCAGCAAATTGACAAGAAGCACTTGGATCATACTGGAGCATGTAGATGAACCTTCAGTTGAACATACTTCATGTTTTTATTTTAAAGAACACGAGCCTATAGTGTTCAAATAACTGGTCTTGAAATGTATCTTTTGAAGGTATTTATTGTACTTCCTATTACTGAATTTATGGATAAGGAACTGAAGTCAAGTTTTAAATGAAAACTTTTCATGTGCAGTTTGACTTCTTACTCTGGCGCAACGTAAAATGTCAATAACCAGAAGGATCAAAGTCAGGCTTAAGGTTTCATACAAGGCACAGTGACCTATTGCTCTTTAAATCTGAGCAGACATTAGAAGCACATGAACAAATGCCTCGTGGAGCCCAATTAGAAGGGAAAATTGAATAGAGATTTAAGGAGGCATGGGAAAGGACTTCGAAATTTCAAGAACACGGAATTGCCTTTTATTAAGAGTGATCTACGTAGATAGGATTCTTTGCCTCCACTTTAGAAAACCAATTCGTAAAACTGTGTCCCAGTTTACTTGCATTTTATTCTGTCAACCTTCAGAGTTTATGAAGGCGATTTCAGGCTTCCACTGATAATATTTGTAGCAAGTTTTTCAATGATGTCATGACATAGAAACCTCTTTGATATCTAGAGCTGTCTAGATTAGTCTGAACTAATTTCTGGTTCTCATTTTTTTGGGGTGGGGCAGGGGGATTGAACTCAAGGGCATTCTACTTCTAAGCTATGCCCCTAGCCTTATTTTATTTTTTATTTTGAAACAGGGTCTCATTGAGTTGTGGAGGGCCTCGCTCTATCACTGAGGGTAGCCTTGAACCTGCAATCCTCCCATCTCAGCCTTGCAGGCACTTGGATTACAAGCATATGCCACCATACCTGGCTTAGGTTCATGTCTTGAAAGCTTTTCTCTGCTTTTAAAGTACAGAATCATTCTATGCTGGAGTGTTAGCAAGTTTGGAATCATGAATATAGTGACATTGTCTAGAGGGAAAATGTATCAGGACACATGTATTCTCTCCTTAGTTGTGCAACTAATTGAGTAGTGACATGACACAAACAAATCACTTTAATTCCCAAGACTTCCTTGTCTCAAATCCCCTTGCCCCCATACTCTGTGCAGTAGACCTGTATTCTCAACTATTGTTCAGAATATGCAGGTACTAAAATGAGTTCTTGAAGATGAAACTAGTTTATTACTTGATTCCCACCCCGTCTACCCAGCTTATCTATGTTTGCCTCTTCCAATGTCATTTTCTCAAGGAAAACTGCACAGCCTCTCAAAACAAGTCATTTTCCAAGGTTGTGATTTATTTCTACGTGTTTAAATTAGATCGGTTATTTTTTTCAATAATCTCCAATATTCCATGCTTTAAAAGCAGAGTGGTGCTGAGTACTTCAATTTAGAAATGCAAATGATATCGAAACTCCTCCTTTCCTAAGGGCATAAAGATATTAACCACCCACTTGTTTATTGGCTCCAGTTAATAGCTACAGTAAGTGAACATGACAGATAGCAATATAATTTTGTGTTTTAAAATTTTTATATAGATAAAGCTAGTGTGTTCAGCCAGAATCCCCATTAAAATAACCATGTCAGACACATACCTCTCAAAAGCAAAATCATGTTTCTTTGAGCTTATTCTAATTCTACTGACATAGAAGTAGGTTAAAATACATAATCTGATTTTTTTCCCAGAGACATAAATAAATTTATTTAGGGAAGTAAGAAATACACATTCAAGGGAGAATATGGGCCATTTCAGAAATAAAAGAGAAAGAGCCAGGCATGCTGGCACACACCTGTAATCCCAGTATTTAGAAAGCTGAGACAGGAAGATTTCAGGTTTGAGGTCAGCCTCAGCAACACAGGGAGACTCTTCAGCAACCTAGTGAGTCCCTGTTTCCAAATAAAAAAATAAAACAGGGCTCAGGGTATAGCACAGAGGTAGGATGCTCTTTGATTCAATCCCTAGTAACCTCTCCCCAACAAAGTGGGAGAGCCTAAAAACACCTAGACTTATTCTAGTCTTCATCATTTACTTATTGCATCACTTTGGAGAAGGGATTTAGCCCTTCTTATTTCAGTCTCTGGAAACAAAATGGGTGGAAATGAGATCATATATATTGCAGTGTTCTGAAATCTGCCAAGTACTAAGTATTCTGTGAAGAGCGATCCATGCTTATGATTGATTCTGTCAGCCACTGCTCACATTAACTCTCCATGTTGCCATGGGAATTTATCATTCTCCTGTCTTCCATTTTCTGGAAAATTATATAAACAAAAAAAAACCACCTTTCTCAAATCTCGGTTCTACCCTTAGTCACCACGCTTATGGTCTGTATAACTCCAGAATCAGTTTTAAAAGGCCTAGTCCTCACTCCTCATGTATAAACTGAAAAGTCTCTGACATAATCTCCTAAACCCATGTTCCAGTCACCTCTTTTCAAAGTCTCCCAATCAGCTTCAGCATTTCACATGAGCGACCATGCCATATCTTGAAGGTCCTTCTTTGGCTTCCAGTATTCTAACGGTACATATTCATTCATTCATTCAAATACTCATGTTCATCCAGTGGTTTACCTAACCCTTCCTGCAGTGAGGCACTGCTTCAGTACAGTGAGGGCAGAGGATGGACCCTTGGCCCCTGGGGCTTATCTCCCATGGGGAGGCAGACTTTCAATGCTTGAGTGCCGTCTCTGCCCGCTGTGCACACGCAACACAGTGCGGGCTGCTGGCTTGGAGGGACGTAGGTGGTAATCCAGAAGAAGAACCCGCCATTGCCCCCACGAGTTCATTCAGAGCCTGCTCCGACTTTTACCCTTAAAATGAGCATTATGTTATATTTGGTCATTGGCATCCTTCTTAGGAGATTTTTTTTATGATTTTTTTTTTTTTTTTTTTGGTGGTACTGGGGTTCCTGGAAGCCATTCTACCTACGGGCTACACTCCCAGGCCTATTTTATTTTTGGAAACAGGGTCTCTTAAGCCAGCGCGACTGGCTTTGAACCTGCGCGATCCTGTCTCCACCCCCCAAGCGTGGGAATTGCAAGCATGCGCCATCACACCCGGCCTATGATTAAACAATTTCCATTGCTTACTGAACCTATATGACTTGTCAACACGGCTATGTCCTATGCTTGAAAAGCAAAACTTTTATCCCATTGGAAATACTAATATTTCCTTTTCATTATGAGCCCTTCATGAATAACATCAATAACATGTTTAACTCATTCTTTTTATGTTTAAAGAAGCATTTCATATATATTCTAACTTATATTTTTTAAAAATTCAATTCTGAAAATATAGACTTAAAATCATGTAAGAAAAAGGGTATTTTGTTAATACCCTCCCTTAAACAAAGCACCTGTTTTATTTTTCTTAACTCACTTTGCCCATATTCATTCCAAAATACTGTAAGTCTTTAAGAAGTTCTACTTTACAAGAAGTAGAAACTTCTTATAAATTATAATAGCACCTGTTTCTCAGTTCTCTGTTCTGCCCTCCACGTGAGAACAAGAGTCATCTTCCCCAAACAATGTGTGTACCTCTCCATCTCACTGATGTCCTCACAACCACCCTGAGGTCTTCAGGGACTCTGGCCATGAGCATCACACCTAGAACAATGAAAGCTGCCTCTTCAGGGTGTGGAAAGCAAAGTTAGAGGTCTAGGTAAGGATCCAATACAATTGTCTTCAATTTTTTGTGTCCTCCCTAATATAATTTTGAAAAATTATACTTTTTCATGAATCTTAGTAAGTTATCTCAAGTAATTATCATAAATTTAAATAGCTGCAAAAATGTACATTGTGCTATATTATAAATATTGACAGTTAAGTCAAAGCATTATATAATTTTTTTAGATATCTTCAGTGAAAGAAATCTAAATTCTTTAGCAATATGTAATCCATCTGTTATATATTTAAAGAGACTTAGAAAAATTTTCTTTAACCATTGTTTTCCTTTTTCCTGAACATGGATTTTTCATTTTAATCCCCTTACAGAAATTTATGCTAATATCATATATGCTTATGCCTTTTTAGAAGTTTAATGATCACACTAGCATTTCTGCAGACAAAGCATGTATGTAAAATGAGAATATATACTTTTTGATTACCATGACTGTAAGCTTCAAGTGCTAACATTTTCTTTTGGGTTAAGTTATCATTACAACTATTATGATTACTAAATGGATTCAAATCATACAAATACATTTTTCTTTTAATAAAATGGTAGCATTTCTGAATTGGTATACAAATCTAGACAGAGTAGTTCTTCATCAGTCCTATTCTTTTTATATTCATTGAGTATGCATTGAGAAATGGTATCAAAATAAATGGATATCTTGGGATGAAAAAAATGTTGTTATAGAAAAGTCACTTAATTATTTGGATATCTTCCACACTGTAGGCTAAATAAAACATGGCAGCTATCTTCAAAACTTATTTTTATTAATTTAATAGCTGACAGTTCGATTAGGCCTGTTTTCAATTTTGTGGATAATGAGAAATTAAACTCTATCTGCTTTGCAAAGGAGTCTAGGCATTGGAATAATTTACTTCTCTACAACGTTAACAAAATTTAAAAATTTTCTTGGTATCCCACCCCAATTTCTGGTTTTCAGATCTTTATATTCTGGCATTTCACATATATTGCATTTAGGATGGGTAAGAAGAATGCCTTTTTCTGTGACTTGTGCCAAGTTGACAATGACAAAGGTGCTTGGTCAGTAGGCTCAGTCTTAGATCAGGTTTCAAAAGAATTCATAAAGAAGTTGTAGATGTGGAAATGGGTCCACTTAAAACTATACCTGCCCAGGTACTCCTCAGAAAGCCTCATGCAGCCTCCTTAAGGCTATGGCCCTAATACATTGGAGAATAGGAACCTTATCTCCATATCTAGAAACTGAGCAGTAGCCAGAAATCTACAGACTGTGGGCAGAGAAGGGACACCCATGTCCTATTCTCTGGACTATCTAGAGAGTCGTGAATGCTTTGGAGAAGGAAGTACCATTTTTGTAGCATAGGTCTGTGTGACACTGATGCTAAGATTCACCACCTGTAACATGCCTGCTTATGATGGAACACAGGAGTTCACATAATATTGTTATTGGAATTATTATATATTTTGATTAAAACTTTCAGAAGAAAAAAGAAGCTCTATAAGTTATAGTTCTCTCAATTTATTTTCTCTGTAAGCATAGTAAACAGTTAGCATTTGAATCATTTGAAATATCTCAAAGCCTGCAAAAATAAATCAAAATTGTAGGTCACATAATTTATGCTTATTATAAAAGAAAATGTGTTTTCTGTTAGTCAAACACATTATGCTAAATGGCTAAAATGATATAATCTGCGAGAAAAAAATGTTTTAAAAGAGAGCACCAGTGAGAATTTAGAAAGAAAAATCATAAAGCTTCCTTCAAGAAGGACTTGAGAATATTTATTTAATTGCTATTCCAAAGTGCAATAAGCACATTGAATATTTTTCTACTTTAGACAGAGATTAACATCAGAGGCCCAGAGTAATGAAAATAATGACCAAAAGATATTGGAAAACCCAGTTGTTACCTGTATTTAAGCTGTTTTCTTTCTTTCTTTCTTTCTTTCTTTCTTTCTTTCTTTCTTTCTTTCTTTCTTTTTTTGTGGTACTGAGGATGGAACCCAGGGACACTCTACCTCCAAGCTACACCCCTAGCCCTATTTTTTATGCTTTATTTTGAAACAGAATCTCATTAAATTGTGGAGGGCCTCACTAAATAACTGAGGTTGGCCATGCACCACAGTCCTCCTGTCTCGGCCTCCCAAGTACTGGGATTATAAGTGGGCACCACCACGCCTGGCTTTAAACCTTTTTCTACGAGAAAAGTAGGATTCCTCTATAACTGAATTCTCTCAAGTTTCAGAAGTCTGGTATAGTGTCCTAAAAGACATATTTTATAAAATGCAACACATTGATCTATCAAATGATTCTAGATATGTAGCCGAGGGGATAAGTCTTTATGGCTTACCACTTCCATGGCAATATCAGTAATCAATTGCTCTGTTGGGTTTTTGCACCATGTGAACTATGTAATGTTAATGTGTGTGTGTGTGTGTGTGTGTGTGTGTGTGTGTGTGTGTGTGTGTTTTAATGGGAATTGAAACCAAGGACATTCTAACTTCAAAGTATACCCCCAGCCCTTATTTTTTATTTTGGAACAATGTCACTAAGTTTTTGAGACTAGCTTTGAACCTGCGATCCTCCTGCCTCAGCCTCCAAAGTACTTGGGATTACAGTCATGGGCTACCATTCTGCCACTGGAATACTAGTATTTAAGCACAATAAACACTTTGGGAACATTTATTCATGATATGACTTAGTAATCTGCAAGAATTAGGACTCTATGGGAAATATCTTTGGAACTAGTAAATTTATGCATAATATTTTTATTTAAGCTTTAACTTAAAACTTAATCAGTAGTTTTATAGAATTCTTTTTAAGTATAGGAATAAAAGGTAGATGATGTTCCTGATATTAGCACTGTAAGTTGAAATAACGTAAGTCTGGTAGTAGTTTTCATAGGAAAATGGCACCATGGGGGATATATTCCTAATAAGGATTCAGTGGCTACAATGGGAATGGATAAGAGATTCTTATCTCTGACACCTACAAAAGCCATTCAAGTTTTCCACAGTGTTTACAAGCCAATTCAATATGCCATCAGAAAAAAGTATATTTATTGATATCCTGTCATAATATGCAGTGGAGTATTCTTATTTAACACCTTCAAAATTCCTTTTTCTTAACTGATGACAAATTTTTTGACTAAAATGTGCCAGGGCTGTGGAATTTTTTGGGGGGAAAATTGTAGGAATGTTAGAAAAGATGTTAAGAAAACCCTAATCACTTTTCCTTACCATTCATCACTTTCAATTAATCACTATAAGGTAATGTTGCTTTTTTTCTATATCAAGTATTCTATAACTTACAAATAAAATTAATTTCATCATGGAAAGAAAATCCCCTGTGAAATTGAAGAAGTACATTACTGAATGCATCATTTGGGGGAACAATCTTTTATACTGCAAAAAAAAAATAGAAACATTATTTTTGTATTACAAATTATCCCGGGAGTTTCTTTCATAAACTTTTCCTTTTGCTGGTATATTCTCTTTCGCTCATCCCCAGAACTCTTGGAAATATCTAAAATGCACAAAGGTACCACATGTGCAGGAATGCTGTGTAGGCCTTATCATGTTGTCCCTAGGAGATGTTTATTGAAGATACAAATAACAGAAACATGAAACTAGTGAGGATTCCAAGGATACTGATTTCTCCATGTTGTCTACATTGCATTTTGAGTGTCTGTCTTGTTTTGCAGGAGTCTATAGCAGTGGAAATTTCTTCTGGCATGCTTCCTACTCACCTTTCATTTATGAAATTGGGCTCTTTGCCATCTCCATGTTTCTCAGCCAATCATTCAACTTTAATATTTCTGACCTGTTCTTCCTCAGCTGTGAGTTTTCCTCCTTGGTAACTTTGAAATTCACCATTCATTTTTATTACAGTACTTTGGGCAGTGCTGGCATTTGGTTATTTATTAAACATTTTTTGAATGAACTTAAGAATTCATTTGTTCATTGCTTCCATGTCACTAATACTGGAAGAAAATTAGAGATAATTTTTTCTTGATATGGTCCTATAATTTTTCCTCCTAAAGACTACCATCTTAGCTTTCTTTGTTGCTTTATTTTTATTATTTTTGAAAGGTAGAATAATGATTGGCTGGTTCTATAAGAGTTCTTCTCATCTAGAATCCCGCAGGACCATAGAAATTTCAAGTAATGCCCCTTTTCCTGGTAATCATAGTCCAAGACACAGTTGTCAGCCAACTGGTAAAAATAGGCTAAATTAGTCTTGTATAATCTCTTTCAAACTGGTATTTCTATCACCTTTTTGGAAGTGTTTTTTTTGTTTGTTTTGTTTTGTTTTGTTTTTTTTTAGAAAAGATCCATGATGATAGTTTGCAGGGTACAGTGAAGAATAGGTGTTATCCATGAAAATATGCTGAGGCTGTGAGCCTGAAAGATTGTCTTGAAGGGCCCAACAGGAATGATAATGACTAATATGCATCCACATATAGGCTAACAACTCTGAGGGGCGTGAACTAGATAGTATTATGCAATTGGCATGAAGATGTATGTCTGGTAGTACATGGATAACTAGGCATTTGTATGTTACACACACAGGAAGGTGTATGGTTCTACATGGAGAACTAGTCATGTGTATGCATACACACACACACACACACACACACACACACACACAGATACACAAGAGAGAAAAACACAGACAGGTTGTAGGCAGGACTAATACTAATTCCATGAAATGTTGCTCAAAAATGACCGAACACTACATTATGGTGTTTGCCTATGTTCCTTTGTGTATTATATATTTTAATATTATTCACCTTCTATCATATGCCAGTTACTTATACTAAGCATTTAAGGTTGTACACACTCTTGAGTGATTGGTTTGGTTTTTTAAAATGCCACGTCCCCTTATTTTAAAAGCAGATTGTTTATTTTCCAAAACAGATATATTATAAGCATGCTGGTATTACTGTACAGAGGCTGGAAATTCATAGCTTTTACCAAAGTGGATTCTCACTTCAATGAGTCATATTTAAAATCACTGCTAAAATGTTTCTTCTAAATGAAGTAATATTTAAGCTATAATTTCTAACTGAGGAAGACAGCTATTCCCTGATGAGACACTTAGGGATCTTGTTTATATTCTGTGCTCACGTCTTGAAAATTTACAATTGGGTAAAGTTCGGAATGTCAAGCAGACTGCCCAAATAAAAAGCAATTTCCCAAAGACCTCATTATGGTACAGTAAGGCAAAATTAAAATGACGTTTTGTCCTATTGGGTAAACACACTAGAAAGCCTTCTGAAATGTGTATTTAACTAGTAGAAAGAGCTATTTCATTCTAATGGATGAAAATATCCATTCTTGTGTGTGTGTGTGTGTGTGTGTGTGTGTGTGTGTGTATGTGCGTGTGTGTATAATTTAAGTGCTATTTGGAACTATTCCAGTCTGTTGAGTGAATAATAACATACATTTACGAACTTCTATGTCAGTCCTATTTATATTTTTTAAGGAATAAAATCAAATATAAAATTGGCTGTAAGCAACATCGAATTTGTGACATCATCTGACACACATTAGCATAGGACTGGCAAGAGCTGACATAAAACGTCACTAAACTTATTTCCTAGGCTTTGTTTTGGTTGTTAAGCCCCCCACCACATGGATGTTAAACTGGGCTTTGCAAATTCTGAAGTTAGGGTCATTAGGTTTGCAAATGAGGCCCAGGCACGTTCTCTCCCGCCCCAAAGAAGTTTCAGTCCTGATTTCATGACTTGCAAATGCCTCATGAGCCTCGTGCTTTTCCAGGGAGGTTTCGAGTTAATAAGTAAATTAAATTTTTAAAATAGGCTGAATTTTTATTACAGTGGCATTATAAACATTTGTCATCCATGTAGGCAACATTTTTCCTTCAGGCTCTGATTTGCAATTCATGGCTGTTTCCTGTCTTATCCTTGTTCTCTCTCAATGGTACAAGATGAGTAGATAGTTTCGGAGCCTGCACATTTTAATCAGTATTCCAGCTGAATGGAAGGCCCACAGCGTCTCGGTGTGTACACTTGAGACTTCGTCTCCACCGAGCCACCATTAGAAACCATTGAATTAATAGTTGACTCTATTGAAAGAGAAAATATTAAAGTCAAGTCATGCACATCAAACTAACTTTTTTTTTTTTTTTTTTTTTTTTTGGCGGGTCTGGGAATGGAACCCAGGGGCATTCGACCTCTGAGCTACAACCCCTCCCCTATTTTTTATTCTTTATTTTGAAACCGGGTCTCCCTGAGTTGCAGAGGGCCTCACTAGGTAGCTGAGGTTGTCTGTGAACCGTGATCCTCCGGTCTCAGCCTCCTGAATGCTGGGATTACAAGCGTGTGCCATCATGCCTGGCTCAAACTGATTTTGATAATCACTTAATTCATGGTTCGTATTATTTAAATAGTTTATTTTTGCTGTGACTACATGGCTAAATGTAGCCTTTAGTTAGTGATAAAGAATTGTGTCACTAGCTCTGAAATGTATTTTGTTTGTTTGTTTACTTTTGTACTGGAGATAGAACCCAGGGCCTTGCTCATGCTAAGCACATGGTCTACCACTGAGCTACACCCCAACCCTGAAATTCCTATACCATTCACAAGTGCAGTAGTAGGAATTCCTCTGTTAAAGGTTCTTCTATTTCACTTTATAAACAGCTTTATTGAGATGCTATTTACATATCATAAAGGGCTCCCACTTAAAGCGAAGCTGTCAGTAGTTTTTAGTATATTTTCAGTGCTGACTGCCATCATGTTGCCATCATCTGGCTTTGAAACATTTTCTTCACAATAAAGGTCAACTTATGCCCTTTGGTGGTCACTCTCCAGTTCCGCTTCTGCTTCTACTTCTTCTATGCTCTAGCTTCTGACAATCGCTACTAACTTTTCATCTCTACAGGTTTGCCTATTCTGGAAATTTTGTTTAAATAGAATCATGATCGTCTATGACTGGCTTAACACCGTGCTTTCAGTATTAATCCATGATGCAGTATATATCAGACTATCACTTCTTTTAATTGCCGAATATTATTTCATTGTATGGATATACCACATTTTTTATCATTGATGAGTTCATTAACCTTTGAGATATTTCCAGATTTTTTTTTTTTTTGCTAATAGGGAGCAATGCTGCTATAAACATTTATGTACAAACTTTTCTTGTGATATATGCTTTACTTTTTGAGGTTTAGGATAAGTAGTAGAATTGCTGAGTGATATATTAGTTCTAAGATAAACTTTTTGAAGAGCCAACAGTTTTTTCCCCAAAGTCACCAGGCCTTTCTACATCCCATTAGTAATATTTAGTGTCCCAATTTCTCTACATCCAAATGAACACTTGTTATTATTTTTATTTTTATTATATTCCTAGTAGTGCTATGGAGTACTATCTCATTTTAATTGCATTTCCTCAGTTACTAGTTACTTTTCATGAGTTTCTGAGCATTTAAAGTTTTTTTTAATGTCTGTTTAAATCTTTTTCCTACTTTGTATTAGGTTCTTTATCTCTTGTGTTGTAGGAGTCCTTTATATATTCTGAATACTAGACCTTTATCAAAAATATGATTTGTAACCATTTTCTCCTATCTCTAGGTTCTTTTTGCTTCCTTGATAATATCTTTTCTTTTAGGCATAGAACAATTAAAATTTTTGTGAAGTTCAACTTGTCTATATTTTTTTTATATCATACCTAAGAGTCCATTGCCAAATCCAGGGTGATGAAGATTCACCTCATATGTTTCTTCTAAGAATTTTATAACTTTTATTCTCATATTTAAGTCATGGATCTATTCTGAGTATTTTATTTAAGAAAGTATGAAGTAGGGTGCACCTTCATTTTTTTTTGCATATGAAAATACAGTTTTCTCAGTACAAGTTGGTGATGAGACTCTTCTCCCATTGAAGGGTCTCTACATCTCGTTGAAAATTGATGGGCAATAAATATGTGGATTCACTTTCACTTTTTCTCTTCTAATCAACTAATTTATATCTATCCTTATGCCAGTATGATTTATTGTTGTTATAAACAACACAAAACATGAGGTCTATTTCTTTAAAATGTTGCAGTACAATATCATTAGCCATGTTCACATTGTTTTATAGTATATCTCTACGATGATTTTATCTTGTATGATTAAAACTTTACATTCAATGAATAGCAATTCCCTCTTTTTCTACCCTCTAATTTCTGACAATCATCATTCTACTCTGCTTCCATGAGTTTCTCTACTTTAGATACTTCCTATAAGTGGAATCATATAGTATTTTTTCTTTCATGACAACCTTATTTCATGTAGCATTATGTCTTCAAGGTTCATTCATATTGTAGCATATTATAAAATTTCTTTTTTTCTAAGGTTAAACCATTTTCCATTTATGCATTTATCATATTTTCTTGTTTGCTTCTTTCATCATTGAAAGTTAGGTTGGTTAGGTTGTTTTCACATCTTAGCTATTATGGATCAGGCTATGATCGTAGGTAGGAAAATACCTCTATTAACTGTTAATAACAGTTAGTGTTAATAATGTCAAAAGAGTTATTAATGCCTGTTAATGACTCTTTTGGATAAGTACCCAGAAGTGACATTACCTGAGAATGTCAGCAGTGTTTGGATTACTTTCTTTTTTTTTAGTCATACATCTTAATGGAGTACAAGATGTTAGAGGAATACATGTACACATCACTTCAGCCCTTATCCCGTTCTCACTGCATTCTCTCCCCCTCCCTCCTTCTCATGTCTGGCTTAGTGATTAACATTGATGTTTGTGGGTGTACATCATTTCCATTAGGGAGTTTCTGAGTTTTGAAATTAGTGTCAGTCTTTCAGTTAATCTCCTACTTTTTCAAGATTGTTTTGGCTGTTTGATCCCCTTACAATTCCGTATAAGTTAGAGGAGCAGCTTTTACATGTCTGTAGGAATAATTGTTAGGATTTTGATAGAGATTATAATTAGTCCATAAATTTATGTCTTTTAGTAGTATTGCTTTCTAACAATGTTGTCTTCTCATCCATGAACATGAGATGTCTTCCCACTAATTTGCATTTTTTATAATTATTTTCAACAATGTTCTACATTTTAAATGTAAAATTTATCATTTACAGCCAGGCGTGGTGGCTCACCCTTGTAATCCCAGCATTGGGAGGCTGAGACAGGAGGATTGTGAAGGTTCGAAGCCAACCTCAGCTACTTAGTGAGGCCCTTTGCAATTCAGTGAGACCCTGTTTCAAAATAAAGAATAAAAAATAGGGCTGGTGGTATCACTCAGAGGTAGAATGCCCCTGGCTTGCATTCCCAGTACCACACACACAAAAAAATTCTTGGTTGAATGATTTATTATTGGTTAAATGATTTATTATTCTAAAAGCCAATGAAGTGGTTTTATTTATATCTTTTTCAGATTGCTAGTTGCTGGTATAGCAAAACCCAAAAGATTTTTGTGTTGTGTTTTACTGAATTCATCTGTGAGTTTTAGTGCTGTTTGTTTATGTCTTTGTTTTGTGTGCATTATTTGGGATTTCCTATAAATAGGATCATGTCATCTGTGAATATAGTTTTAATTCTTCCTTTTTTATTTTGATATCTTCTACTTTTTTATTTAATGACCCTGTATGAAATTTGAACATGGTATTGAATGGGAGTGGTGAAAGAAGGGCTGCCTGTCATGTCCTGAATTTGAGATAACTTTTTTTTTGACCATGTTAGCTATGTGTTTTCATAAATGTTCTTTGTCGTGTTTAGAATGTTTCTTTTAATCCTGATTTTTTATATGTTTTTAATCATGAAGCCATGTTGAATTTTGTCAGATGCCTTTTCCGTGTAATTGAGCATGATCATGTGCCATTAATATGATGTACTATACTTGTTGTTCTTGTCTTGAACAATGCTTTCATGGAATAAATCCCAGTTATTTATGGTATGTAATCTTTTTAGTAAGCTATTAGATTCCCTTTGCTAGTATTTTGTTAAATATTTTTTAATCAATATGTATAACTGGTTTTACCATATAGTTTTTTACCATATAGTTTTTTTTTCTTATTTTATCTTTGTCTAACTTTAGTACCAAGTAGTGTTGGCTGTTACGATGCCCAGAGAAGTGTCAAGAACCCAGAGGCAGAAATCAGGGTGTTTTCTTCTGACTGCTTGGAGGGGGAGACTGTTTCTTGCCTCTTTCCCAGCTTCTACTGGGCATTGCACTGCAATACTTGGTATCTCTGGATTGTAGAGGTATCATTCCAGCCTCAGCTCCATCCCACATCCTTTCTTCTCTGTGTCTCTGTGCATCTTTTCCAGCCTCAGGAAATTCTAATTGGATTTTTTAATCCCAGTCAAGTATGATTTGATATTAATGCTGACCTCATTTATATCTACTAAGACATTTTTATTTTTTATTTTTTTATTTTTTTCTGTAGATATCTTTTTATTTTATTTTATTTTATTAACAATTTTTTTATTGAACACAAATAGTATACATTTACACTATATTTGGTGCCCTCTCCCCCCCCGCCCCCGTTTTCTCTTCCCCCCTCCCACCAATGGTTGTCCAGGTTAACCATGTCTTATTCATAATTTTACACATGTTCAGGTGTAGACCCTCATTAATCAAGATCGGCCTTTCTCCTCTCCTATCTTTCCATTAAAACTTAGCTAGTATTTCCCCTTCAATATCTGGAGTCCCACTGGTATCCTTTGTGTTTCCTAGTTTGGGCATATTAGAGGAAACATGTGTATCTTCTCCTTCTGTGCTTGGCTGATCTCACTTAACATGATGCTCTCCAGGGCTTTCCATCTTCTTGCAAATGATATAATTTTGTTCTTCTTTATGGCTGAATAGAATTCCATTGTGTGTATTTCCTAAAGTTTTGCTATCCATTCATCTGTTGATGGTGATCTGGGTTGGTTCCATATTTTGGCTATTACAAATTGTGCTGCTATGAACATAGGTATGCATATGTTGCTGTATTTCTCTGAATTCAACCCCTTTGGAAAGATACCCAGGAGTGGTATAGCTGGATCATATGTTGGATTTATTCCCACCTTTCTTAAGAATCTCCACACAGATCTCCATAGTGGCTGAACTAGTTTGCACTCCCAACAACAGTGTAAAAGAGTTCCTCTTTCCCCACATCCTCGCCAGCATTTGTTGTTGTTTGATTTCTTTATGCTTGCTACTCTGACTGGGGTTAGATGGAATCTCAGTGTAGTTTTGATTTGCATCTCCCTGATGGCCAGTGATGAAGAACATCTTTTCATGTATCTATTAGCCCTTTGTATCTCTTCTTTTGTGAAGTGTCTATTTATTTCATTGGCCCATTTCTTGATTGGGTTGTTTGTTTTGCTAGTGTAGAGTCTTTTGAGCTCTTTGTATACTCTGGATATTAGCCCCCTATCAGAATGGTGGCTGGTAAAGATCCTTTCCCATTCTGTAGGCTTCCTCTTTAGGTTATTGATAGTTTCCTTTGATGAGAAGAAACTTTTTAGTTTGATGTTATCCCACTTGTTTATTCTTGCTTTAATTTCCTGAGCTTTGGATGTTTTGTTGAGAAAGTTACTGCCTGTGCCAATATGTTGTAGTGTTGACCTATGCTCTCCTCTATTAACTTCACAGTCTCAGGTCTAATTTCTAAGTCTTTGATCCATCTTGAGTTGATTCCTGTGTTAGGTGAGATATAGGGGTTTAGATTCATCTTTTTACAAATGGTTAGCCAGTTCTCCCAGCACCACTTGTTGAAAAGGCTGTCTTTTCTCCAGCATATGTGTTTGGCCACTTTGTCAAAGATTAATTGACTAAAGATGTGTGGGTTTGTTTCTGTATCTTCTATTCTAATCCACTGGTCAGTATATCTGTTTTTGTGCCAGTACCATGCTGTTTTTACTACTATTGCTCTATAGTATAGTTTGAAGTCTGGGATTGTAATGCCTCCTGCGTGTTTCTTGTTATTGAGAATTGCTTTGGCTATTCTAGGTCTTTTCTTTCTCCATATGAAGTTCATGATTGATTTTTCTAGGTCTCTGAAGAATGTCACTGGTATTTTAATGGGAATTGCATTGAACCTATAGATCAGTTTTGGCAGAATGGCCATTTTGATGATATTTATTCTGCCTATCCATGAGCACGGGAGATCTTTCCATCTTCCAAGGTCTTCTTCAATTTCTTTCTTTAATGTTTTATAGTTTTTGTTGTAGAGGTCTTTTACATCTTGGGTTAGGTTTATTCCTAGGTATTTTATTGGTTTTGAGGTTATAGTGAATGGAATTGTTGTTTTTGTTTCTTTCATTGTGGATTTGTTGTTGGCATAAAGAAAGGCCACTGATTTCTTTAGGTTGATTTTGTAACCTGCGACTTTGCTGAATTTGTCGATCAGCTCCAGAAGTCTTTTGGTTGAGTTCTTTGGGTCTTCCAGATAAAGGATCATGTCATCTGCAAATAAGGATAGTTTTACTTCCTCTCTTCCTATGTGGATTCCTTTGATTTCCTTCTCTTGTCTGATTGCTGCAGCAAGAGTCTCAAGGACTATATTGAAAAGGAGTGGTGATAGTGGGCATCCTTGTCTTGTTCCTGACTGAAGCAGAAATTCTTGCAGTTTATCCCCATTCAATATAATGTTGGCTTTGGGTTTGCAGTATATTGCCTTGATGATGTTGAAGTACTTTCCTTCTATCCCAATTTTTTGCAGTGTTTTTACATAAATGGGTGTTGGATTTTGTCGAATGCTTTTTCAGCATCTATTGCTATGATGATGTGGTTTTTGCTCTTGGTTCTATTTATGTGGTGAATAACATGTATTGATTTGCGTATGTTGAACCAGCCTTGTTTTTCTGGGATGAAACCAACTTGGTCATGATGTATTATTCTCTTGATATAGTTTTGAATGCGTATAGCTAGTATTTTGTTTAGAATTTTTGCATCTATGTTCATTAAGGATATTGGTCTGTAGTTTTCCTTTCTTGAGGTATCTTTATTTGGTTTGGGGATTAATGTGATACTGGCCTCATAGAAAGAATTTGGAAGAGTTCCATCTCTTTCAATTTCCCGGAACATGTTATGCAGTATTGGTATTAGTTGTTCACTGAAGGTTTTGTAGAATTCAGCTGGGAACCCATCTGGGCCTGGGCTTTTCTTTGGTGGAAGAATTTTTATTGCCATTTCTATTTCTTTGGTTGTTATTGGTTGGTTTAGGCTTGCTATGTCCTCTTGGTTGAGTGTAGGAAGGTTAACTGTGCTTAGAAATCTATCAATTTCTTCCAGGTTTTCAAATCTATTGGATTATAAATTTTTAAAGTAGGTCCTGATAATATTTTGAATTTCTTCACTATCTGTGGTGACATCTCCTTTTTCATTTCTAATTTTGATAATTTGAGTTGATTCTCTTTTTCTTTTGGTTAGGTTGGCCAGGGGTTTATCAATTCTATTAATCTTTTCAAAGAACCAACTTTTTGTTTTATTGATTCTTTGAATTGTTTTTTTGTTCTCTATTTCATTTATTTCTGCTCTAATTTTGATGATTTCTTGTCTTCTGCTGGCTTTGGGAATAGACTGTTGCAGAATTTCTAGATCCTTGAGTTGTGTTATTAGGTTCTTTACTTGGTGGTTCTCCGTCCTTTTTATATGGGCACTCAATGCAATAAACTATCCTCTTAGTACTGCCTTCATGGTGTCCCATAGGTTTTGGTAGGTTGTGTCTCTGTTTTCGTTTGTTTCCATAAATTTCTTTATTTCTTCCCTAATTTCTGCTCTTACCCATTCGTCATTCAATAGTGTATCATTCATTCTTCTAAGACATTTTTAAATGTGATCACATTTGGACCTTCTGGGTGGGTGTGTATTTTGGAAGCATACCATTCTACCCACTCTATCATAAAATTTCATAGCAGTTTTATATAATGATTTCAATCTCTATAAGGTTCGTAATGCCCTGGCCTTCATTTCTGATTGTGTGACACAGTTTGTCTTACTTTTAATGTTAGTCTAGCTAAAGGTTTACCAATTTTGTTCATTTTTGCAAATAAACAGTTATTAATTTCACTGACCTCTTTCTCTTTTTACTTTTTTCATTATATTATTATTTATTTGATTCTCTTTTTATAGCTTTCTTTTACTTTTCAATTCTTTAAGATATAAAATTAGGTTATTGATTCCAGTTCCTGCTTCTCTTTCAAGGTAGGAATTTCTGGTTATATGTTTTGGCATCTTGTAGTTTTTACTTTCATTCATCTAAGTAATTTCTAATTTCCCTAGCAATTTCTTCTTCAACCTCCTGGCTATCTAAGAGCATGTGGTTTAATTTTCATACATTTGTGAATTTTTTAGTTTTCTCTCTGTTATTGACTCCTAGCTCCAGTTCCATTGTGGTAAGATAAAGTACATCATGTGATTGCAATATTTCTAAACTTCTTAAGACTGAAGATTTAGAAGTGGGTTTAAAACTTAAATTTAGCAGTCTCTTTCTTGATTAAAGACTACTGGTTGCTGTAAGTTGTTGCTCTTGTTTTTATCGGATTCTAGATTTCTGAACAGTTGATTTTGCATTTTCCACCACTAGCTTAATAGAGTCTTCAGTGAAGAGGCCAATTCTGGGTTCTTCCCACTCCGCTGTTACAGTGATGCCATGTCTCCTGTGTGTGTCTCATCTCACAGAGGTCTCACAGAGATCGGATTCCAAGGGTTCTTTCAGAAGCCCTCCCTGTCAATCCTGATTCCCTGGTTCCCTAATTCTGACCTAAATGCCCTCTCATATGTTCCCTTTATACAGAATTCTTCTACGATAAATACAAATTTAAGTTTCCTTAAACTTATTACAAGACCTATTTATAAGTTACCAATTATAATTAGTAAGCTACCTAACATGAAAACTAACTTGAATATAATATAATAATACTGGAATGCTTCAGAAGACACTCCAGCATATGTATTAAGCTCAGGAACAGAAATGTTATTTAATATAATGATATATCAGAAAGTATGGCTATTTAATATAATCATACATTCAAAAGTGTGGGAATAGCATCACCTCTTACTTAAAAATAAAGAATTTATTCTAGCCGTGTTATTTTACAAGGAAACTTGGTTATATTTTGTTATAATATCAACTACAAGGTGATAACTTTTCAATCATTCATTATACATAAACAGAATGAGAATAAGTTAAAATAGGACTGAACCAAGATGTAATTTTACACGGAAATCTTACTTGGTTGTTTCATAAACTTTTGTTATTCTTTCCAAGAGTGCTATAACAGAAAAAGAACAATTGGCCATTTTTTTTTTCACTTTTTGTGACTTTTTTAATTTTATTTTTTACTTTTTTTTTTTTTTTTTTTTTTGGTGGTACTGAGGATGGAACCCTTCTACCTCTGGGCTACACTCCAAGACCTATTTTTTTATATTTTATTTGGAAACAGGGTTCCTTAAGCCAGCAAGGCTGGCTTCGAACCTGCACGATCCTCCTGTCTCTGCCTCCCAAGCGCTGGGATTACAAGTGTGCGCCACCACACCCGGCTATTTTTTACTTTTTTATTGGTGCATTTTGTACTTCTTAATAAAGAATTATAAATAATAATAGCCGACATGTAAAAGTTAGGTGAGAGCTCAAGTTAGCTCAAAATGAAATGTCAACATCATGAACTTAAAATTTTATGTTTATTTGCCAATCTATTTGAGTTCCTAGGTAGCTATGACTATATTTTTCAAATATAACAAAAATTCATATTATCAACTAAAAGAATAATTTCAACATTTTATTATTCAAAAGGGGTTATATTAGTTATTATAGCTAAAAGAGCACAATTTTTTAGAAAATTTGTTTTAATAGTCCACAAAATTTACAAATCTGTGGCTCAATATCTTTGAGATATTCTCTTCTCAATATTTATAAGTCAGTTTTTAGAATTCCTTTTTTTCATTGGTTTTGCTGAACATTAAAACATCTATTTTAGACTTTTTTATTTTATATATTATTCACAGCCATAATAGTGAATTATTTGATGTTCATTAGAACCAATTTAGGCTAGAATGCTGGCATGATGTTATCCAGAGAAAACTCATACTCTAAGAGTAAATAATATACCAGTTGGAACAGTTAAAATTTAAAAATGGTGACAATTCTAATACTGACAAGGTTGTATAAAAAAAACTCTCTCACACACATTGCTGGTGGAAATGTGAAATACGACAAACACTTGTCATTTTTCCTTACAGAATTTATCATATACTTATAATATGAACCATCATTTACACCCCTGGGAACTTAGCCTATAGAAATGGAAACTCATATGGATCCAAAAACCTGTAAGTGAATGGCCATAGCTTATTATTCCCAATCACAAAGGACTAGAAACAACCCACTTCTCCTTTAGTAAGTAAATAATTGAACAAATTCTAGTGTATCCTAACAATGGAAAACTACTTATCAATAAAAAGGAATGAACTTTTAATGCATGTGACAGCCTGTGGCTACCTCAAGGGCATTATGGTCAATAAGAAAGTTGAGTTCAAAAGATTAAGTACTATATGATTCTATTTATATAATGTTTCTGAAATGACAAAATTATACACAGATTAAAAAAAATAATAGATTACTGACTACCAGCTGATAGGGACAAGGGATGAGGGCGAGGGAGCACATGATGGGTCTATTGTGGTGATAGGATGGTTTTATATGTTAGTAGTAGATATATAAATCTGTACATGGGCTAAAATTGCACATAATTGTGTATACACACACAGAGGTTTAAAAATGAATAGGATTTATGGATTGGTTAATAGCAGTATAAAAATGTCAGTTCTTTGTCCTGATATTATAGTACAGGCATGTAAAATATTGCCATTACAGTACTTTTAGAGTACCCATGACTTTACTCTTTCATTTGTGTGTGTCTGTATTAATTTCTAAATTCAATTTTTTATTTTTTGTATTGAGTATTGAACCCAGGGTCATTCTACCGTCAAGATACATCCCCAGCCCTACTTTTTATTCTTTATTTTGAAACAGGGCTTCACGAATTTGCAGAGGACCTCACTAAATAGCTGAGGTTGGCCTCAAACTTGTAACCATCCTATCTCAGCCTCCCAAGTGCTGGGATTACAAGCCTTCGGTGGCATGTGGTGGCATGTGCCAACACACTGGGCTTCAAATTAAATGAACTTTTTTGTTGTTGTTGCAGTACTGGGGATGGAACCCAGAAGCATTCTACCTCTAAGCTACACCCCCAGTCCCATTTTTTAGTCTTTATTTTGAAACAGGGTCTCACTGACTTTCAAAGGGCCTCAGTAAGTAGTAGGCTAAGGCTGTCTGCGAACCTGGATCCTCCTGTCTCAGCCTCCAAAATGCTGGGATTACAAGCATGTGCCACCACACCTGGATAAATTAAATAATTTTTTAAAGAGTAGTTGTAGCACAATTACAAAACACTATTACAAATAGAAAGAGCCCCTCATACAAATGGCACTTAAAACAACCTTTTTGGAGGCTTGCTTCCAAAAGTTTTCAGTTTGAAGGAATGGTCTTTAAGGTGTGAAAGCTCAAACAATGTGTTGTGTGAACAGGACAGCTTCAACTTCATCCCCTACTCTCTGCTTTCTTCTTCTTCATATGAACTTTATTTGACCCAAAAAAGATGTCATTTCCTTAAGTGTTCAGGGACCCACACTTAATGTGAACAACATTATTCTTTTGGATTATTAAGACTGTTCAATTTTCTCTGTTGGTTGCTACCCTAAGTAGAAGACTCTTCTGAAATGTCAGACTGAGAAAATCGTACTGTTTTCAAGATAATTTTTTTTCAAAAACACAGCTTTTTAATTAATGCAATCAATAGCCTTTGACTTAAAAGTTAAAAAGCAGCAATTGAATGATAAGAAGTACAAAATTATTTTGTGTGTTTATCTTTTTTGTCTTTGAATACCAATGTGGTTAAGAAATGGGAAAACATGATAGAGAGTTAAATTCAAAAAGCCTTAATAGGGCTGAGCGTGGAGGTAGAATGCCTTTGGGTTCTATTCCCAGTACTGCAAAAAAAAAAAAAAAAAAGGCCTTACTGAGTGTCTAAATCATAACTTTTCCTATGATATACATGTTGTTCAGAGTGATAAAGGTGATAAAGGTTATAATGGTGAACAAGGCAGTCACGGGTGCCCAAGAGATCTCAAATTTGCATCCCCAGTATTGACAAATGCTCAAGATTTTATACTGGGACAGTGAGTGCCTTAGTCAACATTCTCAATGCTGTGATCCAAAATGACTGACGACACAACCTAGAGGAAGGGAAATTTATTTTCTCAATTTTAGGAGACTGAGAGATTCAGTCCATGTGAGGCCCGGTCTGCAGAGTCACGACATGGTGGCGGGAGGTAGAGAGAGAGAGCACAAGGGCTCTGCTCTCATATCACAGAGGCTAGAAGCAGAAGGAGCAAGAGGAGGGAAGAACCATATATGACCTCCAAGATCACACTCCCAGGGACGGCTCCTTAGCAACCAGGCCCGTGTCTAACTTTACTACCTTGTTTCTGTGAGGCCTAGGGGAACATTCTAAGTCCAAACCACTAAACTGAGTAAGGAAATATGATAGCAATGGTGAGCCAATCAAAAACTCAGCAATCAAAGCATGAAAAAGCTTGGTCAGGCCAAGTGAAAAGTATGTGTCCCTAGAGAAAAGCATCCAAGTCAGGAGAGAAGTTGCAAGAATCTGAAAACAAAAACCCTATAAGATGAAATCATAGAGGAACCGGCTTATAAAACCACAACCATGCCAAGTAAGGATTTGAAAGTCAACATTAATACAGCAGAGTGATACAGAATTAATTTGTGTGTGTGTGTGTGTGTGTGTGTGTGTGTGTGTGTTTTGTGGATTGCTTGACATACTTATGGATAAGAGAAAATTTAAAGGAAGACTCCTCAACTGTGGATAAAATTTAGTATTTTCTATGAAATGGCCAGGCTAGAGAAGATGCTATAATAGTGCCAATATGTTCTCAATATTAGAGTCACCCAACCCCTCGCTTCTGTTTCATTTTTTTGTTCATTTTTATTTTGTTGTTAGAATGCTGAGCTTTGGATTTAATTAATGCTAAGCTATTCTCTAAGTACCTGCATAATGAAATGTTAATTTCATTTCACTTTTTTGCTTTGACGTCAAGTGACTTCTGTTGTTGATCATGTTGATTCTGTTCTATTCAGGTCAACATTAAATTACCAGAAAAAGTAAAAACCAAAAGGACATTACCTTAAAATAAATAATAAAAGGATATTACTTTGACATAAAAATAAGGTGGATTAATGGATGGGTAGATTATAACAGAGCGCAAATGTAGGAAAACGTGAATTGCTCCATTTATTAGTGAGAATATGGCTGTTTACTATAAAAGTCATCTTGTGTGTATCTTGGAAATTGTTAATTTATTTTTGAGAGAAAAAAGCTAAAGAGCACAACTAGAATGTTTGGTGCCTTAATAAACACACTGATGGCTTTATTTCATGAAATAATGTATCAGGGAAGTTTTCAGTATATAGCATAGAATTTTGAGAATGTTACAGACCAAAAATATCCTAGTTTGTGCTTTTCTAGGTAAAGCATAGAATAGCATGGAATAATTCAAGTAATTTCAAGTGCCCATTTGTGTTAAAATGCTTCTTACTGTCCCAGAATTACATTGGTGTTATGCATTATCTGTTAGTGATCTGGGTCAAAGGGACCCAGGTAGATATCACCTATGGACCCAGGCCTGTCTTCTAAGACCACAACTCTCTAAGAGGTCTAGATGATATAAGCTGGTAGGCGTTTCCACAAATCTAGAAAACACGTACAATGATATTTATGTGATTAAAACATGAAAATTATGTAAAGCCATGGGTATGACAATAATGTTACATCTAGTCATGTGAACTTTCTGTACATTTTTATTTTTTGCTATTGTGGCTCTATATGGATTGAATTATTTTTGCTCTTGAGTCTGAACTAGGATTTTTAATGGCTTTTGTTAAGTCCTTAGTGGTTTAGAATTGATTCACTTAGGAGGAGTGTTTCTTACATCAAATAGCACCTCATTGTCGCTTGATGGTAACTCTTCCAAATCACTACAAGGATTTCTGCCTACATTCAACACTGGGTCCATTTTCCATGAATTTTAAGAACTACGTGGTGGCAGATGCCTGAAGATGATGCCTAAGCAGTCCTGTTGTTTCCAAGCAGGCCTGGATCTTGGAAATCCCAGAGGAGTCAGTACTAATTCTTTAGAAAATGTTATGTACAAAGGAAGTATCTCTTCCAACTGCCTTTAGAAAGAGTCAAGTAACAAGTTGGAAACTTCTAAAGGTGTCACATTAAACTTTAATAATATCTACATTTTCTGGGGCTTTTAACTTTGAAAATTGTTTTCACGTGCATTATTATATCATTTTATGTTCTATTGCAATGAAGCAAGGTCTAAATACTAGGGCTGAATTACAGTGACATCAATATCAGGATGTTGACAGGGACATTTAAATAAAGTTGATATTACTTTGCTAAAGTGGAATATTTAACAGTGCCAGATATGGTGGTGTGTGCCTATAATCCCAGTACTTGACAGGCTTAGACAAGAAGATGGCAGATTCCAGACCTGCCTGGTACCTCAGCAACTTAGTGAGACTTTGTTTCAAAATTTAAAAATGTAGGACGCGGAAGCAGCGCCATACTGCCGGCGGCAGCGGCGAATTCACCGGACGGCTACAGCAAGCCGAGGTAAGCCGCTGTGGAACAGCCAGGCAGGATTTCTCGGCGCAGGGAGCATCTAAAGCTCCCAGTGGCTGAGCTCAGCACACGCTGCAGGGATTCAGAGTAGAACTCAAAACCAAGAAGAAATACGCCAGCCTCACGGCTGAGGGCATAGCAGCAGCACCATATTGTCACCAGCGGCAGCAGCAGCGAATTCACCGAGTCCAGTACGGCTACATCTGCGTACTCAAGAACAGTGAGTCAAATTGCGGGCCACAGAGGAGAAATCCCTGTACTGTACTCCCTGGGACTTGACCCAGTGGGGGAGGGGCATGGCAGAGATATCACACCATAGGAGAACGTGCAACCTGGCACCCCCCACAGTCTAAAGCAGCCTCTATTGACTCTGGGTCGGAGACTCTGTGATACAACCCAGTAAAGGAGTAGTGGGGTCTGAGATACTACTGACTCGAGATCCAGAACACGTTAAGTGAAGTCATAGTGACCCCAAGGGAAGAACCCAGAGAAAGCACAAACTTCCGAAATCATGGGAAAGAGGAATAATACTGGAGCAATGAATGCCCACAACCCCACAACATCAGAACCCGATAAAACAGAAAATCAGAGATTTCTAGAAGATCAAATCAGGAAAATAACTGTAGAAATAACAGAGGTGCTTCGGAAAGAACTCAGAGAGAGCCAAAAAGAGATAAAGGATGCAATTAATGAAGTAAAGGCCTCAATTCAAAGCACAAACAACCGATTAGACCACATGGAGAACAGAATCTCGCTCTTAGAAGATGATCATTCCAAAAATGAACGCATAGTTTCTAATCTAGGAAAAAATATCCGACAGCAGGAATCTGATATTGAAGAAATATGGGCCCATTTTAAGAGAGCTAACCTAAGAATAATTGGAATAGAGGAGAGCAAAGAAAGTGAAACCAAAGGGATCAACAATCTCTTCAAGGAAGTAATAGCAGAAAATTTTCCAAACATAGAGCAAGAGGTTGATACACAGGTCCAGGAAACTTATAGAAGTCCCTTTAGATAGGATCGGAGAAGAGGATCCCCACGCCACATAATTGTCAAAATGACCAATGTGGAAGCCAAGCAGAGAATCTTAAAGGCAACAAAAACAAAGGGCCAAGTGACATTCAGAGGCAAACCAATTAGAATCACTCCAGACTTTCCAAACCAAGTCATGAGAGCCAGAAGGGCTTGGAGTAACATATTCCAAACTCTGAAAGAAAACAACTTCCAGCCAAAAATTTCCTACCCAGCAAAACTTTCTATCAAATTAGATGGAGAAATAAGAAGCTTCCATGACAAACAGAAACTGAAGGAAGTTATGTCTTCAAAACCAGCACTAGAGAAAATACTCAAAGAGATTAACTACAAAGAAGAAATAGGTAACACACACCAGAACCAGAGAAACAAGATTTTCCATCCAACAGACAACTAAGATTGGTTATCTGTGGAGATTCATTATTTATGTTAATCTGTTACCTATCTCTAAATGGTATTGTTTGCCTTTATTGTTGTTAATTTTTAGGATTTCTAGTTGGAATATTAATATACCTTCAGATAGAGCATTTGGAAATATTTTATCCCATTCTATTAGTAACTTTTAACTCTGTTTACATTGTCTTTGGATATACAATATTTTTTTTTATTTTTTAGGGAGTTTGTATACTCTTCTGTTGCCTGTGCCATTGAAATCATAACCAAGAAATCACTGCCAATTTCAATGTTGTGAGGTTTTATGACCCAGATTTTCTCCTAAAAGTTTATAGTCTTAAGATTTATATTTAGGTCTTTTATCTATTTTGAGTTAATATTTGTATATGGGATTAGGTAAGGGTCCAATTTTATTCTTTTCCATGTAATTATTATTTTTCAACAATATTTAGTTAAAAGATTATTATTTCTACCACCAAATGTTCATGGAAACCTTGTCAAAAATAACTTGACAATATAGGGAAGAATTTAGCTCTAGGCTTTTATTTAACTCCAATGGTTTATATATCTGCCTTTAGAAGAGTACTACACTGTTTCAATTATTGTAGCTTTATATGGTTTGAAATCAGAAAATATATATCTTCTAGCTTTGTTCTTTTTCAAGATCGTTTTGGGTATCTAGAGTCCATATTCCATATTAGGATAGATTTTTTTTCTGAAAAATAAATATATAAATATATGATAGTTTCACCTAAAAAAATAGAAAAAAAATATTCTCTGGTAAGAAAGAAAGCAAAAAGAAATATTGAAATGTCATCTTTAAGTCATCAAAAGCTTGGTATCAGACAAATGAAACTGTTATGTGAGATTATCATTTTTAATTTTTGATAAATTGCTATAATACTAGATGTCAACCACTAAGCCAAGCATGGGAGGGAGGGATGGGGAGAGAATGAGATGGGGATCAGGTGGGGGCTGACTGGGCAGTGTGTGCATGTATTTCTACAAAAGTTTGTATCCCACTATGATGTATGAATACAGTGCACCAATAAAAATAAAAAAAAAAAAAAGAATGTATAAACTAGCCGGGAGTGGTGGCGCATGGTAATCCCAGCATTCAGGTAATCCTGGTTCAGGGATAGCCTCAGCTACTCAGTGAGGCTCTCGGCAACTTAAAAAAAAAAAATTAGATTTTCAGAAATGCTAAAAAAAATCAACGCATATTTTACTATGTCTTATTAAATTATGTGCACAATACTTAAAATATTCTATATGGATAGTTTTAATTTTGTTTTCATGTAAAGAAATATAAAGAGATTTAACATTGTCAAAACAGATATTCCAGAATAGATGTATTGGGGGGATATTTATATCTTATTAAACAATTCCCTAAAATTGTCATACAATTTTAAATTAAAAGATTTAAAGTAAAAAAAAATTAAAAAATAAAATAGGGTTGGGGGTATAGCTCAGTAGTTCAATGCACCTGAGCTCAATCTTAGTACCGCAAAAAAACAAGCAAATAAATACATAAATAAAATAGGGATAGGACTGGTGGTGTATCTCATCAGTAGAATGCCTCTGGAATCAAAGTTCAGTACTAAAAACAAAAACAAACAAACAAACAAGCAAAACAAAAAAGGGGAAGACTTTAACAGTAATTAACTGGCTTCAAGATTAAAAATTAAAAATGATTCTGACAGTTCCTTTAGTACTCTGCTCAACTGTTTGAGGTTTATCAGATTTCTTTGCCTATATTTTCTTTGGGTTTTTAATTTTTTAAATACTTTTATTAAGCTAGGCATGGTGGCACACATAATCCCAGTACTTGGGAGGCAGAGACAGGAAGATTACGGGTTCACAGCCAGCCTCAGCTACATAGTGAAGCCATCCACAACTTAGTGAGACCTTGTTTCAAAATAAAGAATAAAAACTAGGGCCAGGGGTATAGCTCAGAGGAAGAATGCTCCTGGATTCAATCCCCAGTGCTGCAAAAAAAATATAAAAATTACCTTTATTGGTGAGTCATAGTGTCAATCATAATGTAGCTCTCAGTGATAGGGACAAACAGAAAAAGATCCACCCTAGACCGTTTCTTTGTGTTTTGTTTTATTTTTTCCCCTCCTCTTCATTCTTCTTTATTCTGAAGTTCTTTTTCTCTCCAAACATCCTCAGGTCAGCCCCACCCCTGGGTGCATCCGCGCGCTCATGAAGATGCTGTACTGCCCGTACTGCCGGGGGCTTCCCACTGTGAGACCCTGCACCAACTATTGCCTTAACGTCATGAAGGGCTGCTTGGCGAATCAGGCGGACCTGGACACCGAGTGGAACCTCTTCATAGGTAAGAAGCATTGGAACCGATCCACAACAACATGCGAAAACAGGACCCGTGTGCCAGGCTTGATGGCATGTCAGAAAACGGCTCTCAGATGATTATAAGCTTTATTTTGCATTTTTCTTCTTCTTTTCTTTATCCTGCAAAATAAGACTTCCCTGTCTATGCAAAGGAGAAACCTGTTAAGGATGCACAAGGCTGCCATATTCAAATAGCCCATCTCTAAAATGAAGATAAAAGTAATCTTGTTGAATGTCAGTGAGCTCCTGGAAGAAGGAACAAGTTAGGAAAAAAAAAAAAAAAAACCTTGTAAAAATAACAACTAACAGTAGTCTGTTTGATTTGTTTTACCTCAACATTGTCCCAGATTTTAGAAAACAACTTCTTCCTTAAACTTCTAGGAGGAAAACTGCTCAGTATTTTAGCTAAAACAAGCAAATGTTCTATCTCATTCTGGGAAACGTTTCAAGCACTCAGCCTGAAACAGCCTTCCGATCTTCAGAGGGGAGCTGTAGAGAGACACTGGAAAGGGCTGCAGGTCTCGGCTCGGTTCTTGAGCTGGAGAAATCAGTCCCGAGGTTGCACGGCCCAGAGATATTTCCCAAATAGCTGTCCAAGGATAAAAGGACAAATTTTATATGCAGGCTTCTCCCAGGAAAATACACAGGCCTTGAAAGAGGAAATGTGTTTTCTTCTCCTCTGTCAAATGGCCTTTAAATAAAAGTATTTCAATTGCGTCTACTGCAATTACAGTGACAAGAGAGGTAGGAATAACAGCAGGAATCGTCAGCCTGGGAGGGCCGGCCTCATTTATGCAAACCTCTAAGCCAGAAGGCACCAGGAAAGTCTTCTGACATCTAAGATTTGTGGAGGGCAGGGCAAAGATCTAAGATGTGTCCGGCTTCATAGAAACCTAAGCTCACTGTGCAGAGATGTGCTAAGGTTATAGGCATTCGGCTTTGGCAATGAAACCCATTGGCTAACTCACTGTTTTGCTTAAGAAGGCCAGAGAAAATGGCTTTGAGGTTTTTAAAATTTTTATTTATTTATTTATTTTTATTTTTTATTGGTGTATTATATTCATACATCATATTGGGGTAAAAAACTTGTGCATACATACATGTACACATCACTGATTTAACGCCTACCCAATTCCCACCCCATTCCCTCCCCGTCCCTCCTTCCCTTGCTTGGCTTAGTGGTTGATTCGATATGTTTAAGTACATTGTGTGTTTTAGAGATTTTCCTCTTCCCCCCTCCTTTCTCCTCCTTTAGGTTGCCTTGTTTGCTCCTCTATAGGATTTCCTTTTTCATCTAGAGTTTCTCCTATGACCCATTTCTCCCTAACTCTCACATATTAGGGAAAGCATAGGGTTTTTTAAAAAAAGATTTTAGAGTGGGATAAATTAAATTGGAAATCATCGAACAAAATCTCAGAGGCATTTCAGAGAGAGTAAATCGAAGGGCTGATCTCGCTCCCGTAAGTGTGTTTGTGTGAGTCGGGAAGGAATCTGTGTGATCTTTGGTTATTTTATTTGAAAAATAAAGGCTTTATAAGAAGTTAATCATTAAAGTTCTCTTCTGACTCAAAAGTGACATGATTCTTTGCTAAGATTTTTGCTCTTTGCTAAGATATTGGGGGGAAATTAAATAAAACTAAGAATAAACTTGATCTAATTTAGAATTTGGATTAATTTTCCAAAGACAGGACACTCAAATAATTCTGATAAAGAAGTAATTGCATCATGAAACCTAAAAAATCTGTATATTTTGTAAACTAGGTTAAGCCTCAGAGCTACGGTTAGAGTCATTTCTCCTTTATGCACTAACTTCTAGCATTATCTTTGGTCAGCCTGAAATCGATTGATGAAAAGTGGGCATGTTGATTGTTGTATGTTAAGCAGGACATAATGAAAAATGAGAATTTAGGCCTTTTTACTTCTAATAGCAGGAGTGAATTTTTAATTGGCTTTCTTTCCCTCAATTACTTTAACATAAAAAAATTTTCTTCCTTCTTTCCTTCCATCCATCCTTCCTTCCTTCATTCCTTTCTTCCTTCCTCTTTTTTCCTAGTCAGCATTGAACCCAGGGGCATTCTATTTCTGAGATATACACTCAATACTATTTTATGTTTCATTTTGGAATGGGGTCTCACTTAGTTGCTGAGGCTGGCTTTGAACCTGCCATCCTCCTGTCTTGACCTCCCAAGCAATGTGATTACAGGCATGTGCCACCAACAGATCCTTGTACTTTCAATTATTTGGGTTTCCTACATGCCAATTGGATGTAAAATTGAATGTCTGGAGAACCACTGATGTAAAAATGAAAATTTGAACCCATGGTGTTTTGGTTGGACTTTAATGAAAAGTAGAACCGGTGATTAGTCCTACATGAATATAGCTCAAACCTTTTCTTCCTCTGCCTCACCTAGTCTTAGGGATTACTAAGGAAAAAAGATGCTTCCAGTTTTCTTTTTCTCGCTGTGGCATTGAGAATTAACCATTAAGCCAGACTTACAGAGCAAAATATGTTCTTGCTAATACTCTTCTGAGTGTGAAGAGTTAGTTCACACATTTATTACATAAATTAGCCAGAAGTGCCAACTCCATTTTCCACACGAATATTATCCAACATGACAGCGTTACAGCATTCATGAGTGCAGCAGCAACAATCAGTGAGCAAATTGGCAATCCAACAGAAATGACATATAATAGCCTCTCTCTGCTTGGCACCTGCAGCCCATGGCTCCCCGTTCTTGGCATCTCTTTCTCCAAACCTTCACTCCTGTTGCTGCCAACCACACATGCTATGCTAACATCCCAGTTTACACTTTTTATTTTCATTACAACAAGCTCACCTAAAACATTAACCATGGCATGCAATCCACAGTCAAATCAAGAGTCAAATTGGTGGCGCATGCTCATGATCTTTGCAAGGCCAGGAATTAATGGAAAGTGATTAATCAGTTTTTAAATTTCAGTTGGTATCTGGATCATGTTAAAAGAAAGGCAATTCACACTTAAGGTGAAGTGTTTTAAGTGTTCATATAAATGCCCCAGTGGTTTCCCACGTACCTCTGAAGGTCAGTGTGATGTTGTTGTTGTTGTTGTTGTTGTTGTTGTTGTTGTGGTGGTGGTGGTGGTTGTGGTTGTGGTTGTGGTTGTTGAAGGAGGCCAGAAGTCTCCTCAGGATGCATTTCATAGTCCTCTTTCTGGAAATTCAACTCTGAGCCTCACATAGAGGCAGTGCTCAAAGGATTCTTGTTAAATAAATGTGAGGAAAAGGAAGAACTCCACTCTTTACACGAAACACTTTTTTTCTAAGTTGCTGACAACTTTGAAGGGCATGCCAGTAGACCCATTTTAAAGTACTTAAAACACAGATGCCCTCTCCTGCTTTCTAGACGCTTGTGGGATTTCTCAGGACAAAGAACAGTCCAGCTTCAACTTGCTGGCCAGTCCAAATGAATGAGTAGACTACAGAGCGCCTGAGCTAGGCAGCATTGAAGAAACACGAGGGAATTTTTTCGTCTGTTCTCATTATTAGAAGCAATGCGGTAGGAGCAAAACCTAATTTGAGGTCTTGATAGTTTTTGCTTGGGCACCTACCCAGGTGTTTTGTGTTTTCATGCAATTTTCCCCACCCTAGCTTCTGAATATTGCCTAAATGCAAAATGAGTTTTCTTGAAGTGTTTACATTAAATTAAAATTTCCTAGAGGGAAACAGTTTGTGGGCAGAACGTATTTCAGTAATATCCTGTGGTTATTTTGAGTGTTTGGCATTGATATTAACACTCCACAGATAAGAACCGGTCTGTTTGACAAGAGGCCACGTTGCAGATTATACAGAGCTTGTGAACACAAAGGCTGAGGCTGAAATTACATTTGTATGGCTATAATAAATCTTGTGAGCCCTTTAAAATGGAGGATGTGTGGGACAGCCTCCTCTAAACATCTGGTACCTTCTAAGATTTTACAGACTCTGGGAACCAGAGAGAGATTTTTAAAAGGGGTTGTCAGTAAGAGAAGGCAAAGGTTGGTTGAGACAAAAGGCAGGAATTCTATTTTATTCTATACTATTTTTTTAATCACTAAAATACTATAGGATGATTCTTATAACAGAGTATAAGACCTTAAGGAATTTATATCCCAATTATGTAGCCTAACTTTTTAGGCCAATCCAGTTAAGAAGCACAGCATATTAATTCAACTAACTATATTGCGCAAG
Source organism: Muscardinus avellanarius (assembly GCF_963383645.1). Lineage (NCBI taxonomy): Eukaryota > Metazoa > Chordata > Mammalia > Rodentia > Gliridae > Muscardinus > Muscardinus avellanarius. Next base: position 185,699,061 of record NC_137787.1, read on the forward strand.
CTATACATATACATCTTTTGTCCTCAGAAATTTTATTTTATTTTTAAATAAATTTTTATTGATGCATTGTAGTTATACATCCTAATGCTCAGAAATTTTAATGTACAATTAATTTAATATATAATTTTATTATATAGTTAATTAAATTAATTATAATAAGCTGTGATAAAGTGGTAGGATAATAGAAGGTCAGGCTATTGACCAGGGGTATTTAATATAATCTAGAGGCACAGGAAAGCCCTGCTTTAGTTGGAATGTTTAGAATAAAATGGTACATATGATTGTACCAAATGAGCATTGTCAAACATAATTGATGTTGAAGGGCGACAGTATACATAATTGTTATAATATAGCCCCCGATATTTTTAAGTTCCCACGACAATTTCAATAAGTCTAGCATGATCTGTCAGTGGTCCTTAAAATGTTCATTTATTTTTATATCTGATATTTTCTGTGATTGTTTCACTACCACTACCACCACCACTGTTACGAACCGATAAATTTAGAGAATGTGTGTTTTATCAAGAAATGCTTGAGTTCTCTGATCTATATATGCTCTTCAATTGGGGGGGAGGCAAAGAAGATTGTATTTTTATTTAGGTCCTGAGCATTGAAAGATTAGACAAACCAATGGTACCAAACTTCCTGGGGTTTGTTTTCTTTCTTTCTTTCTTTCTTTCTTTCTTTTTCTTTTCTTTTCTTTTCTTTTCTTTTCTTTTTTTTTTTTTTGTGGTACTGAGGGTGGAACCCAGGGGCTTTCTAACTCTGGGCTATATTCTCAGACCTATTTTATACTTTATTTGGAAACAGGGTCTCACTAAGTTGCTGAGAGCCTCACTAAATAGCTGAGGCTGGCTTCGAACCTGTGCGATCCTCCTGTCTCAGCCTCCCAAGCACGGGGATTACAAAGGTGCGACACCACGCGTGGCCTGGGCTTTGTTTTCAAGTTGATCTATTGCTAAATTTCAAGAGAGTTCAAAGACAGGAAACTGGCATGAGAGTATCAGAAAGGAAACCCAAGGCAGACACTACACCTGCACCAAGCCAAGAGATCCTGCCGTGTGTGATGACCATTCATTCTTTCCTTTATTCGTGGATTGCACACATGTTTGCCAAGAGCCTACATTGGACCTTATTTTAGCTGAAGCGGACAGACGAGGCCCCTGATTGATGAGAACAGGATTCGGTACATGCATTTTGGATGAAGCACGTAGAAACAACTAGACAGAGAAATGGAAGGGAAGGTAGAGAGAGGCTGTTTTATTTTACTTTGTAGGTCTACTCTTTTAATGGAAGTATGGGTAATTCAGTCATTTAAAAGTCACATAGCCCCGTTGTTAATGGACTCCATGAGAGCAGAGATGGCAGAAACAAATCAGATAATGAGCCCGGTCCTTTCATTGTGACAGCTGCTATCAAGTTGTAAATTAGAGCCAGCTGCAAGGAAGCTGTGCTAGGTCACTGAAATGACTGGTGTCGCGTAATAAATGTCAACTTTGGCACACAAATGACTTCCTTAGAACCTACAAGAGTTGTTTATCTCCAACGTAATTTATATATTCACTACTTTGGTTTTGGAGAAAATGTTGTTAGATAAACTTTATTTGAAATTAGGAAATAAACATTTATTGTCTGTAGTAAATAAACTCGGGTTTTTCCTTTTTTAAAATGTACAAGACTGATGTTGTATTTCAGAAGGATATAAAATAAGCACAAGGAACTATTTCGGGCATTTGTGTAAGATACCACACATTCAAAGATTTTCTGAAGCATGAAATTCTGTAGCATAAATCTGATAAAACCATTTTAGTTATAAAGCAGTCCATAGTAAGTATGATATGAAATGACTCTGGCTGGCAAACCCTGAAATAGCATGTTGAAAAACTTCTAGACTTTAAGCATAGCACGTGATTTCCTTTAGACTGCAGAAAAAGAAAAACTCAAGAATTGTCTTCAGCAGTCAGCTTTCAAGACTTTTTCATCCCTGCCTCATGTCATACAAGAGCCTGTTCAATAATACAGTCCAGAAACACAACCCCTTAAATTGAGGAGCAAAAGCCAAAGCAATTATTTAAAACTCTGGTCTCACTGTCAGTGAGAAAATTTACTTTTGCCCTTGTGCATTCCTAAAAGCACCAAGAAATATTAAACACACGCACAGCACACACACACACACACACACACACACACACACACACGAGTTTCCTATCAGTTGGAATCTAACACCACCCAACCGTCTGCCTTCCTTTGATAGCCACTGATTCAATATTTCTCATTTCTTGTGGGCATCTATTATATATCTCATTCTGTCTGCAATACTGGCAGGACACAGAAGCAATACCAACCACTTACTGAAACCAAAATTTTAAATAGGAAACAGTTGGCTGGTACCCAATAGCTTTTCACTAGCTGCATTTGTTATCAATTACCCAAGTTTAGAAAATGGTTTTCTTCTGAACTCTGCATATGCAAAAGTATTTTTATGTGGTACAGTAGGGTTAATGCCTAGGGTGGCACGGTGCCCAGGCCTGGGCAGCAGGCACAGAGGCAAGCGTCTCTTGGGCTCTCAACATGTGCTGATGCTGGTCTGGAGGCAATGGCACAAGGGTACACAAGATGACAGTTTCTATCTTGAATCAAGCAATTTTCACATGGATCACAGAACACAATATGGATAAAATCTAAAATTACCTGATATCATAAGAGTTACTCTAGGTCGTATGTGTGTGTATGTGTTGCTTTTAACCCTAAACCCAGTTCTTGTTCATCAATCTATTTCTTATTATATACTCAATAAATGACATGTTATAATTTATAATCTATATAATTTAATTCTTGTTCATCAGTCTATTTCTTGTTATTATATACTCAATAAATGACATATTATAATTTATAATCTATATAATTTATAGTTATATAATTTATAATGTATAACTTAGATTTTAATTCATCATCTATATAAATAGATTTTAAAATATTTTTTCAAAAATTTTTATTATTTTTGTGTATCATATTGAAAATGGCCTACATTCAGACTGTGCTTGGTGCCCTCTTCCACTCCCCACTTTCCCTCTCCCTCCTCCCCACAACGAGTGTCCAGGTTAACCATGCTATATTCATATTTTTACACATATTTGGATATAACTCCTCCATTAATCAACCTCAGCCTTCTTCCTCTCCTTCCTTTCTGGCTTTGCTGAGGTTTCCCCTCCATTATCTGGAGTCCCTCTGGTATCCCTAATACTCCCTAGCTTGGGCATATTAGAGAAAACATATGTCCCCTCTCTTTCTGTGCTTGACTGATCTCACTTAACATCATGTTCTCCAGGTCTTTCCATCTTCTTGTGAATGACATGATTTTGTCTTCCTTATAGCTGAGTAGAATTCTGTTGTGTGTACTTCCCATAATTTTGCAATTTATTCATCTGTTGATGGAGACCTCAGTTGGTTCTATATTTTGGCTATTACGAATTGTGCTGCTATGAACATGGGAATGCATATGTTACTGTAGTTCTTGATTTCAACCCCTTTGGAAAAAGGTTTTATTTATAATCTATATAGATATATTTTAAGTAATTTATATATATTATATAATATAAATTATGTAATTTATATATATTATATAATAATATATTAAGTAATTTATATACATTATATAATATAAATTGTGGATGGATTATATGCAATATAATATAAAATTTATAATACAGACTGATATATTATATAATTTATAATCATGATTGTTGCATTTTCTATTTACCGATTGCTAAAAATTCTAAACTAGACTTTCAAGATGGGAATCATGGCACAATATAATATGGCACCAACCAATGACCTGCAATGAGGCACACCTATTTTTGCAAGTATAGCATTCACTGGGGTTCTAGATGTTTCAGTACATCATAGGAAGTATCATAGGTTTACTGATACCTCTCATGTCTTATCAAGCTTCCCAACATCTGTGAAAAACAACCACTAGGTTTACTTTGCTAAGGGAACCCAGAGCACAGAAAAATGAGTCAAGATAGCTAGAGAATTGCTTTTGTGTTTGGAACTTTTGATTTTGATTTTGTTCTGTACTTCAATTTTAGTGTTTTATATAGATAAACAGTTTAATTGGATAATTATGTAAAAATGCTTGTTCACAGTAATTGACATTTGATTTTAGTAACATTCACTATCATTTTTTCAAGTTCAAACTATAATATGGCTTTCGGGATGTGAAGAAAAATATTTGAGGATTGCTTGTAATGGACTTAAATAGATTTCAAAAGGCTCAGAAACCTCAAAAATCAAACACTATAAGCCTTAGCCCAGTGACATTCTTAGCAATTCCAGTTTTAGGAGATAAGAGGCATATGTGGTAGAAGAAATTGTGTCTCGGAAACTAGAAAATAACGAGAAGAAATAGAGCTAAGGACATGAATTGTTAAAGAAAACATTAAACCACATAGCTATTTGCAAATAGCAAACTTTTAACAAGTCCCAGGGCCATCATAACCACAAAGTCCTTCATCCAGTGACCAATTTAATAGAATAAGAGAGGGGATACCTTGTAGGCATTTAGATCCCTCTAAACATCCTGATTAGCAAGTAATGTGGAACTCCTAATATAAATCCAGTTCATAAATTCTTTTGTCCTTGTGTGATGTGACAATACTGTTTTAAAATATCTTAATTATCAGTGTTAAGTGATGACACTTGGACTTCTTTTCCCATAAACTTAAGGTTATATCAACATACCTTCATATAAACCTGTATTTCTAGTTGTTCTAAAAACTCTTTTAACTCATGACTGTCTCAGGAGTAGAACTAGTAATCATATTTCCATGTTTGAGTCATTTTTTAATGGAGTTTTTATTTTCCTCAGGCTTTTTTCCTTAGCAGTTATGCAAGAGACTTTTTAAGAATCTTATTTCTTTCATTCTGTTGCTTGGTGACTTATTTATTGTGAACAGCCCTCCAAGGAACCAGGGTGAAAACTGGGTTAGAAGAGGTAGCCCATCGAGTTATCCTGATGGTCAAAGGCACGTTTTCATTTGTTATATTAAAGGGATACTTTGTAGAAATGTCCATGGGAGTGATTTAAACTCTTAAGTACATTGATGGCATGTGAAAACTCTGTACTTGTAATTCATTTAAACAATATATAGTGCCTATAGATACTTCACCATATAGGGAGCAGAGAATTTAAATTAAAAGAGAATAAAATATTCCTTGTCCTTCATAATAGCTTATTGTAAATGCTATATGAAAAAGATACATCCTTATTTTTCCCTTGCATGAGTTTAAATAATTTGCTGCACTAAGAATTTTCTTTACTTTCTAAAGATGTCAAAATTAGAAAGAACAATGAAAAAATAAGTAGTCAAGTAATGGCACACCTCAAACTGGGATAAATCTGCATACATCACATTTTTATCATTTAAGGGGTTAGGAATCTTTGAGAAAAATAATACTAATGACAAAATGTCAAATAATTCTGTGAATATTCATTGATAAAAATCTCAATGCTTAGGGAATTAAATGATTTAAGGAGGGGCCTAAGAATTATGTTGGGTGGAATGAACACATCAGCAGATGTCAGAGAGTTTCAGAAGTAATAATTGTGGCCCCTTGGATTGCCAGGGGTGATATGGTTTTCAAACTAACTGAATCAGGCAGTGACCCCTTGACTACCTCATCCCTGCATCTGGGCTGTCTCTCCCATAGTTTTACACTACCTTAAAGAGATTAATTTTCTTGGAGAACACAGGACCACTCTTCTCTATCAGTTCATTGATGTAAGAAGGAAGAATATTCTGAAATTCACTGTAATCACCTGGGGAAGGCTGTTTGGACCCTTGACATTATCAATATGGCTGGTTTTCTAAAATGAGTCCCTTTAGTTATTCTTAGAGGAGTTTCCTGCCTTTAAAATAATCTAGTGCTCCAAACTCTTCTGAGTTGAACATAGAAATATAGTCCATAGTCTAAAAAACTATGGGTATATCAGCCACTCTGATGAAAAAACTGAAATCATCAATAGCCCTAAGAGCACTACCCTGGAATAATTCTATGAATATTCCCAGTACATATTAGTATGAGTGAGGTATAATAATTATACTGCTTAAAAATGTACGGTATAATGATTTGATATGCATATCCATTGTGGAATGATTGCCACAGCTGTTATTTTAGTTAATCTATGTTTCAGTCACTATATGTAGCTAGTAACTACTCCATGGGACAGTACAGACCACTAAAACTCCTATAATTTGCATGATATGGCTGAACATCTGAATATATCTGATTCTCTTTAAACACATTTATTCAATGCCATATTTTGGACTTACCGACTAACTACATACATGGTAGACACAAGGAAAAAAATTTCATATAACCGGTCCTGAGGCAGGTAAAATTATAATTTTACAAAGAGATGAGATGTGTTCTTTCAAAGTAGAGTTTGGTTAAGAGAAGCAGCCATGGTTAAGGGCTCTAGCCCCTGAATCACTACATGGATTTGAATCCTAATGCTAACATCAATAATCTCTGTGACTTAAAGAACATTGTTCAACCTTCATAAATCTCCTTTTTCTCCTTAGAAAACTAGAGGTATAGTACCTACCACTCAGCATTTGGAGAATTAGACTCAACAGTGCAGGTAAATCACCCAGGGAGAAGTCATATCCACAGAAGTATCCCTGAGGGTGAAGCTATGTGATCTCTGTTCTGTTGAATAACCTGTGAAATTTGGAAGAGAAAGTAGAAATGAGAAAATGGAAAGCAACAGACCAGACAAGCAGGTAGGAAAACAGCAAGACATCAGGCACATGTAAACCACACAGTTAATAAGGGGGCGGTGTGATCAGACCCAAATGAAAACCACCCAGTCAGAACTGAAGAGACAGGATGAGAGAGGATGCCGTGCTTCATGCCAGTGTCTGCTTATCCCTACTTCTGAGCTCCCCTTAGTTCTGGGCAGGCAGGACCCTCCCCCCAGTGATGGTCGCTCCCTTCTTCAGGTGAATAAGCATTTCATGACACCAAGATGGGGAAATGGTGGTAGAAAGGTAGGAATAAGTGTGATATACTCAGAAGCTTAAGAGAACTATTCCATCTGCAATGGACAAACGTGCCGGTGTGTCTCTGGAGGTAAGATCCGTAAAGGTTGGACTGTGGGGGTTTTAAAACTCAGACCAAATATTTCACTTTCTTTTGTCTTGTAGGCAATGGCAAACCATGGGCTCTTCTATCCATGGAATGACAGAATCTAAATAGTAATCTGGCAGCTAAGTAAAAGATGGATAAGACCAGTGGCAGTGAGACCAGATATGTCATTGAAGTGTGGTGTGAAAATGGAAAGGAAGACCACAGCCATGGTAGAGTTTCAAGTAAAAATTTATTGGACTCCATGTCCAGATAGAGGTGACTAAATGCAGAGGTGAAAAAAGATATACTTCAGATATGCCTGAGATAGGCATCCAAGGAAAGGCAGTGCTGTTGGCAAATAGAAAAGCTAGTTTGGGGAATGATAAAGATGAATTTCTTTATTTTGCTTAGGGCATGTTAAATTTAAGAAATAGTGGGGACCAAAACGTAACTTTCTAATTGGATGTTGAAAATATTAGTGCTCTCTGTTCCTGAACCAGGAGCTCAGATACCCAGAACCATCTGGGGGTTTCTATGCCACAGAGAGTTCTGTGAGCAACTTTTTCTCATCAACCCTGACAGGTTGTGCCCAGAGTCCCCTCTTCCTAGCTCACACTAGTGCCTGCATATTCTTTTCCTGGGAAATTATATTGTCTTTACCCCTAGATGTCAAACACTTAACAATTTTCTCATTAATATCTTCTCTCAAAATGAGCCTATGTATATACTCCCCAAACTCTTTAATTAAGAGCAGCTAGAATTTCCACTGTGCAAATATGAGGATGCTTAATGTATGATTCAACAGAGACGTGCCTGATTGCTGCCCCAAACATATTTCCTCAGACTCAGAAACCCCCTTGATGGTCAAATTTATCATACACATTGACATTTTATAATTGCCGTCAATCCAAGAGGAAATTTATTTTCTATTGGTTTTGGCTTTTTAAAACCCTCAAATGCATGAAATCGAGAAAGACTTAATTCATTGCTGGTTATCGCCAAGTTCTGAATTTCAAGTAGAGGCATGAAATCTGCTAATTTTACCCCCAAAAAAGAATAAAAGTAATCCCCCAGGGGCATTAATTGCCTTCTCTGGCAAGAGTGTCATGTGTCAGAAAGCAGTCTCTTACTCTGCTGGCAAGCCCTTTGGCGGGACTGTTACCAGAGAAAGCTCAAAGTATAAGGACAAATACAATCTATTCCCTGGTTTCTGGACAGGAAATCACCTTAGGAACAAGACACACATGCATGATGCAGCGTTTGCAATGCAACATTTGAAGGAGTGAGTTTTCTTTTTGAAATTTCATATTGCCAAGTTACTGATTTAAGAATACCCTCGAGTATAAATTATTTCTCCGAACCTCTACAGTGACTTTTGTCAAACGCCTTCTGCTTAGCCCATTAAATGTGGAAACCATGGAATGTTATTTGATTTGTAACCCAAGAAAAAGCCCTATAACCACCTATCCCTCTTTGGAAAGCTGCCAGAACAAAGTGAGAGGAAAGGCCGAGGCCGCGAACAATAATTTGAGGTTGCCGCAGGTGGCTCGGGTCACAGATCAAGCCTCGGGGCTGTGCTCAGTCGTCCAGTCTCTTCATGAGGATTTACATTTATCGCTCGTATCCCACATGGAAGCTTTGGGATTTGAGATCAGAACTGGACACGGTTTAATTGTGGCCATGCAGCATTAAAAAAATACATGATAGTAAATTCATTATGTTGAATAATTATCACGATTCTTTACAATTCATTTTGAAGAAGGTAGTTTCAGGATACATTTAATGTTCATGTTGAATTAGTAGATATTAAAATCTGTACTTCCTAAGTGTCTTCAGATTTAAAAAAAAAATCAGTTAAATTTTGCTGTGCCGTCTATCAATATCTGTCCATTTGGGGCTGTGAGCACTAGGTTATCTGATTATTGTGTTCATCCCAAACTTGTTAAGCCAACCTCTCAAATGTAAAATGAGAGCCTGGTAGGGTGGCGCACGCTTGTAATCCTGCCCTTGGGAGGCCGAGACAGGAGGATCACACAGGTTCAAAGCCAGCCTCAGTACTTAATGAGGCTCTCAACAACTTAGTGAGACCCTGTTTCCAAATAAAAAATAAAATAGGTCTGGGAGTATAGCCTGGAGGTAGAAAGCCCCTGGGTTCTACCTCCAGTGCCACCAAAAATATAAAATAAGTAAACAAATGTAAAAGGAGAAAAATTGTATCTAGAGTTACATCTGGACATTTTTTAAGATGCAGAAATTAATAGTTTGGAATTGGAAAATAATAAAGTATATAAGTTCCATTCAATAAATCAATGACAAGATGAAAGACAAATTCTTTAATCAAAAGCATGTTAATCCAGAGGCGGGCGTGGTGGCGCACACTTGTAATCCCCGCACTTGGGAGGCAGAGACAGGAGGATAGCGCAGATTCGAAGCCAGCCGCGCTGGCTTAGGAGACCCTGTTTCCAAATTTTAAAAAAAGTATAAAATAGGTCTGAGAGTGTAGCACAGAGGCAGAAGGGTTTCCAGGAACCCCAGTACCACCAAAAAAAGAAAAACAAAAGCATGTTAATCCAGCAGAGGAACAGCCACTTGAGAGCTATAATGGGAGCAGAGAAGGCAGCCAGAGATCCCCCGTGATAAATCCATATTCACCTGAATAGGGGTTGCAGCAATTTCTACTAATTGAGAGAGACCAAGAACGCACACCGCATTACCGCCTTCTACCAGGCACTAGAGAACTTGTTTTTGGATTTTGTCTTGACTTTTCACTGGACACTTATTTTTGGATTTAATCTTAAATTTTATTGTTTGCAAGGTAATACCACAGATGATTTTTATAAAAAAAAATAAGAATGAGTGTTAGTATGTCATTTTTGCTTAGAGTGTTTCTCATTTAGAAATCTTAACATTCTCCTGAACATATGAAATCTCTTGATGATCATTTAATAGGAACTTTTAAATGATGATTTAAAAGGCTTTATCTGGATGAATAAAATTCTCAATTAGAGGATTCTTACCAGAGGTTTAATATGTGTGTATCCTGCTTGACCTGTATGCTTTACATCCCAGAGATTATGGTAAAGAAATAGCTTTATGAAGGAATATCCTCCAATCTTGATCTGTCTGAGATCAAATTATCTTTAACATTTATTTTGAAATAATTTTCAGCTTGTAAAAATAGTAGAGTTCCAGCCGGGTGTGGTGGCGCACGCTTGTAATCGCAGCATTTGGGAGGCTGAGACAGGAGGATCGCACGGGTTCAAAGAGCCAGCCTCAACTACTTAGTGAGGCCCTTTGCAACACAGTGAGACCCTGTTTCAAAATAAAGAATAAAAAATAGGGTTGGTGATGTCTCTTGGAGATAGAATGCCCCTGGATTCCATCCCCAGTATTGAAAAAAAAAAAAAGTAGAGCTCCCATATATCTATTGCTCTCCTTATCCTAGTATTAGTAACGTGTGCATAACCAAAGAACAATAAGCAAAGCCAGGAAATTAGCCTTGATACAATATTACTAATTTTATACCTTACTCTACTATCCCTAGTTTCTCCCTTATTTTGTTTTCCTTATTATGTTTCAGTATTCAGTCTAGGATTCCACAGGCAGATAGATGACCTGTTTCCTTAGCTTTCTTCCATCTGTGACCCTTATCACTTTCTCCTTTACTTACTTATCACTTTTTCTCCTTTACTACCTTGACCTTTTTGATGATCACAAATCAGCCAGTCATTTTTTAGAATGTCTCTCAATTTTCAGCAGGGTGTATACCTGTAATCACAGGAGTTGGGAGGCTGAGAGTACCGTCAAAGTTTTGAGATTCTCTGCAACCTAGTGAGACCCTGTTTCAAAAATTAAAACATAAATACATAAAAAGGACTGGGGGTTTGGCTTGGAAGTGAAATGTCCTTGTATTTAATATCCAGTAAAATACACACACACACACACACACACACACACACACACGTGTGCGCACACACACACACACATCTCAAATTTCACTTGTCTGATATTCCTTGATATTCTTTAGTATTTGGTAGATTTTTTCACTTTACTTATTACTTCTTTCAGTTGTTGGGGATACAATTTTTTAGGATGTGCTCTGGTTTGAATGTGTCTCCACAAAGATCCTCTGTTGGAACCATAATCATGAATACAAATGTTGGGAGATGGTACGTAATGAGAGGTGTTCGGGTCTTGAGGATGGGCCTCCCAAATGGGGTAATGTCCTTATCAGGGCAGTGAGACTGTTATACAAATGAGCACAGACTCCTCTCTCTGTGTCCTGCCAACTCTTTAACCACATGATGCTTAACACCGAAGAAAGCCCTCTTCTGAACTTAGAGTCCCCAGCTGTTGGAACCCTGAGCCAAATGAACTTCTGTTCAGAATTACCAACTTTGGAGCATCTACTTTATCAGCCCCTGATAGGTCAAAACAGGAAGATACTGAAGTCTTTGCTAATATTCTGTTCCTCCTCAACTTTTGTTCCTGATGTTAGACTCCCTAAGACCTTGCCCCTGTCAGCTATTACTGCAGTGTTGAGGAATGGTGATGTGATATTTCCTTCTGCAATTCTAGATGTATTAGTTGGAGTCCTTCCCCCAAAGTAGATCCTTTTTCTCTCCCAAGTACTTATTCATTCTATTACTTATTTGTCTAAGTATGGACTCACGGATACTTTATGGATATAATCCAATAATTCGATTATTTATTTTGTGGCTCAAATTGTTCCACTTTTGTACACTGAGAGCGTATTATGGTTAGATTCTATATTGTTTTGACGTGGTTTCCATCCTCTTCAGATCACTAACTCACTTCTTTAAAAAAAAAAAAACACACACATCACAAGCTATTCCAGGATTTTCTTGTATTTTTTTTCAACTCCAGTTCTGAAATGAACCTCTTCTCCAAGAAGATTTGGTTCCTTTTATTGGAGATTTGTACAGAAATCAAGTTTTAGGCATTTGATACACTAATTGCTACTGGGGTGCCAATACTATTAAGTCTTCTCTGCAAACAGAGCTAGGAAATAGATGTAGATATAACATTCAAAACAAATGGTTTATACTTTTATTTATTTATTTAATATGCGGATCTGTGGATCTGTGAGTTTACTCTTATGCCAATTCAATACCAAGTTCATTCTAGACTCCTCTCTTTTCTTATTTGTAACATTATTCTCCAACAGGGAGAATCCTGTCTTTCATGTTCTACACTCTATCAGCACGTATATTAGAGTTGCTAGTTCATTCTCCTTGTTTGCGAGCTACAATGTTTGTGGACAGTTTGTTCTGTCTTTAGGATTGTAGAACCTAGTCAAAATGAAAATTTTCCCACACTTCGAAATTTTATTTTCTATTTCTATTTTTTTAAATTAATCTTTGTGTGTGAGTGTACGTGTGTGAGGGTGTGTGAGTATGGTACAGGGGATGGAACCCAGGGGCATTCTACCTCCAAGCTACACCCCCAGCCCTATTTTTTATTCTTTATTTTGAAACAGGATCTCACTGTGTTGCAAAGGGCTTCCCTAAGTAGTAGCTGAGGCTGTCCTCGAACCACGATCCTCCGGTCTCAGCCTCCCGAATGCTGGGATTCCAAGCGTGCGCTACCACGCCCGGCTTAAGTATTTAGATTAGTTCTTTCCTTTTAAATCTTCTTTCATATTTTTCTATTCTAGATTTATTTACTTATTTTGATATATTTCTATTCTAGAGCTAGTTTTACTTATTATTGTTTGTATTTCATTGCAGGTTCTCCTGTGTCCTGGTTAATTTTCTTTTTTCTTTTTCTTTATTTTGGAGTAGTATGCGAAACATTGTTATAGTTCTAAGTGTCCAAACTATACACAGACTATACACAGACTAATATATATATATTAGTATATATATATATTGCAGGTCTAGGGATGGAACTTAGGGGCATTTGACCTCTGAGCTACACCCACTGCCCCATTTTTTATTCTTTATTTTGAAACAGGGTCTCAGTAAGTTGCAGAGGGCCTCACCAAGTAGCTGAGGCTGTCCGCGAAACGCGATCCTCTGGTCTCAGCCTCCCGAATGCTGGGATTACAAGCGCACGCCACCACGCCCGGCAGATTATATTTTTGTGTCACGTTCTACTTCTCCACACCACTCCCTCTTTCTTCTATCTTTTTCTCATCCACCCCCTCTAGATTGATCAGTCTCTTTAGTTTCTGGTCTATCTTTTCTGTACTTTTACTAAAATAACCAGGTAAATATGGATTTGCTTACTTGCCTTTTTCTTATAAGCACAGCACTCTACACATATTTTTACACTTTGCTATTCTCAATTATTGAAATCATTCCAAATTAGTTCATAGAGTTCTTCCTCACTCTGTTTACAGTTGCTTAATACTGCCTTGTTGGGGGTACTAAAGCTTATTAGAACTGTTTCTAATATTTTGCTATCACAGATAATGCTTCAGTGATTGACTTAGTGGACGTGTATTTATGTGTTGTATGAGCTGTATTTTCAGGGGAGATTCTTAGACATGAAATTGCTGAGTCAAAAGATCAGTGCATGTGTGGCGTTGTTCGGTATTACCAAATTTTCCTCCAGAAGGCTCTGACAATTTGCATTCTTACCAATTACATTGAGGATGCCTGTTTTCCTGTAGCCACACCAGCAGAAGGTTTCTTATGTTTTTCAGTCTGATAGATGAGAAATAATACCAAATTGTTTTTTGTTTTTCTTTTTGTGGGTTTTTTGGGGTTTTTTTTTGGGGGGGGGGTTTGGTGGTACTGGGGTTGGAACCCAGGGGCCTTGTACCTCCTGGCTACACTCCCAAACCTATTTTTTATATTTTATTTGGACATAGGGTCTCTTGAGCCAGCTGAAGCTGGCTTTGAACCTGTGCAATCCTCCTGTCTCAGCCTCCCAAGTATGGGGATTACAAGCATGTGCCACCAGCACAAATTGTTTTTTTTATTTAATTTTTTCTCTAAGTCATTTTGAAATTTTAACTGAATAAATTGACATCTCTTTCCCTATCCATCATGAGTAGCACATGAAGAATATATTTATATATTTTTTTAAACTAGGATATCTTCACTAGGATAACTAAGAAAACTTTCTGTTGGACTAAATGTAAGATACTTGTTCATGTATGAATCTCCTTCTGATGCTATAACATATAGGTAGAGCCACATTCACTTTTAAATCCTATTTTTAAGTGTTGGAGAAGCATTTTATTGTTTCCTGAGCTCTCATGGTGTGTCTGGACTTCATCACAAATGTTTTTTCCTGTCATAGAATTCTGAGAAATAAGTATGAGCATATGAAGAGGACTGTAATTACAGCAATTATGGAAAAGTAATTTGCAGATTGTATAAACTGAGCAGATTTCAAAGAGAGTAGATAGACCATAAAAAGCAGGCAGGATACTGAAAATAAATATTTGGGAAGCTAGGAAATTGCTTGTTAAATGCACATACCAAATGTAAATGTTTTGCTAACATTTGTATAATTTAGCTTCTTAGAACTTAAAAGCATAATTTTTTAATTGAAAAAAAATCAAATAGATGCTAAGATGACCAAGTGATTGCACACACCATATTTCCCCCTTGCCCATATGCTAGTATAAAGCACTTACCTAAAATCCTGTATTTTGTTGTAATTGCATTTAAATGAAGCAGGGCAAAATAACTTGTAGAATTTTTACCAAGTTTAGAAATATGCAAATCCATTAGGAAATGAATCCATGTGAACACAGGACAAATATTTAAAATAGTGAGTTGGAAAGAGGATAAAAGATGTCGAATTTTGTTCTAGATAAACCTAAGGTGCAAAACTCTCAACATGGCCATTTGTTGGTATAGAAATTTTGGGCTTCTTACATTCATGGGTTTTCAGGAAAACAATCCTATCTTAAATTGTTATTTTTGCCATGATCAAGCCCACATCTCAGGCAAAAAAAACAAAAAAACAAAAAAAAAAACAACTTCTGTAGCCCTTGTTTCATATGTCAATAGCATGAATAAATGATATTAATAACAATAAATTATTTGCATGGCATATTTTACTTAGTCCGCAATATGGTCCTAGAGATGGGTGCAATCATTGTTCCCATCTTTTACAGGAAGAAAGTGAGTGATAGAAAGGTCAAGGTCATGCCACCCATTAGGGGCAGAGCTAAGATGTACTGACAGGTTTGCCCAACACAAACCTGTGTTTTAACTTGTAGGCCACCCTCTCCCACAGCTCTCCCTCCACCCAGAGGTTTGTCAAAGAAAATGGATCTGGCGGGGTATGGTGGCCCACACTTGTAATCCTGGTACTTGGGAGGCTGAGACAGGAGGATCTCACAGGCTCGAAGCCAGTCTCGGCTACTTAGTGAGGCTCTCAGCAACTTAGTGAGACCCTGTTTCCAAATAAAATATAAAATAGGGCTGGGGGTGTACCCCAGGGGTAGAAGGCCCTTGGGTTCCATCCCCAGTACCACCAATAAAATAAAATATTTAAAAAGAAAAAGAAAAACTAATCTCTAGCTCCCACCTAAAGCGATACCTGTGGACTCACTCTTTATTGTTTCTTGATTTAAAAAAGAACATTTATAATATGCTACACAGAGGTCACTCATTCTTTCAACTCGGTTCAAAGATGTTTCTCTGATTTATAACACTGAGGCCTAAAGTATGTTGTTTTGAGCAATTGTGAAAAAATTTTGTGCAAAAAATTATACCTTGGAGCCGAGCATGGTGGTGCACGCTTGGAATCCCAGCATTCGGGAGGCTGAAACAGGAGGATCGTGGTTCATGGACAGCCTCAACTACTTAGGCCCTCCACAACTTAGTGAGACCCTGTTTCAAAATAAATAAAAAAAAATATGGTAGGTTGGAGATAGAATGCCCCTGAGTTCCATTTCCCAGACCCACAGGAAAAAAAAAAAAAATTATACCTTGGAGTATTACCAGCCGTCTACACTAAGGGGTCTTGTAAGAACTGGGTTTAGCTCCCTGCCAGACCCCTATGCGCATGCGCAGAGAAGGTGAATGCGCTCCACTGTCCCACCCAGGATCACGCCTACAGGACTCAGGAAACCCTAGTTCTCGAGCACGTAGCTTGACTGAGGACAGTGGGAGACAGGATCATCGCAATCGTTTGTCCCTCCTTGTTTTGACCCACGTGACAAACCAGCACAGCCAGCTTCATTTCTTATGACATGAAATTTTTATTACTCTCTTACCCCTGAAGTCATCTCATTTCCCACTTTTCTGCATTTCTCTTTATGTATGTTCTTCTCCTGTGTTTTTGTATCTATATACTATTTAAGTCCAGTTTGCAGTGGGTTGCATTTAAATAAAGCAGCTCTGCATGCCCCAGAGGCAAGTTGCTTAGGATTTCCGAATCTTGTCTCATTAATGATAAGGCACCTGCCTTCTTAGGTGACAGGACTAGAAATAGTGAGTGTAAAAGTATGATACATGTTTGCAATAAATAGTAACTACATTTAACCACCACAGAGAAGTTTGACAGTTGTACTTCTTAAAAAGGACTTAAAAGATGAGAAAAGAACTTAAAATCTCTAGTGGGTTTTATGAATTCTAATTAACTTATCATTAATGTATTTGAGTGTCATTGCTTGCAAATTAATTAAGAGGTTTTTAATTTTTTTTCTTTCTGTCTTTCTTTTCCCTTTTTTTTTTTTTTTTTTTTTCTTTTGGTACTGGGGATTGAACTCAGGGATGTTCTACCTCTGAGTTACACCCCTAGCCCTATGTTTTTGTGTGTGTGCTTTTATTGGTGCACTATATTCTCCCATCATAATGTAAATCATGTTGACCATGACCTACAAGCACGGGGCACTCAGTGTCCCCCTCCCCATTTCCCTCCCTCCCAATACAGAGTGCCTAGATTGAAGTTGGCATATATTCGCGTGTATACACATAGCCTTTGGTAGTATTTCCATGAATGAACCTCAGTCTCCCTCCTCCCCTAACCTTATATCTTCTCCCTGCCCCCACTGAGGTTTCTCCTTTATTATCTGGGGTCTCTCCTTGTATCCCAATTTTTAAATTTTGAAACAGAGTTTCATTAAATTGTTGAGAGTCTCACTACATTGCTTAGACTGGCCTTGGACCTAAGATCCTCCTGTCTCAGCCTCCCAAGTACTAAGAATACAAGTCTGTGCCACCACACTCAGCTAGTTCTTCTATTTTTGAGAACCCAAAAGTAGGTCCACCTTACTTTGACTATGAGTATTTTTTTAAATGTACTGTTATTCTTAGATAATGTTAAAGGACCATAGATGAAGAACCATTATGAGGAATTGCTACAAATCAAATTTCCCAGTGAAAAATGAGCAGTTAAATATTACCAAAATATCTGAATCTGATGCTCTTCTGAGTACACCAAGATGCAGGTGAATGGTGTTAAAGTGGGAGCTCAGCCTTTACCCAGTCAGTTTATGTATTTACAGCACTGCATAGAGAATGAATTCACAACCTTGCAGTCATCAGCAGTACACTTTCCCCTTCCTTTTCAATATCCTTCTGTTTTCTCTCCCAGGAGGACACCACACACACACACACACACACACACACACACACACACACAATCAATTCAGTCTGTGTTCCCTGGTTTTTCATCTTCAAAAGCCAAAGAAGCATGGAAGAAGAAAATTATGTAAAAAAAAAAAAGACTCTTAATGACCCAGCTATAGCAAATAATATACACTGATTTTCAAAATAATGTGGGTTGAGCTATTTCCACTTAAATTTGCAAATGTGGCTGGATGCAAGCCAATGCGGTAACTATGAATACTCATTACAATAAAGAAAACTGTTTTGCTAGGTGTGAACGGTCTTTGCCAAACAGATTTAATCAGTGCTACTAGAAAGGCCTTTAAATTATCATACCAGATACCAGTAAAATACCAACCCTGCACGTTTATACGACATTTTGTTTACTGACATCTCTTCACTGAATTCTCAACTGCTCTAGAAACTGAGAAATTGGTAGAATCTCAGAGCTTGCCCAAATCACACAGCATCTGACTCCAGACCCTCAGTTGGTAGATAAGCTCCAAAGTCAGTGAAAGCATTTCCCAAATAAACATTTCTTTCACATATCTGTTTCAAATGCAAGGAGAAGTAACACTTTCGAGAAATATTTTACATTTTTTTCCTCTGGAAAATGTTGGCAATTAAAAAATATTTAACCCATATCAAAAAAAGAAATATGTGTGTATATATACACACACACACACACACACACACACACACACACACACACACAGGAAGAAATGCCAGAGTTTTTGGTAATCATCACTGTAAAGAAAGAAGAAAGATCTGAGAGGCATGAGACATGAGATCTGTAGTAGAAACATGAGTATGTTAATGAAGGCAAAGAAGAAAAACATAGCAATGAGGGGGAAAAAAGGAAAATATGTGGATCCTGTTCTTCCTTCAGGCACAGAAATACAGGAAGGGCTCCTGACAAGAAAAAAGGGTAGTGCTGAGTACAAGAACAAAGGAAGATAAATATATTTTTTGTAGTCTTGGGAAGAGCCGTAAGGATGAAATGGTGATGGCAGAAATAGCAGTTGATTAAGAAATGGCATTGCTTTTTCCATGGTACTAGAGGCCCAGAAATTAGAAACCAGGAGAAATGAAGTTAGTGTTGGGTGACATCGGAGAAAGCCTAACGTGCAAGCGGGAAAGGAAGGAATCAGTTTCGGATGAGCAGCGCGAGTCCTTGGCTTTCTCTCTGAGGGATATTCACCCATTGGTTTTTAGATTAATCCACTAGCTTATTATTTCTTCACTAGCATTTTCCTCTGCTCCGCACTGGGCTGGGTGGAGTGGGAGTTAGGGTAAAATGAATAGAGAGAGACAGAGAGAGACAGAGATAGAACTCCTACAAGCAGGGACCCAGGAGAATGTAAACAAGGCCAGTTTGTTCTGGCTCAGGAGGAGGGTCTGAGTCTGCAGCAAGTTTGGAGGGGACACAGGGACATAGTGATGCAGGTGGCAACAGGAGACGTGGTCTCTACTTTCATCCTCTGTCCTTCTAGCCCTGGGCCTGGCAGTCCTCCAGTGGCTCTGGAATAGTGCGGCTTCCCTGTGTTTGTCTAGACCTACGTTGGGGCTCTTCTCCAGCATCTTGTCTTCACAGCTCCCCTCTGACCTAACATTAGAGAAAGCCTGGTCACTGTGGCCTCTGTTTCCCCCACCTCAATGACCCTAGCCGACTGCTCACCCTGTCACGGGCTGGCCAGTCATCATTATGAGCAATACTTTGCTGATGTAAGAGTAGCTTGGATGAGCTGAAAACATTAGTGTCACACCGGTGTGATTGCTTATTCACCTAGGACATCTGGGCTTTGACTTAGACAACACAGTGAAGTAAGAAGACTTGAGTTCTCTTCTAGTTTCCTGTCCATACCCAGACCTCAGTGCTCCTCGAACACGCCAGGCTGACTGTAGCCTCAGGCCCTCACGCTTGCTGTTCTCTCTCCCCGTATCGCTCTCCCTGTAGACATTCACACGGGAGCTCTCTCTGTCCATTTGCCATCTTAGTGAGGCTTTCCTTTGTTACCCTGTTTTAAATTTTAAATTACATTTTTTTTTTATTGGTGCACTGTAGTCATACATCTTAGTGGGGTACAAGATGGTAGAGGCATACATGCACACCTGATTTTAAATTTTAAATTTTAACCATCCCCAACCACTCATTCTGCTTCTCTTTTTTAAAATCTACTTCTAACTTTCTAATTTGCTTTTAACTATCTCCCAAAACATTCAATTTTACCCATCCCCCCAACCATCCATTCTGCTTCTCTTCTTAACTCGTCACAGTATATTTTATCTACCTATTTATTTGCGTATCATTAGTCCAGCTCACCAGCTCAGCTGTTTAGTCATTGTGACCAAAATACCTGATGAGAACAATTGAGAAGAGGAAATGTTTATTTAGCTCATGGTTTCAAAGCTTCAGTTCACAGTCAGCTGGCCATGACAGCAGGCCATGGTGGTAGAAAAAGAATGGGAGAGAAGAGAAAAAAGAAGAGAGGAGAGGAGAGGAGAGGAGAGGAGAGGAGAGGAGAGGAGAGGAGAGGAGAGGAGAGGAGACCACGAGCAGATCTAGTGCTCAAGGCCACAAGCTCAGTGACCTACATCCTTCATCCACATCCCACCTGCCTTACAGTTACCACACAGTGGTCCATTCAGATCATTAGTTGACCAATGGATGCATTCAGGGATAAAGTTAGAGCTCTCTAATTCAGTCTTTTCTCCTCCAAACATTGCTGTGTTTCCTAACACATGGCTTTTGAAGGGGACCTTTTAGGTCCAAGCCATAACAAGGGCTTTATTTTTGTTTTTTATCTATTCTCAGCATCAATTTCAGGCACCTAGTAGGTATAAATATTTGTTGAATAAGTTAATGTATTGTTAAAAGTGTTGTTAGCTTCCCCTTTCTTCTCTACATTGTGGTTTCATAACACCGACCCTGCTTACCTCACAAATTACAGTGGAAATTAGATCAAATTATAACCATGTGTGTGTGTTTCTGATAATATTATCAATAGTAGCAGTATTATCATCATCCTTATACATCCTTCAGCATCATTATAATTTTTAAAACTGTGGCATCCTAATAAATGTAGGTGTTCTATTGGCATAAAGTACTGTTCTAGAATTCAGCATCATCTGATCATCTCAACACAAAACTGTCAGTAGCAAAAGCCAGACTTCTGAGGGGGCAGAGACATTGTAGACCAATTCTCAGCCATTGCTAGATGCAGGCTGCTGGGTGACCTCTTGGAACCAGAAGCAAAGCCCTCGAATGGTCTTCAGGGAGTAACGTTATCTTCCTACTCTCCTCATCTACTTGAGGTGTAGACCAGGAGGACTACAGAAACTATATTTATCTTCCTAAGTGGAGGGTCAAAATAGATTTCCTGATAGATGTTAAGGTATTATTATAATTCACATTATGGTTCCCAAGTCCCTAGTCAGTGAAGTTACTTCTTTGAGGCCAGCCAGTGTTAGTCAATTTGCAGTATGCACCAAAAGCAGTATTTATAACCTGGCTAGGAGCTTTATAAACACATCCTATTGGCCATAAGCAGAATGGGGTAAATCAAATGTCCCCACTAGGCAGTCCTCTCCAAGTATATGAGTATCATTACCTTCATTGCCATAGGACAAGAAATATTTACTTCAGAAATGTAAGTTCTGACCCAAACCGGTGGTAGGTATAAAGACTCTCAAGATTTAGCCCTAATTTCTCAAAGTTTTCTCAAGGACTTGGAGCTGGGTAATGGAATATTGTTAGATTGATTGCTCTGCCTTAATAATTAGAAGGTTTTATTAAAGCTGCTTACCCTTGATAAATAGGGTGGCTGAAACCTCCATGCTTCTTGTAGACTAACAAGGTTGAAGTGTCAAGTTTTCAAATGCATTGTAATCTTAACACAACACGATTCTTTAAGCCCATCCATCATCTGCCTTTAGGAAATGCACTGCAGTCACATCTTACTACAAATGGCCAATCCTGCAGACCCTACCTTAAGTGTTCAGGCACTTCGGCAGCTGAAGTGTGTGGCTTTGCAGTGTGTGGTACTGATCTGATTTGAACTCACTTCTCCACACCTACCGCATGTGCTAAGGCACACACTGTTGTTATTTCAGTGTGCTCTCTGACAGTCACTCAGCTTGATTTGTATTTCCCAAGATGCAGATACTTTGCGAGAAGTCAGTATTTGTTTACAAATTCCCTATTGTTGAATATGATCAAAATATATGCATTAACCATAATAGGATACTTAAGAGAAAATATAAAAGGCTATTCTTGACAACAGAATACACAATTGTGAGAAATTAAAACACTTGCTTAGAGGAGATAGTAGTGTATTTTATTTTCAGCAATCTTTATTTTATCCTGTACTTGACACAGGTTCAGGGAGACTTTGTCTTACCCTTTAGTTTTGCTACATAGAATTTTAAGTGCTATAAGTGATGCAAACTACAGAAACAACTTTCTATTGAAGTTACAACTGTTAAAATTTATTTCTTATGAAAGATCCTTTATTAAATTGAAGACTAATACCCTTAAGTACATGAAAAGTGTTTGCATCAACAGTATCTCTCTCTCTCCCTCCTCTCTCTCTCTCTCTCTCTCTCTCTCTCTCTCTCTCTCTCTCTCTCTCTCTCTCTCTCTCTCTTCTTCTCCTCCCCCATGGAAGGTTTTGGGAGTGGAAATGCAAATAGGACATAGTCATTGTATATATGGAGCTCCTAGTCTAATGGGGAGAAGACACATAGTTAATTATAACATTATGTTAATGGTACTCAAATTCAGCTACAGGAGTTAAAATGCTACCGTAAAGCAAATGGGTGTGGTTAATATTGCCTAGATGAAGTGTAAGAAGGCTATTTATGGGAAGTGATTTTTGAACTGCATCCTAACATATGAAAGGAGATTGATCAGAGATTCAAGCCATGTCTTGCATTATAAACAGAGAAGATGGGAAGAGCAAAGAAACAGTGCCACGAAGATGCTTGGCTTATCTAAAAAATGGTCTCACTAAACCTCAAAGTGCAGAGGTGAGTTGGCAGGTGAGGACAAGGGGAGAAAATGCCTCAAGGTATAATTATTGAAAGCTTGGTTAGGGCCAGGTTATGAGCTACCTCATCTGCTGTGCTGCGGAGTTGATCTATTTATGCTTTGAAAGTCCAAGTTTGCGCTCTAGGACTGGGAACCCATTAATTGTATTTAAAACATATGCATCCCATGCATCTCCTTTAAAAGCTCGCTAATGATTTCAGCTTTCCCAAACTCCTCTAAAACAGCTGCATGCTTCAGTGTCCACATCCTGTAGTTTAACAATGAAGTGTGTGATGATTTGTACAGGGTGTTAGTGTGTGATTTGTTTTATTCTTCTCCATCCCCTTCCTAACTTAATTCTAAGGTTCTTGGGGGCTTGTCTGAGTCAAGCAGTTAATTATGTGCGCCTCAATCTCAGCAAAACTATACTCAGAAGCATTGTTAGTGGCTCTTTGTTGAAGCTATCTCCTAGGAGCTGGGGCTCAGTGGGCGCTTGGTGCAGGAGGCCTTGGCCCGCTGCAGGGGAGAGTGCTTCTCCCTGCAACTCATTCCTTTGCTATGGCCACCTTGAAGTCACTCCTCACAAAACTGTCTTCCCTCTAAACTAGCATATTACAAATACATCTACCTTCAACCGCTGTCATACCATCTCTGTTGTCTCCATGCTTGGCTTCTACCAAATAAGCATGTCAGAAGAGGTTTTAGGGGAACGTAAGATCAGTGACTTCATTCTTGAAGAGAAATAACTGTCATGGATCACTCAGAATTACTGCACCTTAGCCACAGAAGCATTTCAAATGGCGGAAGTGAAATGTTTTTGCTGTTCGATATAGTTAAACCGAAGAACTCCTTTCCCACTCGCTAAGCCCCAACCTCTGTGCCAGCAAAGTGGAAAGGTCAACCCATGGAATGCCAAGTTCACTTAGACGAATGGAGTCACATGAGGGCTTGGTAAACCACAGTGTGCTGAGCCTCACTCCCAGGACTTCTATTTCAATAGTTCTGTTGTGGGGAATGTGCATTTCTAACAAGTCTACAAGTGCTGATGCTGCTGATAGGAGCCACACTTTGATAACCACTGAACCAAATAATCCCACCTTTTGATGCCTCTTAGCAGCCAGTCACCAGCTCCCCAGAGCCCCAGGGTCAGCCTTTCCATCTGTTTCAAACCTCAACAATCATCTTACTGAGAGTCCAACCTGCCTTTTAAATAAGAGAGTTCATCTAATCCACAAGGCTCACCAAGCCAATTATGCCATCATTTGTTTAGACTTCATAATAATGCATTTATCACGTGGGTTAGGAGACCTGTGGGAAATTCACTGCATTTTCTTTTATATTAATCTGTAAGTGTCTCACAGAGGAGTGATTTTGCCTCCTTGTATACCCTGTTTTAGAGACCTATGGAGTGTTCTGAGTCCCAACCCTAGGTTAGTCTCTTCCTATTCACATGCATACATGCACAAAATCTACATTCCAATTGTACATGACATTTTTTTTAAAAGTTATCATTTGACACAGATGAAGGAAATTCTTCAGAGTAATTATTCACCTCCCACTCAGGTGTCTGGGAGGACAGCCCCTGAGAAAAGAGTAGGAAGGAACTGAGAATTAGCCCTAGTGAAATTGTGAGGGTGCATTTTAAGAAGGACCAGGTTAACTCACAGGATCTTTTCATTAAGACATGGTCAAAGCTCTTATGCACTTGAAATCTTGAAATGTATTGGTTGCAACTCTGCAATTACAGGAATGATGAAAATAATATTGTAAACTCCTGTTACCAGCCAAGAAAGGGGTGAGGCAATCATGTAGAATAAGGCTGGCCAAAACTCCACCCCACCAAAATATGAGAGTAAACCACTTTGAGAATATCAAAAATTCATACATTTTCATTTAAATCTGGTAAAATGAAATGTGATTTTTTACTTCTTTAGTATGTCTTCTGACCTAATGCTGATAGTAGGCTTTTTGGACCACCTCAAAATAGTTTATGGGTTGAAGAGAAATTTGTCACTTGCTGAATAAACTATAAGTAAACCAAATTAAAGTATGCACTTTAGCAAAGAATGGTTGTCATGTGAATTTTTAGCAATAAATACAATCAGGTAAATTTTCAAAAGCTTGGAATTTGACTGATTTTTCAGTTAATCCCAAACCAGTAGCTTTAACTAGTTGTGAGTCATGGGTCTCTTTGAGAAGTCTTTGTGAGCCAGATAACCTTTCACTAGAAAAATTAATATAACTAGACAGAATTTTCCAGGGTATATCAGAGTGCCCCTAGAGATTCTAATGCCTGCAATGAACCTCTAGTTGAGGATTCTATTAAGAATTACCAGGGGGGAAGATGAACTTAAAGTTGGTGCTGTGGCTTCTTTCTCATCACAGAACCAATACCAACCAGGCCCCAGACTCCAGCAAGGCACGTCCTGTTGGCTTCCTCATCAGTTAATGTGAGGTGCTGGGCCATGGGACTGTTTGATTCCTCTATTTCTCCAAGTATGTGATCTGTCAGTCATCTTTACTGAATCCAGATAGCTCTTTCCCATAGCTATGTTTGGAATTTAGGACCCACACGTCCATGATGATCGCCTGTAACCCCTTTTGTTTGTTTGATTTAGGGACAATCTTCCCACTTTCTATTATTCTCTACTTAACTACCTTCTCTTCCTCTAAAGCTTCATCTCTAATACAAGGTATTTAGAAAGGAGAAGGGAAGTTCACAGCCTCACAGAGTTTGGATGGGATTCCCCAGCCTGAGCTCAGGTGCCATCAGGAGAAGATGGGCAGGGAGCTAGCTCACACTCAGCAGTCTACTGATTTTTTGACCAAAGATTCTTTAAACCTATGTTACTTAGCGTCTATGCAACTTTTATACAACACTGTGAATTTTTTTTTTAAATCTTAATGCTGCTTAAGAACCAGAAATGCAAACAAGAAGTAGGTAGCACAAAGCTCAATTCTCAGAAGGAAAAAAATATTAAGAGAAATGTTGTAAAATAGGAGCAGAGGACGAACTCTATTGACACACTGAAGGGGGGTCCATCTCAGTAATTGGGAGGCTGAAACAGGAGGATCAGAGGTTTGAAGCTAGCCTCAGAAATTCAATGGGACCCTGTCTCATGTTTTAATAAAAATTAGAAAATAGGGCTGGAGTGAATTCCTCCCAGGTTTCCCCACATCACCATCCTAATTCCAAGAACAGCTACCTAAGAGGTGCTCTGTAAATATTAACTGGTAATACTTACTACAGCAGCGCTATAATTATTACTGGTAAGTAATAAAAAGAAGAAACAACTCAATAAATTTTTCTCCAGTGTTCTAGTGCCTGCTGTATTCATTGGCGACAAAAACCTGGAACATGTGGCTGGCACATGTATGTGCTTATAAAGTATACAAAAAATATATTAATGCAAATACACTAGGATGAGTATACAGTCCCATAAAACATATTAGCGGTTACTCAGAGATTAATAAAAATGAATGTGTAATTAAGAAATGCAAGAAAATTCAGGACACGCGGAAAATGTCTTTTTTAAAGCATATTAGTAAATATTTATATTCCTTTGTAGACTTAATCCCCAGAAGCAATAGTTTGTCCTTCCGGAGCAAGTACCTGAGGATTCCCAAAAGTCAGAGAGAGAGGATAAAGTCAATGTCTGAGAATCCAGAGGAAGTATATCAAATCTTAGCAATATAATCTTGTTAAGATAAACAGATCTCCTATAGTTATCATAATTATTCTCATGGAGCAGTAGATGTATATTTAATTAGTGAACAATTCAGTTGGAGATATTAATGATCAAAATTGGAGAGATTATTAGCCCAATGTTAATTTCTGCCCAAAACACCTAAATCCAATCTGAGTGACCATCAAGCTAAGACACACAAAAAATCTAAGCCAACAATTCTTTGTACTCTCATCCAAAGCTATTATTCTTGATAAGACAGCAATCAAAAGAGGAACAGCCACCAGCCTGGAGATCATTAACATTACCTGAACTTTCAGTAATGGGGAAAATATGCTTAAGGTTATCTGGCCAACTGATTAGGATGCATTTTTCTGTCATAATCTTTCATATTTACATCCATGGTATGGCTTAATGAAACAAAGCTATTAGTTTGTCACATGAGAGAGTTGTTTTGCTTTGTTTTGGGTACTGGAGATTGAAACCACGGCATTCTACACCCCCAGATCTATTTTATTTTTCAATCGAAACAGTCTCACTAAGTTACTGGACACTGACCTTGAACCTGCCATTCTCCTCTCAGCCTCCCAAGTGCTGGAATTACAAGCATGCACCACCATGATTGGGTTATTTTTATTTTGAAACAGATTTACTGTTTCAAAAGTTCTAAGTTACTGCCTAAGTTGCTGAGGCTGACCTTGAACCTGCAACCCTCCTGTCTCAGCTTTCCAAGTACTGGGATTCCAGGCATGTGCCACCATGCCCAGCCACATGAGAGTTTTATAAAAATCTATTCCCCTTTTTTTTCTTTTGCATTTGCCTGCTGCACCGTTCAGAATTTCTGTTTGCCATTTGAAAAATAAACCCTATGTTACATATTGGATGGAACTTAGAGGTTTATTGTGCTCCAGTTGTTAGCTCTATGGTTAATAAAAGGATATGGGTGTAATAACCGTCTGCCGTCATTTACAGGAATAATATGTTATGCAGATTTTATAAGCATTTTTTTCCAAATGAGTTCTATTAAGGGTGGAAACACAGAATATTAAAATTTTAAATTTTATCTGAAAATAATTGTCCAGTGTCCACTGAGACTATTATAGCCCCTAAATATTTGAAAGTCTCAGTGTTTGTTATTGCAGTGCTAAGGCTATCTTTTCGTGTTTCATTACTTTGTTTAAAGTGGTAAGCAGCGTGAGCTGAAAGAATGAATAAACTGGAAGGAAAGATCATCTCTAGATTTCCTTTAGCCATATTTTATTGTTCTCCACTAATAGAAAATGAAGAAGTCACATCCTCAAAAAAAAAAAAAATGTGCACTAGGAACGACTACTGCTGTGAAATAGGCAACATAATTAACCTGTTTTACACATGTGTCGTTTACTGGTGAGTTTTTGACTAAGTGCTTGAATGTGTGACCTTCAGAAGAAGTAGTCTTACTGGATGAAAGAGAATTGACAGAAACCAAGCATTCCTGAAAGAGCACATGGTCTTAATCACGAAAAGGCCAGCAGAAATTAAACAAGACAGCTGATAAAAGACAGAAGATCATTTAGATGTATAGATTTAAAAGGGAAACATGCCACTTTCAAACTCATGATAGTTTCATGTTAAGAATAAATTAATTTCATAGCTTCACTCAGTATCTGGTACAAAGCCCTAGGGATTCTGGTCATTACCCCCAAAACCCTGTAAGTGAAGTTTAATTTATATCATAAGAAATTCAAAGGAAAGGCTTAGTTAAGGGTCATGCTGTTCCTGAAATAGCTGGAAAATGAAAGTGACAACTATTATAGAAAACGTTTGCTTTTGGAAGAAGCAAGAGACTAATACTCAGTACTTCCCCCAACACTCAACTCATTTTAGAAAATCAACAATAGCACTCAGTTGTTATATACATATATTTGTTAGATTTTTAGGCTTGATTATAGAGTGTTGTCAAATAAATATTTAAAGTAGAGAAATCAAGATGTTTCCTGTCCCTCTGTGTTCTCCATCTTCCGATGGAAGGACCCAGCCTGGTTCCCCTGTTCTCTTAACTCTCAATCAATGGCTTATCTGCTAGGCAAGGATCACTCGTTCATTCATTTATTAATTCCACAGTTAAACCGTAATCTTGAATTGGCTGAAGCTAATTTAACTGGTTAACAATTATTTAACTGTTTTTTTTCTTTTGGTAGCTTCCAGTGGTTAAATATTAGGAAGTTTATAAAACTTGTTCCACACCTTGCCACATGGATAGTTAGAACAGTCAAATTCAGGCCCACACCAAGTTCTGACAAACTACATTTATTAGCCAATAGGAATAAAAACTATATACAGGCTAGGGTAGTTTCTCTGTGTCCTCAGATGCCAATGATTTCTTGCATGAATGGCTCCCTCCAGGCATGCAGAGCAGTACTTTGCAGAACTAGCCAGTCCCACATGGGGTCAGGCAACAGAGGCACTCATGTAGTGGTACCTGGAGCCTGTAGACAGTACGTACACGGTGCTGGTGCTGAGACGTACAGATCCTAGACCTAACCTTTTCTTATGTTTTTCTCATCCAGGGCTCTGGTGCCTCCATAGCCCTTTTAAACACTTATTTTACCAGCAACAAAACTACTTATGAAACCCATTTGTGCTAATTAACGAAATCTCTGTTGTGGACATCAACAATGAGATTCGATATCCTCAACAGCTCTAGGTATTGGACTCCTGATCAAGATACTTTTAATGCTAACACTGCCTTTAGGTTGTTGACTGGTAAAGACCAGTGTTAACTCAGATATACATACCGGGGTGTTCTAACAATAAAATATTAGACAAATAATGGACCCCCTTCATGTGGTTTTTATTCCTAGTACATATACATACTAGGTCCTGTGTGTATGTAATGACTAAAACAAGACAATAAATACTCAATATAGACGTGAAATTTATAATCAGGGTGACTAGTGGTCTCTAGGGCAGTTATAGGGGTGACAGCTGAAGAAAATGAAAAGGTTTTGGCAAAAGCAGGCTCGCCATTATTATTTAGTGGTAGACTTCCTTCTCATTGGACTCTTCTTTAGATGTTTGGGGCAGGAGGCCGGTAGGTGAAGTCACATAGCCAGGAGTTATGGGTTCAGTTAGAATTAAATGCAAGCAAGTCCCTTACTGTTTGCTACTCGACCACGTCTACATCATCATTTCAACCATATGTTATTATCCAAAGTTTATGCTCCAAGTGACTTTAAAATTTTAAGCACAAGGTTCAGCCAGCATTCTTGGCTCAACCCTAGCATTCTCTTGATTAAAGGTTAAAAAATGAAACAACAAAAGCTTTACGTTTTGTTTACAGAGACTTTTTATTTTTTTTAAAAGAGGGCAAAATCTCTTACTCAGCTTAACTTTGAAGACTAAGCCCAGGATTAGGCACTAACAAACCTGTCTTCATTTGCAGAAATATGCTTGCAGCCCCGGGACTGTTTTTAGTAACTCGATACCGTTGTTTAGGCAAAATTGCAGTGGCTGGCCGTGAATTGGCATGTGTTGTTTTCAAGCTTGTGTATCTTTCAGAGGAGGGCTCATGAGTTTCCCCTCCTTTTTCCTTCCTGCCTCTCTCACTATTCTCCATTTTTAACCCTCCTCCTGTCCCTTCTTCCTGTCACTTTGGCTGAGCCTCCGAAGTGTCATTCGTTACACTTGAAGCCAGCTTGTGGGTCCACAGGTGGAGGAGGAGGAGAAGGAGGTCCAGGGTGACCACGGTCTAAAACCAGGAATGCTTAGTGGTCTGCTTTCTCCTTATTGCCATTTTCTTAGTCTGTTGCGCTACTATAACAAAAATACTAGTTCTGGGTTGCTTATAAATAACAGAACTTTATTTCTTTCTCATAGTTCTGCAGGATGAGAGATAACAGATCGAGGTGCTGGCAGATTTGGTGTCAGGTGAGGGTTTGCTTTCTGGTTCATAGTTGCCCATCTTCTGTGTGCTCCTATGGAAGACTGTGGTGCACAATCCCCCTGGGTTCTCCTTTAGAAAGGCATTAATCCCGCTCAGAAGGGCTCGATTCTCATGACTTAATTCCTTCCCAAGGGGCCCACGTAGGGGATTATGTTTCAATATCTACGCTTTGGGTGGACATGGACATTAAGTCTACTCTCAACTGCTAAAGAAAGATCAGAGCTATTTCGATCCAGACATAAAACCCATTCACATTCACACACCCTGCTTTACTGCTGGTTATCTTACCCACCTCTTCTCAGATACCATCTCTTCCTTCTGGACTTCAAACTTACTATACAGAAAGAATAAATTTGGGCCTTCTATTGAAAATGTTAGAAACTTCGAGGTGGAGGAGAGAACACTGTTGTATCTCCCATGAAGATGGGCAAAAAAAGATTTTGACCTGACTATAAATATATATTTTTACCTGATATGTGTGTATGTCTCTCTCTCTCCCTCTCTTTCTCTTTATCTCTCTCTCTCTCTCTCTCTCTCTCTATATATATATATATATATATATATATATATATGTTTGATATTATATATGGCTATACATGTAATTATGTAATATGTATGTGTATATAAATATATGTATATATATAATTAGTGCAAGTATATTATATAACAGAGTGAGATTCAAAGTGATAAAAAAATCACTCATGCACATATCACTAGTTGTATTTCTCTCCATATACCTGTCCACTTTTTCTTTCTTTCTCCCTGTAAGTATTAATGAGATTGGTAATGAAGCCTTCTTTATGGACATAACCTTATTTGAACCGTTTTGTCCTTCCTCCAGTACCCTGGATCCTGTGCCACTGCTTCTGTTTTCCCTTGTTCAGATCACCTTCCAACAGTCCATGTTCCATATTTCTATTTTTGAGTGTTTGCTCTCTCTTACTTCCACTGAACTATAAGCTTCATAATTGGGAGGCTTTCTGTTTTGTTCCCCACAGTGCCCCAAATGTCTTAAGCATTGCCTAGAACATAAGAGATGCTCAGGTTGAATTGAATCGCTAAATTAGTTTTTTAAAACTATCTTAATTGTTCATTTCACTTGATACTGTAGGCCACTTATGATCTGAAAAATGGCAATTTTGAAGTAGTCACTATACCCCTAAAAGGATGATAAAATCTAAATGTTATTAGTAGTTTCACCATAAACATCCCAATGTGGTTGAGTTTCCTGAAGAACTTTAAAGCCAATAACAAGGAAGCTGCAAAAACCAAGCCTCAAGTTGCATCTGCAGAGCATCTTTCCTAATTAAGGCCCATGAGGTCATTGCTTTACCAGGTACAATCCTGCACTAATATCGAAGCTGAGTACTTGGGAGCAATAATACACCCGTGCCCCTCTAGGAGTGTGTTAATAGAACGCAAACTTTTAAAACTGTCAAACTTTCTGATTAAAATGAGTAAGTAGTGTTCTTTTTTTTTTTGCAAAGCGATTGTACATTGCAAGTCTGGAAGAGTACTTTTTTCATCTTGTAAAAGGATAATTTGCTAAACTTGATTAAAACTCAGACATTGAACTAGAGCTATCCGAGATTGTCGCATATACCATTGAGCAGCTTTAATCAAATTCAGCATTATTATCTTTTTATTTGCTTTTACTCTGCCTGCAGGTACAATAAAGTGGAAATATGTAAGCAATGGAGCATATTTATAATGCTAGTCAGAGTGCCAGGTGGGTTGTAAAATAAATGTAATTGTTTTCAAAGATTGAACCAGATTAGCATGGATTAACACATTCATTTTGAAATCCATGGCAGGAAGTGTTCTAAACATGCCTTCAAACAACCCTTGTTCCTCTGTTTATATCCCATCTTCGTGCCATGAAATCGCTGCCCCATAAAACAGGGAGCATTTTAACTCTGTTCATTTTCATATGAAAGAAATACAATTTATTAAACAAGACAAGAAAGCAGTTGTCTGCCATATTGAAGGCCAGATCTGCAGTGATTTGCACTCTGTCTTTCAGCAGATGAACCACAGTGGCAGACATGAAAGCCAGGATTGTGGTTGCAATAAATATTCCTAACTGCCCCTGCCCAAGGAGCTAGAGGAAGGTTCTTACGTTTCTAGCACGTGGTTAGCAGGGGATACAGCAGGGTTAGACCATCCAGCACACACTGGCACGGAAGCGCTGGGCAGTGCGGTGCTGAAGTCCCTCACGGAGGAGGAGCGGCTCCTTACTAGGTGATTCTGCGGTCTTTCAGTCATACCCTGGGCCATTATCCCTCTTCTCTGACCTGCAAATAAACCTGCTTGAGAAAGCACCTTGTCAGTGTGTGACATCCTGCAGGGCACCTTCAGCCCTGGAGGAAAAAAGGCTTCCTGATGCACTTCAGGGTCCAAGGCCGACTGTAAGACACATGCCCGCTTTTAAAAGAAATCAGAGAATTGGACCCAGCGAAGCT
This sequence comes from Muscardinus avellanarius, assembly GCF_963383645.1. Lineage (NCBI taxonomy): Eukaryota > Metazoa > Chordata > Mammalia > Rodentia > Gliridae > Muscardinus > Muscardinus avellanarius. The sequence continues at coordinate 185,731,838 of NC_137787.1, forward strand.
AAAAGTTAAACTGTGTGTTATGGAGTCTGTGGACAGTGCTTAGTGCTGGTGGATCTTGGTGTTCGCACTGTAGTTATGAGTGCCCCCCGATTTTACATCAAAAGGGGCTGTAATTCATTTCTGAATCGAACACAGGAATCTTGTCCACTGTGCAATTTAGGATCGCTCATGCAAGAAATGTCAGTCAGATCTCCTGACCAACTGGCAAATATGCCAAAGTAATCATATTTCCTGTTTTATTTTGACCACTAGAAAACTTGAAGTAAATAATTGTTGTCCCACACCTAGGAACTCTGTGAGATCTTAGTCTCTAAATTTCTATGTATTTTTTCCTCTGTTTTTGTCTAGTATTGTAATGTTTTTCATTGACCTTGATTTTTTAATTTTTCTTTTGTGGGTCTGGGGTGGAACCCAGGGGCATTTGACTTCCGAGCTGTACCCCCTGCCCTATATTTTATTCTTTATTTTGAAACAGGGTCTCACTAAGTTGCAGAGGGCCTCACTAAGTAGCTGAGGCCGTCCGCGAACCGCGTTTCTCTGGTGTCAGCCTCCGGAATCTCCGCTGGGATTACAAGTGTGCGCCACCACGCCCAGCCTGCTTGATTTTTAAAATTGTACCTTAATATATATATGTATTAAATGTATATGTTTAAAATAAAATATAAAAATACATTCATTTTATAAGTATTTAAATTATATATATTCTATATATACACAAACATATACACACAAGTAAGCTTAGATCCTTTATGAATGAAAGCATTATCTAACATTTATACATATCACTGATTAATGGCAAGTGGTATAAAACGTGACTAAAATTCAGGAAGTTTTCATCATTCAGCAGAAAATACTTAATTCTTACCATATGTCGATCTGAATTGTACATATTCTAACATTATTCAATTTCTAATATATATATATATATATATATATATATATATATATATATATCATATGTAATATATATACATATCCATCAAAGGTAGATACAAACCACTCTTTAAAACCATAGCCTAATAGATACCCTGTAATTACTGAATAATATCTAAATAATGTACTGGAGCAACATACTACAAAATTTTTTTGGTGATGCTAGTAACTGAACCCAGGAACATCCTAACACTAAGCAACACCCCAACCTTATTTATTTATTATTTATTTATTCATTTATTTATATATTTAGTTATTTTTATGTATTTATTTAAAAACGGGGTTTCATTAAGTTGCCAAGGCTGGCCTTGAACCCGTGATCCTCCTGTCTCCGTCTCTCAACTACTGGGATTGCAGGTGTGTGCCACAGTGCTCAACCAAAATACTACAGTTTTGTAAACAGATGGAAAAATGCCCTAGGGTTTTTTTCTGGCTCCTAGTGAATTCTGAATGTGTGGGGCTTGGCCAGTTGGAATCCAGCCTGTTTGCTTTAAGTGCTGCACAGTTGGTCCTCCCTCCACATCCCCCTGTTCTGCATCCACAAAGTCAACCAACCTGAAATCAAATATGTATTTTTAAAAATTGCATCTGTACTGAATGTGTGCCGACTTTTTTCTTATCTTTTTCCCCTAAACAGTACGGTGTAACAATATTTACACAGCATTTGCATTATTTTAGGAATTATAAATAATCTAGAGATGATGTAGAGTGCATGAGAGAAGGTAATGTAGGTTGTATGCAAATACTATGTCATTATATATAAGGGAATTGAATATTATATATAAGGGCATTGTATCCATAAAGGATCCTGACACTAATCCCTGGCAGATACCCAGGGATGGCTGTAATTGATTGCTCTGTGGATGAATCCTTGGAAAGCATTCACTTTTAAACCTCTACTGACTTTTCCAGCTCCCCAGAACAACTGGGAATAAGAGTGTTCTTCAAGGATGAAATGGTTCTCCCTGCCCAGCTGCCTTGAGAAACTCATCTTTTCAGCAAATGTAAAACATGCTTGACTCTGCCTGAGGAAGTCGATTTTGCAGCATGAGCTTTATTTGGGAATCCATTTGTGATCCAAATGGCTATTTATTTTGACAAAATATGTGCATTTGTTGCAAGGGAAGGTTGTGGTGTTTCACTGTGTAGTTCAGCTTCACTGTGCTACAGAGTGAGAAGGACAGAGTCCGTTGCCTGAGGCTACCAGAGTAGGAATTTTTAAAAATCTGATTGTGGAATGTTATTCCCAGGGCAGATCACCTCTACTTGTTTTTTTGTCCCCCCCACCCCTTTGTCTACACTGAGCTTTCTAAAAGTATTGTATGAAACATTGGAGAGGACCATAAAGCAACAACTTCAATAGCAGACCAAGCAACACAACCACTCTCGGAGGCTGAGCCTTTCATGCCTGGAGAACTGATACTCACATCAGGAACACATCTTCGGTGCTGCAAGCAGAGAGGGCCCCCTCCGAAATTGTTTTCTCCAGAGTCATTAACCACAGTACTATAAAATGTAGATGAAAGAAAATTTCATATTTCAACATTTTATCCACAGTTTGTTTATATCATTATCTGGTTTGCCTTTAATTCTTTCAAGAAAAGATGTTTCTACCAATTTTCTTGGAGTTTTCATAGTTGGAACATTTTCTTAACAGCTAAGACTTAACATGCACAGCAGAGAGCTGAGTACATTCATGGCCTGCATGTGACATTTTCATTAGTGACAGATGACAGGCCACGTGTACAATGCTGATACCATAGATTATATGACCTACTGGTGGCATAGTCATGCTAGTTTATGTTAGCACTCTCTATGACGTTCAAATAATGGCACAATTGTCTTATGACTCACTTCTCTGAACATCTTCCCATCAGTAAGAGACACATGACTGTATGCAAATTTAACAATATGTGTCATAATGAATTTTCCTCCAGCAATGACCCACTATGGGGAGAGGAAGTTGTCCACCTATTGTGTAGATGACAGCCAAGACACTGGGTCTTAATCTCACTTTTGACTCCTACTGTATTACCTCGAACAAGCAAGTTAGCTACTATGGGCCATGTTTATCTCAAATAGAAGTGAGAGGGTAGTATTTTCTTACCTCCAAAATGTTTTCTAAACTCTAGCTTCTTGCTATATTTATATTTCATTTTATCTATGTAAAACATACTTACTTTATTAATGAGGCTTTTTGAGAAAAACAATAAAAATTGTGAGCTTTTTATCCTCATTTAATCCAGATTCAGCTCTCTCGGTTACCTCTCCATTCCTTCCCAGAACAATATATTTGAGAAAGGCATAGATCTACCACCATTTCCCTAGTTTCATAAGAGGTGCTTCCTGGGGACTAGCCCAGGGAAGGGTCAGAATTTTGGATAGAGAAAAATGCTGTATCAAATAATATCCTTAGTCAATTCAATTTTGAAGAATCACTGAACCATGTTGTCCCTTATGTTTCTTAACAGGAAATATTGTCCCTTTATAAATGATCAGGTCTAGTCTTAAGTTTCCAAGGTGGCCCTATCCAATTTCATTTCTTTTTTTTTTCTTTCTTTCTTTCTTTTTTTTTTTTTTCAGTATGGAAGATGGAACCCAGGGGCATTCTACCTCTGAGTTATACCCCCATCCCTATTTTTTATTCTTTATTTTGAAACCAGGTCTCAGTGAGTTGCAAAGAGCCTCACTAAGTAGCTGAGGCTGTCCGCGAACCATGATCCTTCGGTCTTAGCCTCCCAAATGCTGGGATTTCAAGTGTACACCTGGCTATCCAATTTCATTTCAAAGCCATTAAAGCACAGTTTAGTTTTCAAAGCCTGACTGCCTTACCAGAATCTTCTGATACAATCATTATTTGCTAATCTTGTTCAGAATACACACTTAGCATTGAATCATCCTTATTTAGCCTACACCAGACAAGATTTACTTGACTTTTGCCCAAATCCCCGCCACTAACTAAGCTGTATGTCATGTTCAAGTACAATGTCATCATTTATTAAACATACCCTAAACCTCTCAGTAATTCTTGGTTTCTTTTTAAAATATTCTCATTCTGATAAGTATGTTCTTTTAAATTAATCTTTAGAAAGCATTGTTTGCTCCTCAGTTAGGTTGTGATATGAAAATGGACCAGGGAATGTGAGCATTTTCATAAATAGTGCATGTAGATTAAATGGCACCGATCTTTAAAACTATGACAACTTTTGATCTCTGTGCCCATTTTTCATGACGTGTCACCTCTTATAATAAATCTTCACACAGCTTCAATACACTAATAGCATGCATGGCATGTGGTGTGCCCATTAATCTTTTCTGCCAATTTGCAATGAGAAGGGATTAATCACTAGCCAAGTTTGAAAGTAAAGAAACCAAGGCAGTGTGATCAGTCCCCGGCTATTAGGTGAAAGAGAGATGTAGTTCAAAGCCCTAGGTTCTCAGCGTTCTTCCTATCAAGAGATCGTGCTGGAGAACCCGAGATGAAATTCGTAGTCAGGGTGGACTGATCAAAGCAGTCAATGAGGACCTTTGATGGTTCAGAGGGAAGTCTGGCGCGACATGCATTTGTTAGTTATAAAGAATAGTTCTGGTGTCTTTATTACTAATGATAAAAAGAAAGCACAATTAAATACATCTCCTACCACTCATAGCACTAAATAGTGCTGTGACTTGGCTGCTCTCTTAGTTTCTAACATTGTTCTATAAACTCCTAAAGACTCACAAAAATGTTCTGTGTACATAACTATATGTTTTGATCTATGATACACCTTACTCCCAACATTGGTCCCAAAAGATTATAATGGAGGTAAGAAATTCCTACTGCCTAGAGATGCCATGTCCATCATAATGTCATAAGAAAATGCACTAAACACATGTTTGTGGTGATATTGGTAGAGATAAGTCTATTGTGCTGCCAGTTATATAAAATCATTGGCCATACTATTAGTGCATTGTAATCATGTATCATAGGTTCAATATGATAAAAACGTACGTGCACACAACACTTGTTTTTATTATTTTAAGGTGTAATTCTACTTTTTAAGAAATACTACAAGGTAGTATGTCATGTTCTGTGGTTTATGAAGTAGCCCCCCCTGTGGCTATGCACTAAAGGCTTGGTCCCCATCTCAGGGTGCAGTTGGGAAGCTGTAGAACGTGTAAGAGGTGGGATTGAGTGAGGGTATGAAGGCCTGGAAGAGGACTCCTGTCCTCACTATGACACAAACATGTTTCTTCCATCACAAGTTCCCGCCATTATTGGTAGTCGTATCATAGACCCAGAGCAAAAAAGGCTGATCAGTCATGGATTCCAACTTCCAGAACTGCAAACCCAAACAAACCCTTCATCTGTATATTTGTCTCAGATATTAGTCATAGTAACAGAAAGCTGACAAATACGCCATGTTATATTGGTAGTGCTTCAAATATCTCATCTATACTGCATTTTTGTTTTTTGTGGTACTGGATATGGAACCCAGAGGCATTCTTCCTCCGAGCGACATCCCCAGCCCAATGTTTTTATTCTTTATTTTGAAACAGGGTCTCGCTGAGTTGCAAAGGGCCTCACTAAGCAGCTGAGGCTGGCCACAAACCTGTGATCCTTCTGTCTCAGCCTCCCAAATGCTGGGATTACAAGTGTGTACCACCAGGCCCAGCTATACCAGGCTTGTGATCTTAAACAGATAACCTAAACTTAGTGTATCCCAGTATCCTCTCTGTTCTACTGTAAAACTGATGCATAACATTTATGAGATCCTATTAATTTATTCATGCAGTATATATTGAGTGTTTGTGCTAAGTAAGGCACTGATAGAAATGTTAGTGAGCTATGCTGAGCATCCTTTGATCTTTGTAGACCCAGGATTACTAAAGTAACATTTATATCTCCATAAATCAGCGAAGGGTTAAACAAAGCCGAATGTTGAAGGTCGTGTATTAGGTATTTTGAAACATGATTCTATGTTATTTCTTAATCTTTTTTATTTGATCTTTATCTTAATTTCCTACACATGATCTACTCTGCTTTCTTGGATGACGCTTGGTGAATTAGAATAGACAATATAAATTAATTTTGTGAATAAAATTTTATGAGATAATGTATCAAATACTTCAGTAAAATCAAGATACATTATTATACCCATTGTAGACATTCATGGACTAATCTTGTAATTATATTTTAAAATTGAATTTGTACAGCCCTATTATCCAATTATTCACCCCATGCTGTTCATAGATACATAAATGTTTATGGCTATGTTCCTTAATGTTAGTTCATTGTATTTACTAGGAAGAATAATGCCAGAGGTAATTTCCATGATTCTTCTACTTTCTGTATTGTAAATATGTAACTTGTGTATACGTATGCACTGTTCTGATATTTATTTGGAAAAATTAATAGAGCAATATTACAAATATTTCTGTTTCAGGTGCATACGTTTGGATGCTAGTAAGCAAAATCTTTGTAATACTGTACTTTTAGCACCCAACTACTCATAAAAGGAACATTCTTAACTGTAGATCCTTCTAAAGACAATTATATATTCACTGGATCAGTTCTTCAGGCTCTACAGTGGTTGCAAGACTCAGAGAGGAATTGATAGTGCAGATAACCAAGTCTTCTCTAATAAGGATTTCTTGGGTGTCTATCGAATAGCTGCCTGGCACCGTAGAACAAGAACCGAGGGTGAAGACAACACTTTTCTTTCTTTTTTTAATGTTTATTGCAGTATTGCAATCATACATCTTAATTTAGTACAAGATGGTAGAGGCATACATGCACACATCACTCATTTAGCCCTTCCCCAATTCCCACCCCATTCCCTCCCCCTTTCCCCTTCTCATGTTTGGCTGAGTGACTGACTTTGATCTGTCTGTGAATGTACATCGTGTGTATTAGGGAATTTCCCTCTTCCCCCCTGCCATCCCCCTCAGCTAGGTTCTCTTATTTGCTCATCTGTGGTTTTACACCCAACACTTCCTTTTCTGCAAGGGATTCTCCATTTTATTTAGCTACTGACTACATTTGCTTTATAATGTGGGTATAAGAAAATAAATATCTTAGTGTAAATACTAATTCTCCTGTCTGGAAAAGCTACTTGGGGCAGATGCTCAATACCTTTAAGTCAATTCCAGCTCCCACCTCGCAGAGGTTCAACTGGATTCTTTCAATATTTTCAGTGAATGTATCTGGGGACATCTTAGTGATGACCAAAACATGAACGCCACTGAAAATTTTCCTCACGTTCAAAATATTTCAAACTGTTAGAATAATTTCAGGCGTAATCTCTTTTAGGTAATAAATTAGGCCCCTGGACTTTCCTTGTGACTAGTGAGGAATAGACATAATTGACAAATTCTTCTTAATTGAAAAATGTTTTCTACTCAAATTCCTAAGTTATCAAGGATTGAACTACATAATGGGGGTGAATGTGGAATGTATAATAGCTGATTATGTTCCAAGTTAGAACTTGCAGATAGTTATTCATGAATCATAAAACTGGGGGTTAGAAGTTCAACACTTTTATTTCACTGAGGAGGAGAGGAGAGCTGTAGAACTGAAAATATTAGCCTAAAGTACATGAAAAACGGAAACTGGAACTCGCATCTTCCACTCCTCACCAGATACTTTTTAAAAGCTTTTTCTACCACCAAAATTGCTAACGAGGGTCATACAACACATGTGTTTGTATACACGTGCATGCGTGCACACACACACGCACACACACACACACACACACACACACACACACACACATCTATAAATCTGTATAGCCTTGCAATCATTTTGAAAAGAAGCAGATAATCTATTGTGGCTAAAGAATTTGAGTAGTGACATTCTTTAACAGTAGATATGACTCAACTGCACCTTCACGGTAGAAAGCAATGGGGTAGATACTATACACAAAAGTTCTCTGGTTTTCTAGCTTTAGCCAAATATAGAATTTACACATGGATATGCTTCAATATAGGGAATGAACATGATTTAACCTTACCTTAGTCTCACCAGCACATTATGGAGAAATTGTGTGGCTTAGTAGCAGTGTTTCCTTAACCATTTAAGAAAAAATGTACATGAGGCTGGACATGGTGAAACAGGCCTGTAATTTCAGTACTTGGTAGGCTGAGACAGGAGGATCTTAGGTTTGAGACCAGCCTTAGCAATGTAGTAACACGATCAGCAACCTAGTGAGACCTTGTATTAAAACAAAAATTAAAAGGGATAGGGGAGTGGTTCAGAGGTAGAATGCCCCTGGATTCAATTCCCAGTTCCAATTTAAAAAAAAAATTATACTAAGCCAGACATGGTGGCGCACGCTTGTAATCCCAGCATTTGGGAGTCTGAGACAGGAGGATTACGGTTCATGGACAGCCTCAGCTACTAAGTGAGGCCCTCTGCAACTCAGTGAGACCCTGTTTCAAAATAATGAATAAAAAACAGGGCAGGAGTGTAGCTCAGAGTTAGAATGCCCCTGGGTTCCATCCCCAGACCTGCAAAGAAAAAAAAAAATCACACTAATAAAAATGTAAGTAAGATATAATTATTTTTATCTAAAAAATTTAAAGATATAATTATGTTTAAAGCTCTGGGTATCTACAAATGCAGCAAACTCAGATGTTATGGTCTTTATCCTTTTCCTTTTTCCTGCTTCAAAGATGGATTCCACCAAACAATGAGAATTAGAATTTTAATTATAAATAATAATTTAAAAATAATTGTCCTTCTTTTTCAATGATAACAGGAAGGCCTGGGAACTATGCTGTACAAGGTGTTATTGAAGCATTTGAATATATGTGGCAAAAATAAAAATAGAACTGAAATAACTGATGTTGAAAACTTAGGCTTATCCTTTCAGAGGGAATTAGATTTACTATGTGAAGGCATTGAAGGAAAGCAGGCTTTAAATGGTCATGAGGAGCAGTTCTGTAGATTTGCAAGGTATTATCCTAACGTGGTATGGGTGTTGCCAAGGTAGAGTCTCTACTCCTGATTTCTTGTGTGTTTGTATGGTCCTAGGGATAGAACTCAGGGAAATTCTATCTCCAATCTATACCCCCAGCCCTATTTTTATTCTTTTTATTTTGAAACAGGGTCTCATTGAGTTGCAAAGGGCCTCACTAAGCAGCTGAGGCTGTCCATGAACCGCGATCCTCCTGTGTCAGCCTTTCAAATGCTGGGATTACAAGCGTGCGCTACCATACCCTGCTACTCTTGAAATTTTAAAAGAGAGGTTGCATCCTCTTGGAATTCTGTGATAATTGTTTGAACTAGGTGACCTCTACTTCCTTCCTCCAGAGTCTATAATTCTGCTAAGACATTACCAAGCAATTATGCCAGCAGGAGTACCGAAGAAATCTAAAAACATATAGTATGTGTGGTTTTATTGATCCAGCAGATGGTTGTTGGTGTTGTGTGTTGAGAAGGATCCTGCGGTCGCCTGTGGACTCAGTCATACCAAGCATTGTGCTTGGTTAACGGTGCTTCCCTAAGGTAGGAGTGAAGAGATGATTTCATTCTGCTGGACTTCCTAACATTCGCCATCTTGTCCTTAAAAAAAGACAAATCTGTTTTGCCTCAAGTTTTAGCATTTGATTGTTCATTATATTCCTTTCTTCTTCAAGTACCTACAGATATTTGGTTAACTCAATTTGGAAACTTCAATGATGGATAGTCTTCTTTGTAGAGGGTTTTTTAATTAACCCTAAATTGTACATTTATAAAGTAGACCAAGCATGTGGAATATGTTATAGTCCCTTTTAGGGTGACTTATGATTTGATTAAAGATTGTAATGAATAATCAGAGGATTTAACTAATATAAAATTTTATCCAAATTGATCATTTAAATTATTGAAAATCTCTCTGGCTTCGTGTTTGGGGAAGCTTTGTGTCTGACTTCCTCATGCCCTTTGTTCTTTCTTAAAGTTTGCCTGGCTTAAAGGCAATTATTCAGTACAGAGCACAGTTACAAATGTGCTTTTGCAATCAGGAGGCTGTATCAGTGGTTTTATCTGCAACTTCAACAGAGATGATAAAGAAGTTTCATGGTCTGGAATATAAATTATCTATCTACAAACAGTTGTGGTATCTTTCCTTAATTTAAACTTCAGAAAAGACAAAATTTCTGAGTGCTTATGGTTTAGAAAAGCAAACGTGCTTATAGGATGTGTCCCCCCTAATCAGATCTCCTTGTGTTAAAAATAATGCAGTAAAGTCCGCGTGAATTTTTCTATTCTGCAGCCACAATAAAAATAAAAAAGTTACTGTTGGCTACCTGTATTTTGCTTCCTGTCAGATATATGCATATTTCAGTTTACCCAAAATCTAATGACCTTGAGGAAATATAGGGTGTGAGTTTTCATACAGATGAACTTTCCTGAGTGATGTTTGCTGATATTCTACACAGTTAAGCATTTCTTCAATACCAAGTATGATTAATGCCTTTTTCTCCCATCTGTCTCCCTCTAAAAACATTTATTTTAAACCACACTCCCTAGTGGATTTTTTTCCTCCAGAGACCTTGAACAAATCAAACAATATATATACAAAGTAGTATCTATATAATGCTATGTATATGTATATATAGTCTACAAATTAAAAAAAGACTTATTGATTAGAGTTCTAATGAAAGTTCCTATCTAATTATATAGCTGATAGTTTATACACATCTATTTTTAACATTATATATATATATATATATATATATCCTATATATCATGATCCTAAAGTAATTGTTGAGTGAAGATTGAAAACCGTAACATGAACATCTTAAAACATAGACTGTTTTGCTTAAAATTCTGCCTACCTCCCACGGGTGTCATGACAAAGCCCTTTACATATAGACCTGCCACTGATAAGAGAAGCAAAAGTGACTCTTCCATAGGCATCAGTTCCTGTTCTCAAGACATTTGCAATCTCCAGAAAGCAGACAAGTCCCGTAGCAATTCCAGGGCAGTGTGATGTGTGCTCTGTGTGTACTGGGGCTCAGGACCACCACCTAACCTGGAGCAGTGTGCTGATGCTCTTTGTCTCAGGGAAGATGGCTCCCAGGTGAAACCAGAAGGACAGACAGAGCAAGATGACAGGTGAGCAAGGCCAGGAGGGTGGGAGGCACGTAGGGGAAGAAGAAGCAACATGTGCAGAGCACTTGAGCTAAAAGAACACTTCAAGAGATCACAGATATAAAACAAAGAGGAAATCCATGTGGGAGTGTGGAGGAGAGTCATGTCTACACCTAATTATTTTCTAGCTCACACATGAATCTTGTGGACAGCTCTCTTCCTCCTCGACTTCTGCACTGACGGGCAGAGCCAGAGTACAGCCCTGTGCTAGAATAAGCAGTTCAGTAATGACTCTGTACCATAGCGTTTGTTTGATTCCAGTCCAGGAATACCGTTGTCATTACTCTTGCCTAAAGTATTTGCAGATGAAAGCGGTACACTCAGGAAATGTGCTAGGTTCTTTACATAAGCTTCTTAAAAAAAATAAGATCATCCCTTTGATCTCATCTCATAACCTATTTAAAATACTTTCAAGATTTTGCTATTCCAGAGCACAGCATCAAAATGCAGCTACCAAAATGCCAGCAGAAATATAAAACTTTTTAAAGTGGCTGCTAGGTATCATTACAATTGTCTGTACTTAGCTCTAGGAGTTACATGGGATCTAAGCATAAATTGTATGCCATTTTAACATCCTCAATCTACATTTCCCTTCTCATAGCTCTTTTGGCATCAAGAAGAGAGGCTTCCCAATAAGAATGTCCCATTACTGAAAACAAGGTTTTTCATTCCATGGAGATACTGCCCATGAGATCTATTATACAGGTCCGTAGAGTAGAGAGTTCTATGCATTCTTGCGTAGAACTTATGAATCAATGTAAAGGAAAAATAGAAACTTTAGCCTCTTTCCAAAATTGAGCAAACCAATTTAAAAACTGGGTGACAAGGAAGTTGGCCTTTTAAACATTGTTATTTGTAGGTGGATCATAAAATTCCTTATACACAGCACTCATATGGTCATAAATTTATATAAATTTCTAAATTATGACACATGGGAAAATATCACTACATTCATTATGCAGTAGTAGCTATACAGAATCAATTGTGTTAATGATGTACAAAGACCTAACATTTTAAAAGAATATAATAATACAGTAAGTCTCTAAACTGTGGCATGATATCTGTACATACATACATACACACACAAACATATATAGCTTTATTGAGGTATAACTAATATATAAAGGTTGTATGGATATATAAAATGTTTAGGGTGTATAATTCCATGACTTTGGACAAATGAATATGCCTGTGATACCATATTCTGTAAAGGTAATAAACATATCCATTACCTCCAAACTTTTTTTGTATTCTTTTCTGTTTTATTGTTATTTGTTTTTTTGGTTGGGTTCTTTTGTTTTGTTGAAATAAGATTTCTTAACAGGAAATCAACCCACTTAACACACTTTTTAAGAGAATAGTACCATACTCTATAGGCACCATGTGGAAGAGTAGATCTCTAGAACTTATTTATCTTTCAGAACTGTATCTTTATACTTATTGAGGAATAACTTCTAATCCCTCTTCCCCCCAGACTCTGGAAACCACCATTCTATTCTCTCCTTCTATCAGCTTGATTATGTCAGACACCTGTAAGTGGAATCATCCAGGATTTGTCCTTGTGCCCCTGGCTTATTTCACTTAGCAGAATGTCCTCAAGGATCATCTATGTTGTTGTATATGATGAACTTTCATTCTTCTTTTAAGGCTAAATAATATATCTCAGCAAATATATAGCACATTTTCTGTCTCCATTCATTTTTCCATGTATATTTTAGTTGTTTTTGTACCTTGACTACTTTAAATATTACGGCAATGAACAGGAGAATGCCGGTATCTCTTTGAGTCCTGATTTCAATTTTATTAGCCATAAAACAAAAATTGGGATTGCTGATTCTGTGATAGTTTTTGAGGATGTTCCACACTATTTTCCAAAGCAGCGACACTATTTTACTTTCCCACCAAAAGAGTACAAGAGTTCCAATTTCTCTACATCCTCTCTCAAACTATCTTTTTTTACATAATGGTCATTCTAAATAGCGAGTCTGCTCATGGTTTGATTTGCCTTTCCCTGATTATTAGTAATTTTGAGCACCATTTCATATACTTATTGTCCATGTATGTGTCTTCTTTTGAGAAAAATCTGTATAAGTTTTTTTGTTGTGTACGTGTGTGTGTGTGTGTGTGTGTGTGTGTGTGTGTGTGTGTGTGATTGGAGGTTGAACTCAGAGATATTGTACCTTTGAGCTACACCTCCAGCTAAATTTTATTTATTTGGAACAGCATCTTGCGAGGTTGATGAGAGTCTCACTATTTGCTGATGCTGTCCTTGAACCTGCAACCCTCCTCTCTCAGCCACACAAGTTGAGGGATTACAGGCATGTGCCACCATGCTCAGCCCTTTGCCTATTATTTTATTATTACGGTTTATTTATAGTTTCTTATAGTCTCATTTTTGTATTTTTGCCTTTGTTGCCTATGCTTTGGCTTTGAAATTCAAGAAATCATTGCTAATACCAATGTCAAGAAGCTTTTCCCTATGTTTTCTTCTAAGTTTTTAATAGTTTCAGGTTATGTGTTTAAATCTTTAATCCATTTTGGTTTGATTGTGATGTGCGGTGGAAGATGGGGTCCAATTTCATATTTGTCTCTGTGTATGTCCAGTTTTTCCAATACCATTTGTTGAAGAGACTACTCTTTTCACATTTTTTAGTGTGTGTCGAAGAGGTACTTTTATCAGAGTGTCTAACTATACAAGTATGGGTTGATGTCTACATTTTAGGTTTTGGACTCTATATTTTGTTTCATTCATCTAAATATCTATCTTTATACCAGCATAATTTTATCTGAATTATTGTAGTTTTAAAATCAAGAAATATAAGGGCTTTAATTTTGTTCCTCTTCCTCAAGATAGCATGAGTTATGCTGAATCTTTTGTAATTTCATATGAATTTTAAGATTTTTTTCTCTACTTCAATAAATAATGCCAATAGGATTTTGAAAAAAATAACACTGAATCTGAAGATCATTTTTATTGCTTTCAATGATAAGGACATTTTTACCAATATGGTATGTTCATAAATATGAATAACTTTCCATATATTCATGTCTTATTTCATTAATTTCATCAATATTGTGTAGTTTTCCATGCATAATCTTCTTCCTCCTTGGTTGAGTATTCCTAAGTATTTTATTCTTTTTTATGTCATTCTCAGCAGGTTCATTTATTAATTTGCTTTTAGATAGTTCATTGTCCATGTACATAGACCCAACTGATTTTTGTATATTGGATTTTTATACTGTAGTCTTACTGAATCTGTTTATTACGTCTAACAGTGTTTAATGGATCCTTTAGGATTTTTTCTACATAAAATCATATAATTTGAAAAGCAGAGACAATTTATCTATTTCCTTTCTGAATTAGATGCCTTTTATTTCTTGTTTTTACCTGATTGCTCTGTCTAGTACTCCCACTCTAATGATGAAGAAAAGCAGTAAGAATGAGAATCTATCTTGTTTCTGATATTAGATGGAGAGCTTTCAGCATTTCTGAGTATGATGTTAGCTATAGGATTATCATATGTGATCTTTATTATGTCGAGACACATTTCTTCTGTATTCACTGAGTGTTTTTATAATAAAGGATAATGGACTCTGTCAAATGTTCCTCCAATATCTCGAGGGGATGGAACGCCTTTAGTCCTTCATTTTCTTAATGTGGCACACCACATTGATTGATTTAAATTAAACCTCCTTGTATTCCATGGACAAATTCAACTTGATCATGGTATACAACCCTTCTGATGAGCTGTTGAATTTGGTTTGCTAGTATTTCGTTGAGGACTTTTGAAACTGTATTTTTAAGGGTTTTTAAAGTACTTAATGTCAAAGAATACATATTCCTCTACCTTCTTCTCAAGTACCCATGAAACTTTCTCCAAAATAGATTACATGGTAGACTAAAAACAAATCTTCATAAATTTAAAGAGGAGGGTACCCTTTCAAACTTATTTTCTGTGATCAGCATTATTCTAATACCAAAGCCAGACAAAGACACTACAAAAAAATATGTATCAGTCAGTATGTTTTTATACATATAAAATGAATTTTTTTCCGGGAATATTTTGCCTTAAAGCTGCATGCGATAGAGTAGCCAATTAAATTTTTGTGGTTCTTTCTTTTCATTTCAGTTGTAAACATGGCGATATTTCAGAGATTTCTAACAAGACAGTATGAAATAAATGTAAAGACAGGGAAATGCTGTTATTTGGCAGTTGTAACAGCCCCACACTGGAGGTGTTTTTCATGCCTAAGAATCTTCATAGAGTCATTGAGATCTTTGCAGATGATGGATTTGAGTGTATCGAAGACAGTTATTTTACCCATGGTGAGCTTAATGCAAAAATGTTTCTGCAAGGTACTTTACACTTTAATATTTCTAACTAATAGGACATTTCAAGTGTGTTTGCTACAGTTGTACATATGTGTGAACCTGAATTCTTCCTGACAATTTGAATTTCAAGAATTTTTAAGTATCATAGATACTACATCTGCAGGTTTCCATAAACATTTTTTCTATGAACAAATAGATTTGTCTCTATTACTTCTGTTCAGTGTTGTGCAATTATTTATTTACATGTATTTCCTACATTACACTCTTTAGTTTCCTGAATAATAGGGCCCAGAATTATTCATCTTCATTTTCCCAACTGATACCACGTTGTCTAGCACATAAGTGGGTCCCAGCAAATGTTTGCTAATTAAATAACTCATGTATTTGAGTGCATTGACTAACTCATATAAGATCACACTATTGAGAGAAAACAATATCCTGATGATTTTTCTTATTTTATAAACTCATCAGAAATGCCATTAAGTGATACCATTTGTTCTAACACTTTCCTTTTTCTGAGACAATATACTGCAAATATTTTTAAGAATCCTAGTGAGATTTCGGTTCTTATAGAACAGAAACACCAGACACTTGCCATTTGAAATTTATTCACTCACTAAGAATTTAATTTAAGAAGAACCAATTCCCCAACTCTCAGGTGAAACTTCTTAAGAAAAGACAAGTCTGGCTTAGTGTCTAGAAATTTAAGGTCTGTGAATCTGGGCTCCTGGACTGACTAGGACACATATTTCCTTTGTGACTTATCTAGTCAGTGAGATTTACAAGCTTAGAATTCAAAGAAAAGACTGATAAGAAAATTCAACTATGTTTGCAAAAATTATCTGTGTTCTAACAGCGAATAAACTAATGTATTCAACCCTAATCTATTAACCTGTAAAAAAAAATCATTCAAAGACATTATGATTTTTTGTTGTTACCTTAAGTAAATAAAGTGGGGTAGCCATGGTGATAATGATAATCAGTTTAATAAAAAGTTCTAAGGATATGCTTGTCTGTTTGAGCTAGTATAATAAAAATCACATTCTGGGTGGTTTGAACAGCAGGCACTTATTTCCTTACCATTTAAGGGCTACAAAGTTCAAGATTAGGGAGCCAGCCAATTTGGTCAGTGGTGAGTGACCTCGTCCCTTTTTGCCTGTGACCACCATATTTCTGTGTCCTTATACAGCAGAAAGAGAGAGATTTGTCTCTTCTTCTTACAAAGCCACTAACCCCACAATGACCCCCCTATGACCTCCTCCAACCCTAATTACTTCTCAAAGCCCCCAATTCCAATCCCATCACATTGGATGTTAGGGCTTTGACATGAGTTTAGGGGGACAGGAATCAGTCCACTTACTCCAATGAATCTTTCTTTAGCTCATCAATGCCACATGTTTTAGAATCTTTTATTTATTTTTTTGAGCCTCATTAATAGGAGCTAACAATTTAGTTGAATATCTAAGACAGCACTGAGTTCTAGTGAAAGAAAGGAAATGGTAACTGTGGCTGGGAAGGAGTAATGGACATGGGGAGATGCTGGGCACAGTACTCCAGAACAACAGGATCATAGCCCAGGCATTTCTATGAATGCTGACTCACCCTAAAAGATAAAATAAAATATTTAAGAAATATCTATGATTGATTCACACTTTTGTTATTCATTTCAATTACTAAGATTGTTTTATTATGTTTATCAAAGAATATTTCCAGTACTACCAATAACAATCTTTACTCTTGAATGATCTTTAGTTATATATTTCCCAAATTGAGAAATCAATTCTCTAGAACTCAGAAACATATCATCTCTTCAATGACTTTCCAACTGGTTTGCCATGTAAACTAAAATTTTCACACTGAATGCCTTTCTTGAAACTTGAAGGTTTATAATAACGTTAGATATGTTAACTGGGTAAGAAAACGCACTGAACTACTAATATCCATAAAGTACTACTACCCAGAATTGCAAGAATATGGGACAGGAGAAGGAAGTTTCAATGAGAAAAGGAGCAGGGGGAGAGGTCAGAATTAGGCAGCACCTTATTACAAGTGGACATTATGAAACTTTTCTACACGAAATCATTACATGTGTAGAAAAAGGTAGAATAAGCAAAGAAGAAACTAAAAGTCCTTGGAAATGATGTGGAAAGAATGACTCACTTTGCAGAGATCAACTACATATATTTGATTATCTAGCTAAGTCTATATACTATACTAAATATAAGAGCTAAATAAATTCATAGTATGTACAGTTGAACCTGTGGCTCCCAAGTTAGCCCGCCTTGACCCTGTCTACCAATTGAATCTCCTTTGCAACCATCCCATTTTTAAGCTTTCTTCTACATTCCTTTTTTAAAATTTTTATTATTAGTGCATTGTAGTCATGCATCTTAATGGGATACAAGATGGTGGAGACATACATGTGTGCGCATTCCCTTTTTTAATCCTTTACAAAAACCGGGTTACCTGGGTGTGGTGGCACATGACTGTAATCCCAGTGGGAGAATCGGAGGTTCTAAGTCAGCCTCTGCAACTTAAGGAGGCCCTCCACAACTTAGTGAGACCCTACTTTTAAAATATAAAATAAAAGGCCGAGAAGGTAGCTCGGAGGTAGAATGCCCCTGGGTTCGATCCCCAGAAACACCACAAAAACAAAACAAAACAGTAAGACTTTCCTATCCTTATTCTCCTTTAAGCAACATGTCTCTATGTCCTCAGCTTCATGCCTTACTTCCTGAGTCCACTGCCTCTACCTAGAATTATCACTTCATACCTGGGTTCCTGCTGCCACTTTGTCACCAGCTTTTTCTATTTTCAGGCTCTGGACACTCCACCTCGCAGATACTTTGCACCCATCCAATCTTCCCAACTTTATCTCTTTTCACTATTCAAAACACTCACTTTACAGTTTCCTCGATGTTCCCATGAATCCCCTTTAAAATGGGCGTGGCTCTGGAGAAGCGCTCACCTCTCTAAATGTAAGCATCTCTTCAGCTAGTAATACTGCAGACACTGCTCAAAGATCCAAGGACAGGGTCTCCGTCATCCACCTCCCCCAGGCCTTGCATACGGTCGGCGCTCAACCACTGCTCTTTCTTCTTTGCCCTTTACTTATACCTTTGCTCAAATATCCTGGTTTCTGTCCATTTCACTTATGAATTAATTTTCATCATCTTCCATTTTACCTGAATTCTTAATCTCTTCAGAAGTAGATGTATTTCCTGCACGAAACTTGCCCAAGATACTCAGCAAATCCTGCCGCCTTTCATCCCTAGGTCTGTATTGTAAGTAGAGTCCCCACTTGCAGTTCACCAATCAGTTATTCTATAATGATTCCATGCATGTAACTCTTCTAAGTTTTGGGTCCTCTATTTCTTTTAGAACACAACACAGTGTGGAATGCTTGGGACCTGGCTGTAGCATAGCTGACTTGCAGTTTGACACATGATCTGTTAACAATCGTCACTTGGGTCTCTGCTGAAATTTCCCCTACCTAGAATCACTTCTGTGACCATTCCATTATACATTGCCCTTCTACCACACTGAGCCCTGCCGGACTCCAGGTTTTCTTTATAACACTTAACTCTACTTGATCATAGACTGCTTCATAGTTTATTTTTTACCATCTGCCCCACTTTCATAAAAAAGCAAGTTCTACAAGGTCAGGAATTGTAGCTTTATCACCACTGTAGCCCTCAAGACCAGAAGAGTACCTGGCACATCACCGACATTTAGTTGGTCCTAAAAGAATGAGTGAATCTGTTTAAGGTCAAGTTTTCTGATTGACCATAAAGAGCAGTGATTTTGACTCAAGTCCCAAGCCAACAAGTATAGCTTTATATAGCTTTGCAATTACTAAAGGACCAAGAGGAATAAGCATTATGGACAGCATTAATGGGAAGGTGGCAATCCTACATGAGAGGGAAGATTTAGACTCAGTCTGGTCCTCTTCTCTAATGAAATCCATGACCCAGATGTCAATGTCCCTCCATGAATCTCCATCCACTGACTTCAAGGTAAACAAAGTACTGGGCTATATAATGCTCATCAATTAGCTGAAAGGAGAATTTCACAAGGAAAAGAGGAGTGAAGCCTGACCTAAAGCACTTTATGCAGATGACAGTGGCTCTCCCAGTCATCACCAGCAGCACAAACCTCACCTGCTAGTAATGGCCTCAGCCCCCTCCTTCCCCCAAGAAGCTCAGGGTTATAAAGTGTGCTTATTAACAAAATTATTTTATGTCCAAGTTTAGTTATCATTATTAATGAAAATACTTGTAGTGCTTTGTAAAATGTTCTGTGGACATTTTTAATAACTGCACATAAATCCGGGAAACTGCGCTATGCTATTGCTACCTCTTTAGAGAGTGGTGTGTGCTCAATGCCAAAAACTGAATCATAATTAGAAAACCTGCTGAATCCAGACTCTTTCTCTTTGTGCTTTCTCCTTGCTACACAGAGCAGTGCCATTTTTTGCAAAATAAGTTACCTTTACCACATATATATGTATATTATATATATATATACACACACATATACATATGCATATATATAATACATCATATACATATACATACATATACATACATATATATACATATATATACACACACACATATATATATATTATTTGTGAAAGAACAAAATGGAAATATGAGAAGTTTTACTTAACTATGATCCACAATTGAAATTCATATGGTTCGTTATCTGCAAGAATTTGAATTCATATCCTCAGGTCAACAATTATAAAAGCTGGTTATATTCCAATGAATTCAGATGTCAGTTAACTCTTTTTTATAAGTACTGTAACTTTTATTAACCAGGACATGTTTTTATTAAGTAAGGATGTACTGAATAATCAGGATTAAATTTAGGATTAAAACACAAAAATTAAAATGATCAGACATGACCAGTACTTTTTAATCACTCTAATTATCAAACGTCAAACCTGACATACAACATTTTCAGTTAAAATTTAGTTAAATATTTTTTATTAGAGCTAGCACTATTTGTGATAAAGAAACTAAATGCTCTTAGCAAATTTCTCAAGGATACCTGGAGGTTTTGTTCGCTTGTTTACTTGTTTTACATATTCTTAGTTGAAAGGCAATTGAGGAATCCCTTTATCCAGATCTTGGAAAAACTATTATTTCATCTAAAGTTGGAGTCTAGAAAGTTTAGGAGACTTGCCCAAGAACACAATGCTTACTTGATGACAGAAAAAAAGAAAAAGCCAGAACTCTAATATAGTACATTTTATGTAGTGCTGAGTCACTTGGAGATGCTGTGATTTAACTTGGTCTTGGAGGAAGAAAACACGGCAAAAGGGTCCCAGGGCATGTGAGTGGCAGTGAGCAGGATGCTTCTACTGCAAGTGAGATGAGACTGTATGTCAAGGATGAAATTAGAAAGAGGTAACAGCTGGATCATAGATCTCTGACGTTAGCTAGGAGATAATGATACAATGACAGTATAAAAAAATCGCTTGTTTGTTTTGGTTTGGTTTTGGGTTTTGAGCAGGGAATGCCATGACAGAGTAGTAATTTGACTGATCAAACTGGCATTACTGGTTTTTATTGATTAGCACAAGATGTACCAGAAAGTCAAAAGATGCACAGGGAGTCTGGTTTTAGTAGCCTTATTATGATGTAATAAGGGTCTGTGTGCCAATAACAGTGTCTTCTGGTTTTATGACCTAATATCTTTCAAACAGAGCAATCACGTGTAGTCTTCACAAGCCTGTGAAGAAGGCAGAAGTCATCATAACCTCTGGGGAAGATACAAGGAACAACAGCCTTGAGATAATGTGGAAACTTGTTTTCAATGAGAGGAAAATCCTTCACTTATGCCAGAAAAGTCTACTAAAGTCTCCAACTTTAGATGAAATAATAGTTATCCCAAGGTCTGGATAAAGGGATTCCTCAATAGCCTTTCACTATATATATCTTATTCTCTGGTCCTTTGAAATATTATAAAACAGAAATATATGTGAAAAAATATAGAGTGGATTATCATTGGTTACCTGTCTCTTAGAATTTTTAATTTTAGTAATACATAGCCAACTTACTCCTTAATGCTTAAAGCGTTTCTTCTAATCGATTACTGGAGAAGACACTGAATAATCATATTTTTCTTCCTCATTTTCTTTGCTTTGTTGTTGTTGATTTTAGGGTAGAGATCCAAATAGAACTTCTTTTGCAGATTTTTTTGTAAAAGCAGCCATATCCATTTGGCCTAGCCACTTTCTGCAATTTTTATTGAAAAAAGCTTTAGAAAGAGGACTAACCCAAGTTTTTCAAACTGCGTGCAGCCAACACTACTATGAGTCACTTCCTTTCCAGAGCACTGTGTTGACAGAGGGCCTGGGGTACGCGTGAAATGGGTTCACCTGCCCCAGGGCAGGTTAAAATGAGATCATGTGGATGGAATGATATATTGGTCTGGGCCTGCTAGTATATTGTACACCTTAGCCACACCACTGAAAGTGTTCTTGAAAGGTCGGTCATATTCAAAATAATTTTTAAACAAAACAAAAAAATTTTTTTTAAAAACTGTTAAATATGAACATGGCTCCCTAAGAAAACATGGGTCCTAAAAATTAAGCCCATGGAGATATAGGATGGTGGCACACACCAATAATCCCAGGACTTGAGAGACTGAGACAAGAGGATCACAAGTTTAAGGCCAACCTGGACAACTGAACCAGACCCTGTCTCAAAATAAAATAAAATAAAACTTAAAGAGCTGGGGATATAGCTTTGTAGTAGAGCATCCCAGGGTTCAGTTTTTGGTACTGTAAAAAAAAATTGAAGGAGCAATGACTCAGTGAACAGAGATGAAACTAGACATGAAGAGAAGAAGTCTGGGTCCCAGTTCCTACCCTGAATGACCACACAGCCTCAGTATATGGACCTCTGTTACTCAATTTGAACATGGCAGAAGTCTACATCTTCTACAGCTTTTGTGTGTGTGTGTGTGTGTGTGTGTGTGTGTGTGTGTGTGTGTGTGTTGTGTGTTGAACTCAAGGACATTCTAGCTCTGGTCTATACTCCCAGCCCTATTTTTTATTTTGAAACAGGGTCTCACTAAGTTTCAGAAGGCCTCTTGAAGTTGACAAGGCTGCCTATGAACCTCTGATCTTCCTGTCTCAGCCTCTGGAGTACTGGGATTACAAGTGTGCACCACCACACCTGGCTCCAGCTTCTATCTTAAGAAGATGATTGACTGTAAATGAGAAAACTCTTTGTCTTAGCACCAGTTGTGCAGAGGGTCAGGAAAATAGCTCAAAAATCCAAAAGCCTTGCTTTTAACAGTCTTTCAAGAAAAGCTTTCTTGTGATAAAATAAAATAAAGAAGTTTATCTGGGAACTATTTTTAATAAGAAGTAATTTCTCTAGCAAAGAATTCTGAATAAAAGTAAGAACATGTGTCTTTATTTGACAGATTCTCTTAGTATAAGTGATTCAAAAGTAAAACTAGTAATTGCCTTGCCTTAAAAACAGGTTACTTTAGTTTTGTCAGGCAACGTAATGTTATGTGAAGCACTGTGGAAAACTAGAGAAACCATGGCCTTTATTATTAACTAACTAGTGGTGGAATTTGGATAAGGGACAATATAAAGTGGTGCTTTATTTAATATTATGAGGAAAGTTCCAATCCCACTTTCCTGGATTGAAGTGTGATGTTTGAAGGTATTCATGCATGTTCCCTCTCGGGAATGAGCAGATGTTCAAAAAAGAAAAAAATCTGACTTTCATATTTGGAAATATGCCAAGAATCAGGTCAGAGGCCTGTAAGCCATTGTAAGTGTCAAAGCTTATGTGTGCTGGGAAACAGACCAGAGCCAAGATGTGTAAAACAAGGCCAGGGTGATTAAGTCACCTCCGAAGGATAAAATACGAGCCAAGCCTCAGAAACAGAAGCAAATTAGAACCAAGAAATACAGCTCTTAGCCAAGATAAAGTTGAGAACAGAAGCCAGACCAAGCCAATTCGGGTACCACTGCTTGGTTACTTTAAACAAAGAAACAAAAGCTGATGTTTCCTAAGAACCCAACATGGGGCGGGCGCTGTGCCTTTATCAACAGCATGCCCACTGTGGACAGAAGTCCTAACAGCTTGTTGATCATGGTAATGACCGCGCAGGACAGATTTAGTAAGCTGCCAAAGAACACTTAGTTAATAAACCATAAATCAGATCTTGGTTCTTCAATACCTGGTTCCTTTCACTGGGGAAAAATGAATGGACAAGAAATGCTCCACATTTCTGGATCTAAGTCTGCAGCAGCCTTATAGTGGCCTTGAGCTTAGCTTTTGCTGGAATCGAGCACCACACTGAAACTTAGATCTCAGGGGCCTGAGAGCCTGGTCAGGTTTTCTGTATCCCCGGCAGCAACCGTTCCTTCATGGACTGGGATCTGAGCCTGCTGAACGCCGCTGTGCACAGTATATTGTCTCCCTTATTTTTCTGTCTTTAAAATCTTTTAAACTTCTTGGTATGAGCATTTTGCTAATGCCGAAAGACCTCTTGTATGAGGTATAGAGGATATTTATCAGTTCTTCTGGGAGAGCCTTTGCTGCACTAGATCAAGCCCAATTTCATGACAGTTAAGAACTGTGAGCACTTACTTAAGGCTTGTAGGAATTTAACCCTTTATTTCTTCTAGGAGCAATAGCTTAGTGTGAGCTAAGACTTTATTAGCACAAATATCACAAATAAGAGTCTGTCCTATGGTAAATGCTTAAAAAGAAAATATTATAATAGTTGTAAAACTTGTAATAATTGCATGGTTCTTGCATAGACTTTATATCACTACATTACATGTTAGGGAAGGTCACAGAGATTTTTAAGAACAAAAGAAGGAAATCTAACTTTACTGGCTACTGCAATATGTTCTCTCCATTGGTAACAGACGAAAATCAGACCTGGCTCAGTCAGTATTATTATTATTAACTTACCATAGTTATTCATTTCCCTATTGATTGTATCCTTTGCTGTGCAAAAGTTTTTCAGTGTGATATAATCCATTGTGTCTATTTTAGCTTGGGATTTATTATTGAATGGCCTTACAGATAATGGACTCTCAGAATTTTAACACGACTTTAGAGTTTGTAGTAAAGTATGGCAAAACACTGGGAACTAAAATTTAATCTAGATATTTCCATTCACTGGCTCTACAAAACTGCTTGATGTCCTCTAGTCTGGGACTCGATTAGATATGAAATATTTTTAACTGCCTTGGGGGTCACTGATATCCTAAATTTCTCTCCCTGACACATAATTGATTTTGACAGAATTGATGAGATTATCTGCCATATTCTCTCTTGCCAGGGAAGTGAATAACTGCACGTGTAATAGGTTCAGGCTTAATCGGTTTTATGCAGCCATGCTTGGGCACTTAATAAAGGACATGGATGTTAGCACTATGAAGACTCTCTGAGAAACCCTTCCAATTCAATTGATTTAGAACATGGTTAAAAGTCCTTTGTACAGTAATCCCAGCACTGCTGTTTGCTAATGACTGTGCTCTCAAAGCCCTTGGGTGAGAAGATGTGAAATGATCCCAGAGCCTGCTTTGGGCTCTCAGCTGTGACCAGGTGGGTAAGACTAGGAGAGATGGATTTGGTCACAGCCCCTACCAAGGAAACTCTAAATCCAGCCAAACTTTTAATGACAGTACAGAAGTGATGTCTGTGAGTGTGGCCAAGTAGGCTTTGCATAATCCATTGACTGTCTTGTTCTCAGGCCTTGGAAATGGCTTCTGTGCCTTTTAGGAGGCTGCCAGCTGGGCTGGGGGAACCACCACCGTGGCTCTTTCCAGCTTGAGACCAGGGACTCCTCAGCCGTACCTGAGCGAAGCTTATCTAATACTCGTGCTTTTCAGTCTGAATCACACCCCAGTCTGTGCGGGCTTGGGAATGCTACGTAGCTCTTCAGCACACTATCTTGGAGCCGTGGTAAAAACAAAAAGCATGAGTGCGTTAGAAATGGGACAGTCAATAGACTGTGGGAGGGACACTCTTTTCCACTGGGAGAGCTAAAAGGAGAAGGTGGAACGCTGCCTTGCTCGGCCTCGCTGGGGGTTTGCCTCTCTGCACATATGCAGATCTCTGAGTAGCAGCAAGTACTGAGTTGAGGGTCACAAATAAATGCTAATAAGTGAATTCACAAATACAATATCTATAAATAATAAGGATCCGCTGTCTGATAATAAGAGACCACAGTTTACACATACACCAAAGCCAGCCACCCATAACTGCACAGCCAGGTCTTAAGTCGTCCAACTTCTTGGGAATACTAGCACTAATCATAAATGAAACAAAAAAATGTAAGCTTTATATCCTTGTCAGCATGAGTCTGTGAAATGAAACCAAATAGCTACAGGCAAATCAGCTTAAAGAGCTCTTCTTGCCTTAATAAGAATGTTGATGTATAACAAGCAATCACAAGACAGGTCAAAATACTTCCTTTCTTTGAGTTTAATAAAGTGTGTTCTTATCTGCCGAGAAAGAGAGGCTTCTTTCCATCCTCAGTTTTAGGTCTCCCGGTTCCTAACTGTTGTTTTATATGCACAATAAATTTCTACCAATTTTTAATTTGATCTGATTTTATTTTTGACCTTCTTAAGAAGCATCTTTTCTTTTTTTTTTTTTTTTTTTTTTGGCGGGTCTGGGGATGGAACCCCAGTGGCATTCGAACTCCGGGCTACACGCCCTACCCTATTTTTTATCTTTTGTATTGAAACTGGGTCTCACTGAGTTGCAGAGGACCTCACTAAGTAGCTGAGGCTGTCTGCGAATCGTGATCCTCCGGTCTCAGCTTCCCGAATGCTGGGATTACAAGCGTGCGCCACCACGCCCGGCAACAAGCATCATTTATTGACTGCTCATCTCAACTCTACAAAGTGGGTAGATCTCCAAGTTATCTGTAAGGAAGGAGCGTGTGGGTGGGTGTGGAGGTTGAAGGAGGCTGCAGTTTAAGACCCCAGCGGTCTGACTCCAGAACCTATAGACCACTCCGCTGTTCTTTCACTCCTTACCTTCACATCGAGTGTAACGTTTGAACTTATCAAATCATGTGGCCCCAGTTCTGGAAAGGTAGAAAGTTTATAGGTCGTATAGGACCCATGAGTTAAAGCTGGATTTGTGTTGCTCTGGTAGGTTCTCGGGACCTGGGAGGTTTCATTCTCGGTCACAAAGGTTAATGGGTATCAAAGTGTTTCTGCCATTTCATCAAGATGTGCCTTTTTTCTGTGATGTAGCTAGAATTTATTTATTTTTCAATGTCAGAAAAGATCAAACAAGAGCAAATACAGAAAGCCCTCCTGAAAGATATTTTGTTTGTTTGGGGAGGGGTTCAGGTTGGTATGGTCAGGCAGGAGTCATCTATTTACCAGTTTATAAAAATAGTAAAAGTGAAAAGAGAAAAACTCAGCCTAGGAAAGTCACTGCAGCAAGCCTTAGATTGTTACCATTTCTGTGCCAATCTAAAGATTTACATTGGAATTTTCATTTTACCTAGCCAAATCAAATAACTAAGATAAAACCTGAAGGATCCTGGCATTGTTGATAGTCCTGGTCTTAAATAGTTTTAGATACCTGGTGGATTATGCTAACCTGATTCTAGGTTTGCAAGTCAATCAACAGAGTACTTTAAAATTACAGGAAAGATATTATTTTTTGATTCATTATTTTGGTAATATAGTGGGCAGGCAATCTGTGGTGTTCTGCAGGGAACCACACACACACAAAAAGTTCACATCAGAAATATAATTGGATATAGCCAGCTCAAGTTGACAAGCAATTAATTTTGCTGCTTAGACCTCCAGAGTCAGTGATCCATGAATCAGTATTCACTAGGTGGTTATTTAAAGCTAATCTTTAAAACTTGGTTCAGTCCTTATTCATTAAAATGTGAAAGATGACGATGACCAGGAGATTGTGGAGTCTGCGATTGTCAGTTTACACTTGGGTTACTGAGTCATAAAAATGAAAAGAGAACAAAGAGTCATGACTCCTTTTAATTCCTTCTCACTATAATACCTGACAAGAAAAAACCCACAAAACCAGAGATCAGATTATCTGTATGGATGTGTGTGTGTGTGTGTGTGTGTGTGTGTGTGCGCGCGCGCGCACATCTTAAAGGCAACTCATGCATATTTGCTTAATGCATTATTGATTTTCCTACTTTATAAAAATATAATTAACAAATAAAAATTCTATATATTTATAGTATATGATGTGATACTTTTATATATGTATACAGAACAGTCTAATTAACATGTTAGTCATCTTTCATAGATCTTTTTGTTGTGTGTGTGGGATAGGAAGACTTTAAGTTACACTATCTGCACAAATTCCAAATATATAACATAATTTGATTAACTGCAGTCACCCTTGCTGTACATTAGATTTCCAGAGCTCATTCATCCTGTATAACTGAAACCTTGTACCTTTTGGCTACTCTCCCCCAGCCTGTGGCAACCACTATTCTATTCGCTTTTTTTTTTTTTTTGGTAGTACTGGGGTTCCTGGAAACCCTTCTACCTCCGGGCTACACTCCCAGACACCTATTTTTTATATTTTTATTTGGAAACAGGGTCTCTTAAGCCAGTGTGGCTGGCTTCGAACCTTGCGCGATCCTCCTGTCTCTGCCTCCCAAGTGTGAGGATTACAAGCGTGCGCCACCACGCCTGGGAATTCTCTGCTTTTATGAGTTTGACTTTCTACATGTGAGATCATGCAGGTGTTTTTCTTTCTGTACCTGGCTTATTCCACTGAAGGTAACTTCCTCCAGTTTCCTCCATGTTTTAGCGGAAGACAGGATTTTTTTCCTCCTTAGGAGTGAATAATACCCCATGGTACGTATAGATCACATTGTCATCATAGGTTCTCCTATAAATGGACACAAGTCGATTCCACATTTTGGCTATTGTGAGTAAAAGTGTAATGAACAGAGAAGTACAGATAACTCTTGATGATACTCA
The DNA here is from genome assembly GCF_963383645.1 of Muscardinus avellanarius. Classification (NCBI taxonomy): domain Eukaryota; kingdom Metazoa; phylum Chordata; class Mammalia; order Rodentia; family Gliridae; genus Muscardinus; species Muscardinus avellanarius. Next base: position 185,760,206 of record NC_137787.1, read on the forward strand.
TTTTATCTTCCTGGTGTTTGGCTATCTACCTAATATTTTGATTGCCCAGTCTATTTTAAAGTTTCAGTGGCTCTCCATGCTGTTTTCTATATGGCGATATCAATTTATATGATCAGCAGTAGTATACAGGATCCTCTTTTCTGTAACAGTCATTCTTTTTTTTTTTCATTGTAACCCTACATCTTGATGCAGTTCAGTGTGATAGAGACATACATGCACAAACCACTCATTCAGCCCTTTCCCAGTTCCCACTCCACTCCCTCCCCAACTTTCCGTGCTCAGCTTTGATAAGTAACCATTAAGGTGTTTCCAAACTCTTTTTCTTCCTCCCCATCCCATCTCCCCCTGGTACCCACCTCCCCTCCACTAAGGGTTATCCTCCTTCGTCTGGAGTTGCTCCTCTGTTGCAGTTTCTCCCTAGCTCCGCATATGACGGAGAACATCCGACCTTTCACATTTTGTGACTGACTGGCCTCACTTACCATAATATCCTCCAGTTTCATCCACTTCCCTCATTGAGTATCTATCCTATACTTTTGTAATCCATTCGTCTGTTGATAGACACTTTGGCTGGATCCATAGTTTGGCAATTTTGAAGTGTGCAGCTATAGACATAGATAGGCATGCGTTACTATGGTAGTCTGGTTTCAAGGTCGTTCTTAAAGGTTTTAGGTGATCTCTTACTATGGTTTTTACTTGCATTTCTCAGATGATTAGTGATACTGAGGATTTTTTTTTTTTTTCATGGCATAATTTGAATTTATTCTTTTATTTTTTTTAATTAATTTATTTTTTAAATTGGTGCATTGTAGTCATATATCAATCACATTGGAGTACAAGACTTGAGAGGATATACAAGCACACATCATCCAATTAGCCCTCCTCCAGCCCCCGTCCCATTCCCTCCCCCTCCCTCCATCCCACACTTCTTTGGTGATTTACTTTGATACATTTGTTTATGTACCTCCTGCATTTTAAAGAGGCTCCGTCCTCCAGTATTACATACCCTCTGATTGATCACATTAGTTGCTTCACTATAGGGCCCTTTCTATAGCTCAACCTCTTCCTGTTGCCCTTTTCCTCCTAGTTATTGCTGATTAAGAGAAGCGTCTGATTTATATTTTCTGCGATATTTCTCTGTGCATGCTGCGTTGCAAGTACCAATCCCACTCTTGATGGTCCCAGTAGTGGCCTGGCTACTCAGTGGACTGATCCAGACCTCGCTGGCTCACGCAGCGGCCTTGCCTCATGGGAGGACCCAGTTCTGGTCTCGCTGGCCCCTGAACCGGTCAAACCTCTAAGCTGGCTTTGGTCCCGACCTTGGAGGCCGCAGGAGTGAACGTGCCTAACGCCAGGCTCCGATGCTGACCATTGGCCCCTGCACCGGTCTAACCCCTTGGCAGGATTCCAATCCCGGTCTCGGAGGCCCCAGCACTGGTAATGCCTCAAGGCAGGCTCCGATGCCGGCCTCACTGGCCCCAGCACCGGCCTAACCCCTTGACAGGCTCTTATCCTGGCCTCAGAGGCCCCAGTACCGGCCTTGCCTCATGGCAGGCTCCGATGCCGGCCTCACTGGCCCCGGCACCGGCCTAACCCCTCGGCAGGCTCTTATCCTGGCCTCGGAGGCCCCAGTACCGGCCTTGCCTCACGGCAGGCTCTTATCCTGGCCTCGGAGGCCCCAGTACCGGCCTTGCCTCACGGCAGGCTCCGATGCCGGCCTCGCTGGCCCCAGCACCGGCCTAACCCCTTGGCATGCTCCGATCCCGGCCTCGGAGGCCCCAGGACTGGTCATGCCTCACGGCAGGCTCCGCTGCCGGCCTCGTTGGCCCCAGCACCGGCCTAACCTCTCGGCAAGCTCTTATCCTGGCCTCGGAGGCCCCAGTACCGGCCTTGCCTCAAGGCAGGCTCCGATGCCGGCCTCGCTGGCCCCAGCACCGGCCTAACCCCTCAGCAGGCTCTTATCCTGGCCTCGGAGGCACCAGTACCGGCCTTGCCTCACGGCAGGCTCCGATGCCGGCCTCACTGGCCCCAGCAGCGGCCTAACCCCTCGGCAGGCTCCGATCCCGGCCTCAGAGGCCCCAGTACCGGCCTTGCCTCAAGGCAGGCTCCGATGCCGGCCTCGCTGGCCCCAGCACCGGCCTAAACCCTCGGCAGGCACTTGTCCTGGCCTCGGAGGCCCCAGTACCGGCCTTGCCTCACGGCAGGCTCCGATGCCAGCCTCGCTGGCCCCAGCACCGGCCTAACCCCTTGGCAGGCTCTTATCCTGGCCTCGGAGGCCCCAGTACTGGCCTTGCCTCACGGCAGGCTCCGATGCCAGCCTCGCTGGCCCCAGCACCGGCCTAACCCCTCGGCATGCTCCGATCCCGGCCTCGGAGGCCCCAGCACTGGTCATGCCTCACGGGAGGCTCCGCTGCCGGCCTCGTTGGCTCCAGCACCGGCCTAACCCCTCGGCAAGCTCTTATCCTGGCCTCGGAGGCCCCAGTACCGGCCTTGCCTCACGGCAGGCTCCGATGCCGGCCTCGCTGGCCCCAGCACCGGCCTAACCCCTCGGCAGGCTCTTGTCCTGGCCTCGGAGGCCCCAGTACCGGCCTTGCCTCAAGGCAGGCTCCGATGCCGGCCTCGCTGGCCCCAGCAGCGGCCTAACCCCTCGGCAGGCTCCGATCCCGGCCTCGGAGGCCCCAGCACTGGTCATGCCTCAAGGCAGGCTCCGATGCCGGCCTCGCTGGCCCCAGCACCGGCCTAACCCCTTGGCAGGCTCTTATCCTGGCCTCGGAGGCCCCAGTACTGGCCTTGCCTTACGGCAGGCTCCGATACCGGCCTCGCTGGCCCCAGCACCGGCCTAACCCCTCGGCAAGCTCTTATCCTGGCCTCAGAGGCCCCAGTACTGGCCTTGCCTCACGGCAGGCTCCGATGCCGGCCTCACTGGCCCCAGCACCGGCCTAACCCCTCGGCAGGCTCTTATCCTGGCCTAGAGGCCCCGATACTGAGGATTTTTTAAAGATACGTGTGGGGTGATTGTATGTCCTCTTTTGAGAAGTATCTAATCTGGTCCTTTTCCCATTTTTGAAATCAAGTTGTATTCTTGTTACTGAGCTGTTTGTGTTCCTTCTTTCTATGTTTTGAATGTCAATGCCTTACCAGATAAACAGTGTGCAAATATTTTTTTCATTCTTATGGGTTTTCCACTTACACTATAGAATCTTTTCCTTGCTATGCAGAAGATTTTTAAAGTGATATAGTCCCACTTGCTTAGTTTTGCTTTTTTTTTTTTTTTTTTGGCCTCTTCTTTTAGTTTCATAGTCAAGAAATCATTGTCAATATCAGTATCGAGATTTCTCTCTGTTTTCTTCTAGTAGTTTGACAACATTGGTCATAAAATTTAAGTCTTTAATCCACTTTGAGATAATTTTGTGTATTATGTGAAAAAAAGAGTCCAATTTCATTCTGCACATGGATATCCAATTTTCCTGACACAATTTATTGAAGAGAATGTCCTTTCCTCATTGTGTATTTTTGGCATCTTTGTTGAAGAGAAATTGGCCAAAATTTTGTGGATTTATTTCTGGGCTTTCTTTTTGGTTCCATTGACTTACAATGGTTCTTGTGCCAGGTCCAATCTGTTTTGATTGCTACAACTTAATAGTATGATTGGCCCTCTACATCTGTGGGTTCTGTATCCAAATATTCAAGAAACCACAGATCAAAAGTATTTGGGAAAGTTATATTACACTAGATACATTTAGACTTTTTATCTTGTCATTATTCCCTAAACAATGCAGTATAACAACTATTAACATTGCACTTACATTGTGTTGAGTATTATAACTAATGGAGAAGCTGAGTGCAGTGGTGCACACTTAGAATCCCATCTATTCAGGAGTATGAGGCAGGAAGATTTTAAGTTTGAGGCCATCATGGGCAACTTAGCCAGATCCTTTCTAAAAAACTAAAATAAATGTTGATAGGAATATAGCTCAATGGTAGAGCAATCCCCAGTACCATAAAAACAAAAATCAAAAGCTGGGGGGGGTACTTGAACATCCTCCAATTTGGGTATCTACAAGGGGCCCCTGTAGCCAATCCTGTATGAATACTGAAGGACAGCTGTACATTTTGAGATTTCATAATATGAGGTTCCTACTTTGTTTTTTAAATAGTTAATTGCTTTAACTATTCAGGACCTTTGGGAGTTTCAAATTAATTTTAGGATTGTTTTTTCTATTTCTGTAGAAAATGCTTTTGGGATTTGATAGTGACTATACCGAATCTATACGTTGCTTGGGGGTAATGAACATTTGAACATAATATGTAACATATATTTTTAAATTCTAAGTAGTTCTAAAGAATGAACACTTACAAAATTCAGGAGCTATTTGAACTTATCATGTAATGACCTAATAGCAGAAGTTGTAATATGAGGCTATCTAACTGTGATCAGCACATCTGACCTTTAAAGAGAACTCAGGGAGTATCTGTGTCCATACAATGATCCTATGAAGTTTAAGATGATTCTCACACAGGGAAAAGAAAGTTGGCCTTGCTACCTAAATATTCATTTGAAAATGCAGTATTTCAATTAAGTTTGAAAGAGAATCCTAGTGCTGCTTAAAAAAAAAGTATCTAAGGATAATAAATGCAGCGGTAGGACTGCCTTTCTCAAATTGTGTTTCTTTAGCTCGGTGCCAAGTTTATATCAGGGTATCAGTCAACTTTACAATGACACTAGATTCCGCCGCAGAGCTGGAAGGATGTTACTTCTGTTATTTCTGAAAAATGATACAGCTGAAGTCTTTCTTCCTGCTTACAGTGTTTGTGGGGTAATTGTACGGCTTTAACAGGGTAGAGACAGGAGAGCAATAGTGCTAGATAAACAAATAATAGGTCTCCAAGAATTTGAAAGCTTTAATGGGAAGGCATGAAACAAAAGTGTATGCTTATCTGGGTGTCAGGGAAGGAATACATAAATGACTGTCAGTTCTTGCTTATGCTATTAGCTCAGGGGGCCCACAGAGCCTTTTAAATATAAAGGTAAAATAGTACATATAAAACCTAAATATGGTTCAAGCTAGTCAGTAATGAGAAGATGTAGATGTGTCTTTCCCAGTGGCAATGCTGTTTTCCATCACCTGTTGTTAAGAAGAGTTTCTTCTATTCTATCCAGATTTGCTTCAAAATATGAGCACCTCTATATTAAAAAGAAGCTGTGCCAAAATTTAAAGCCTCTCCAACTAGCTTTATGAATGTGTTTTAACAGTGAGCTTAGTTTTAAAGAAATTGGGAAGCTAAGAGTTGATAGGATATCAGGCTTCTAGGCCACTCATCACTTTTCCCTCCTGTTTGTCATTATTTAATTATTCTTCATGAATGTTTTCTAGCATCATCATTGTAGGAATTATTGAATACCTGCTATATAAATATATGCCCACTATATAAAGTTACTAGACTTAGCAAATAAAAGTACAGCTCACAAAAACAAATATAAATTACAGAAAAACAATGAATGATTTTTTTAATATAAGTATGTCCTAAATATTGCAATACTATAAATTATTTACTGGGCATCTGAAATTCAGAGTCAACTGAGCATCCTATATATTATATGGTGCCGCCACGTGTTGGACCTAAGATGTATGTGATTAAAAATTAGATACGGGTACCATCCTGAAAGAAACATGTCTACAAATCAAGATGAGAAGTAATCGGCAGTACTGATTGATACATATGTAAATTCAGTGAGTTAAAAAGACTCAATGAAAGAGAAGCCCTAGAAAAGAAATGTAATGGGAATGGCAAGTTACTCATTTTTGCTAACATACGGTATGTAAAACAAGAGTTGTGGGAAGTAGAGTGAGGCTGGTAATCGTATTAAGCTATTTAACTCTTTAGATCAGTGTTATCTGATATAAAAATAACATACAAAGCAAGTCACAAGTATCATTTGAAGTCCTCTAATCGCTACGGTAGGAAATGTAAAATTGATATCAGTGAAATTAACTTCAACAGTATATTTTTACTCAATGTATTCAAAATACTATCATTTCAACATAAAAATCAATATATTACCAATGAGAGTTGTCACTTTTTTAACTAACTGCCCCCAAATGCGGCACACCGTTCTAGACTTGGAGGGGACTTTAATTCAGACCAGCCACATTTCAAGCGAGCACTGGTCACGTGTGGCTAATGATGGATGTCATCGCTGTAAAGAGAAAAGTATCCACTCATAGTCTGCCAAGAAAAGATGAAAGTGTGGCTGGAGATGATCCATATTATTACAATAAAAAAATGGAAGGTAGAGGTGGGGAAGGAAGAGAACATTCACTCGGCTATTCCAAAAGTGCATGAAACAAAGACAACCTAACCTCTGACAGTAAATATACAGGGGATAAGGGACGTTCAGATAAAAATGGTATTTGCTAATGTGTATTGTTTATATACATTACTTTCAGGCCTAGGCAGACAAAAGCAGACAATAGTTTCTCTCATGTCACCAATCATGTCATGCAAGTGGAGAACACTGCACAGCAGTCCAAAAAATACTCAGAATCCGTTCATAAATATATAGGGGGTAAAAGCAAAAGGTTTTCAGTAAAGGATTCTTCCTTGAATTACCTCCCCCCCAGAGCTAAACACAAAAAGATATATATTTTAATAGAGCAGAAATATCTTAAATTTGGTGTGGTACTGACAACCCAAACTACAGAATTCTATTTCATTGGAGTTTTTAAACTGAGAAAAAAAATATTTTATGAGTGTTAGAGGAGCAGAGAAGGGACCACATGGCTGAACCAATTTAAATGTGTCTCAGGATCTATTTTTCTCAATGGAGAAATATTTCCATGTGAATCATTGGGAAAATATAAATCTAGCTACAGTGCTTCACAAACACACACACACACACACACACACACACACCTTTTAATGGATGGATCCTGTCCTTAGCCACGCTCCTGTGTGTAAATATATTTGAAAGCAATTTTATTGTTTCAAAGCCTTTCCCATCCATTATCACATATGATTTTTCCCCAATAACTCCTGTGACATATCATTATTGCCTACCTTTTGTTCTTACAATGAGAACTTTGAGACTCTGAGAACGAACTCATCCTAAACCACAGAGCAATTACACCAGGTCCAAATGAAAAATCCCAAGCATCTGTCTCCAAGTCATAGTGCTTGCCAGTATACCTTAACAGTCGTAAGAGACAACTTTTATTAGATTGGGAATTAACCATGTCTCTAGTTCTAGTCACTCAGAACATTCATCATCACTTGGGGATAGATGTGAGGCATCCGAGAGCAGATGAAGCCCTGAATGTGATACATCAAGATGAACAGGTTTGTGCAGGGAAGAAAAGGAGAAGGAAGAGGGCAGGCTTCCCCCCAGCACTGACTGCTACAGCAGCGAGTCTCTGCTATCTCATGACAGGAGCATTACACAAATGAATACTAATTCACGGTAACTAGTAAAATGTTGGAGAATGAGAATAAAATATAAGAAATTTTTAAGTGCCAATATAATGATATAATTTTTAAGCTAGAAAAGATCATAAAACTGTGTGTGGTGGTGCACGCTTATAATCCCAGCATTTGGGAGGCTGAGGCAGGGGGATCGTGGTTCGTAGCCAGCCTCAGCTACTTAGTGAGGCCCTCTGAAACTCAGTGAGACCCTGTTTCAAAATATAGAATAAAATATAGGACTTGGAGTGTAGCTCAGAGGTAGAATGCCTCTGGGTTCCATACCCAGTATCATATTAAAAAAATCATAAAGTTAACATGTATTGAACCTTCTATTAGTTATCACTAACATAGTTTATATGTTAAACATTTCTATTAATGATAGAAACTGTGTTCATTAATAGAATTATCATTAAGAAAAACTATAATCACTATATAAATCACTATATATTCCTCATATATATATATCATATATATATGAAGGAGAGCTATATATATATATCCCTCATATATATCTATATATTATATATTTCAAATATATATGAGATATATATCATATTATAAATATAAGTGGGAGAGAGGGCTCATGTATATATAGTGGGGATTGAACCCAAGGGCATTCTACCTACAAGCTATACCTCAAGCCCTATTTTATTTTTATTTGGAAATAGAGTCTTGCTAAGTCTGAGAGCCTTGCTAAGTTACTCAGGTAGTCTCTAACCTGCGATCCTTCTGTCTCAGCTTCCCAAGTACTAGGATTATAGATATGTGCCACCACTCCCAGCTAATATGTTTTAAAATAAAACTATAAAACAATATACAGATAAAGGTACCATCAAAATGAGACATATTGCCATTTAACCAGTTTAGAGTTTCAGATTTGCAAGGTGAAAAATCCTAGAGGTCTGTTTTTTTTTTTAATAACAAAGTGAATGTACTTAATGCTACTGAACTGTACATTTGAAAATAATTACCATGGTAACTTATACTATGTGTTTTATCACAGTGAAAAGTAACACAACAGGGGAAAATTTGTCAGCCACTCAGTTATTAATCACCTCACTAGACAGTTACCAACCGTCCTTTCCCCAGTAGCCATCACATCTGCTCTAAATTTCCTCACTCTTTTTTTCCATGGGCATTTTAATTTGAGACAACCATGTCTCCGAAACCTATTGACTCTTACACCCTTCCTCTTTGTAGTCATTAAAAATACTAAAAAGAAAACAGAGTCACCACGCTGTAAATAGAAAACCGCCTCAGGAAATTGGTCTCGTTCAAAAGCCCTGCTAATATCAGCAGCAACTAAAAAAAAGCATCGACATAACTTCTCAGGCTCCGAGAAAAATGTACATGGGACTAATGAAAATCAGACATGGCATCCATTAAGAAATTTAATATGGATGGAAGCTCTTCATTGTCATTTAATTCTATATTTGGTCCCTTTTATGGGATTCTTATTTCGCCACTGTAGCTACACACTGCCAAGTAATTTAAAATAAACTAAAAGGGCCAGACATTTCATCTATAGGATGCCAAACGTTTGGAGATTTCAGAAACAAATCATGTTTCAAATGACATTTGACCCATACTGAATGTAGTTGTCAATTTCTTTAGCCAGGTATTCTAGATAGGAGTAAGAGAATATAATCAGAAGAAGAAATGGTCTAAATCCTTAGGTACAAAGATTCTTTAAATAGACTTTGTGAATATTCACAAAATATTAATACCGTCCTTTCTAATTTTTTTTGATCTAACAGAGCTCCTGTAAGATAGGATGCAGGGAAGAGCAAGGCAGTGACCAGCCTCTTCACCATCTGATTTCTCACTAAACAGGTCCATTTTCGTCACAGCTGGACTTCACATTGGTTTCTGTTAATTTGGTGACTTGCTCTTTTCCCTTGGTGTATGCAGCAGGTGAGCCTGAGGAGTTTTAAAATGCTTTCTTGAGCAAGAAAGGTGGTAGATTCAACTTTCGTATGCTCTAGTCTGATTTCCTAAGAGGCACGTATTTAATCTTGCTGAAGTATCCTGATACACCGTTACTTGACTAAATGAGAGAGAAAAATAGTGGATAGGACAATAAGACTAATTTTTTTAAAAATTTCTCAACACTTTGCAGTATTTAGGAATAAATCTGCCAATTTCTGCTACTTAGTCAGTATGCATATCATGTGAACTACACCTATAGAAATAAATTTGCACACCCATGATCCGGAGGCAGTCTGAAGCCCTTAGACGTCTACGTGAATGCATGATGACTGCAGTGAAATATATTTATCCCACAAGTGAGGAGAGAATTGATTACTCTAGAGAGCTCCAGCCATAACTAATTCACAACGACTCTTTCTTATGATGAAGATAAATATTCCGTGTCATTCTGACCCATAAAATATACTGTTTTTACAACAGATCCATTGTAATAACTCATCTTAAATGTCTTATGGACATATTTTTCTATGATTTCCAAACACGAATCATTTGGCATTCTTGTTTTCAAAATAAGTTGGGGAATTAAAAATAATAAGTAGCACAAAGGAGCATTGTGATGTTTACTCCAGAAATAGAGATATAATATTGTGTGCGTGAGGTATAAATGTTTCTTTCTTGATATTTACCAAGGACATACTGCTTGTGCATGTTGGTGGGTATGTTTTGCACTTTTAAGACTCCCCTGGGGAGAAGCCGAAGCTTCACACAGAGGGCTTTATTTGTAAGTGAGCAACTGGACAGTAAGCTAATACCCAGTGTGGCTGTTTGGTCCAGGAAAAATGCTTTTCCTATTTCTTATCCACCACTTTACCATAGCTGTGTCTATTTGAAAGTGGTAAAGTCATCCACTTGCCTCCGTAATAACAACAACCTCTTCTCCTCCTCCTCCTCCTCTTCCTCTTCCTCCTCCTCCTCCTCCTCCTCCTCCTCCTCCTCCTCCTCCTTCTTCTTCTTCTTCTTCTTCTTCTTCTTCTTTCTCTCTCTCTCTCTCTCTCTCTCTCTCTCTCTCTCTCTCTCTCTCTCTCTCCTCTCTCTCCTCTCTCTCCCTCCCTCCCTCCCTCCTCCCAATACTAAGAATTGAATCCAGGGGCATTCTACCTCCAAGCTATACCTCAGGCCTGTTTATTAGTAGTAATATTGTTATTATTATTTATTTTGATTTGAAACAGTGTCTCAGATAAGTTGCTGAGGCTGGCCTCAAATTTATTACCTTCCTGTCTCAGCCTCTCAACAACTATGATAAGATGCATGTGCCACCACACCCAGTTTCCCCTCTATAATTTTTTGACACTTTTTGCAATGCATTTTACGTGTTTGGCACTTTTGTCTTTTTTTTTCTTTCTTTCTTAATTAGCAGATGGAAGATCAAAGTAAAAATCAAAGTCTTGGAATTGGGTACTTGTGAAAGTAGTTTCATAAACCATTTTCTGTCAGTTGATGTAAATTATCTTGTCTGATCATTTAGAACATATTTAAGTGCCTTGTATATTGGACTTAATGTTGGAAAAAAGAAAGATAAGAAGAAGAACTATGAATTAAAATGACATGGGCTGAAAATTTGTAGCTTATATCTTCTTAGGTTTACTTATTTCATAGGTTCTTAGCATAAATTAGAATCAGTAGTAATTAGATATATCCTTAATATAATGTTCCATATTTACAGATGAAGAGAATTTGACTCAAATAGGTCAAGTTGCCCAAAGTCACATACCAGGTATGATGAAATAAAGTTAAACAAATGAGGATTTTTTTTTGTACCAGGGATTGAACACAGGGGCATTTTGACCTCTCAGCTACCCACCCTGGACCTTTATTTTTTTTTAAAATAGGGTCTCATTAAGTCGCTGAGGACCTCACTAAATTGTTGAGGCTGTCCTCAAATTTGTGATCTTCTTGTTTCAATCTCCCAAGTACTGGAATTACCGGCATGCGCCATCATACCCAGCTAAGAGATCCTTCTTTCATGCAGTTGTCTACTAAGTACCAGACTCTGTATTAGGCCAACTGGTTAACATTGAAGCCAGGACCTGACTTCCAGCCCAGTACTCTGGGTCTCATTTCTTTCAGCCCTTCTCTTCCTTTTCTCTTGCTTGACTTTCTGAGTCTACATCATGCAGCAGCTTCCCCAGGGGCTTATTTATCGGCCCTCCATCTCACCCTGTACATTGTGGTTCTCAGCTCAAGGGCAGAAGATCTTGTCCATCCCTCTGGGAGAGTCTAATAAGCTCAGGTGAGGCACAGCTTGACATTTGGAGCAACCATAAATGGTGTGAACTATTAAAGGCACCGAACTGTTGCATGTTAACAACAGAAGCCTTCCATTCATACACGCCAGAAAAATGAAGCTTCCTAAAAATCATCACTTGATTTGATATTCATAGACCCTGCTCACCTTAAATCCTGTCCCTAAACCATCAGAAGTAGCAAGTCTGTCTTGCCTGTGAGTTTATCTTAGTAACAGTGGTTTGGTGCATTGTTTTGGATGTAGACAACTCATATTAAACCAGTAATAAAAGCAGAACTAGCTCACGAATGCTTTAGAGAGTCTCCTTATATCAACAGTCTCCTATGAATAGATAATTCTGTTCACCAGTAGCAACTGTGTTTTGGATAATGCAGGAAAAAATTGCTTTCTCAATTTTGGACTGATGATTAATGTATCTGTGAGTAAAAAACCAATAATAGAAGGTGAGGCCTGGATTCTTCCCTGTAAGCTATCTCTAAAATGTAAATGTTTGTCGATTAAATGCATCTTAGTAGCCAATATTGGTACACACAAGAGCACAAATACACAGGCAAATATTTATTATCATGACTCATATGCCTGTACTCTGACTGTAGAATAAAAGGTTTATGGAAAAACTCAAATACAGTTGTTGAACTTTATCATGCATAGAGCTGGGGGTCATTTTTCTTTGTTTATGAATATGAAGACATTGATTTTTAAAAATGAGATTTGATGAAGGGAATGGTAATTTGTAAATGGCACTTAAAATATGTTTTAAAACTACTCTTAAAATATATAAAATTTTACACATCATAACTATACTGCTATCCCATTGTATAATATACTAGTGTATCATACTCTGCATGCTATGTGAACTGACAACAGGAAAGGAAAATTTATCTTGGTGCTTCTTTTTCTGCCTCTTTTCAGTATATTTAAGTCACTAAATATTCTATAGTAAACAGCCTAGGTAGCAGCTGGGTCTCTCCCAGAACCATGTTTAAGTAGGAAGGATATATATTACAGCAAAAGTGTCAAGTGAGCTTCTTTACCAGTGTGCAACCTGACCATCTCGTGCACCTGCAATCATCCCCTTGGTACCTAACCCTCTACCTCTATGTCTTTCCCACATCTTTTTGTAAGTCACATCACCAACATGGACCCTCTTTCTGATGCATTGTTTAAAAATTTTCTTTCTGGACCTTGCTAAAACCAAATCTTGTTAAGACACCAAGCCTTGTTAGGACCTCTTACTGAGGATTCATGTACCCTCAGTATCTTCAGTAAGACACAAATGTACATTATAAGAATGGAATCAAAGTTTATTTGTTTGTTTGTACATTTGTTTGTGGTTCTGGAGATTGAGCCCAGAGGAATTCTATCTCTGAAATATACCCCTAAACCCATATAATATATATATATATATATATATATAATATTTTATATATATAATTATATATATATATTGTTTTGAAACAGGGTCCCATTAAGTTGCTGAGAGTCTCACTAAAACTACAACTGAGGTTGGCCTTGAACCTATGAATCTCCTGTCTCAGCCCCTCAAGTTCTAGGATTACAGGTGTTTGCCAACACACCCAACTAGTTTTTTCTGTTTTAAGAACCAAGGAAAATCAAACTTATCTATACACTAAGGAGGAGGAAGGAGAAAGATTAAAAATTTGAGAAACAGAAGAGCAAGGGGAATTATTTCCTTTTAACAATAAGTAAAGTTAAGGGAAATAGTACAAAGCGGAGTAAGGCAGGATGGTTTGAAGGCGATGAAGGAGAGGATGGGTGAATGAATGGGCTTCTATGACACAGAGATGAGATGCTAAAGAAGTTGAAAAGACAAGTGTATAGGAAAGTCGAAGTGCTGAGGGAAGTGTGGGACTGGATATAGATTTGTAGGTATCTTCATGGAAGATGGATAAGAATAGACTCAAGATAACTGAAAGTATTGTGAAAAAATGTTTGAAACTCAGCTGATCTTGAAAAGCCTGAATAGTAAATCCAACCATCTTATTTAAAGAGCTAGCAAAATGAAGTAAGAGCTCACTTGATGGGAGAAAATCCTTTCCAGCTACTCCTCTAGTAGAGGACTAATATCCAGAATATATAAAGAACTCAAAAACTTAGCACTAAAAGCCAAACAATCCAATCAAAAATAGCGATTGAACTAAGAGACACTCCTAAATTAGAAGAAATACAAATGGCCAATAATCATGTTTAAAATATATCCATCATTCATTAGCAATCAGGGAAATGCAAATCAAAACTACACTGAGATTCCATCAGACTGAGAGTGCCAATCACCAAGAATACATATAATAATAAATTCTTGTAAGGATGTGGAAAAATAAGAACTCCTATTCATTTTTGGAGGTATTGTAAATTAGTACAACTACTTTGGAGATCAGTTTGGAGATGGCTGGAAAGACTAGGAATGAAACCACCATATGACCCACTGTACCACTCTGGTATTTTCTAGAAGAATTAAAGTTAGAATACTGCAGTGATACATGCATTCCATTTTTATAGCAGCATAATTCCTAATAGCCAAATCATAGAACCAACCTAGGTGTCTGTCAGCAGATAGATAGCCAAATTATATATGTATGTATGTATGTATGTATGTATGTATATGTATATGTATATGTATATATGTATACACACACACATACACACACAATGGAATTCTACTCAATCATAAAAAACAAAATTATGTCATCTGTAGGAAAATTGGTATAACTAAAGAATATTATGCCAAGTAAGATTAGCCAGTCTCAGACACTTAAAGGTCATATGCTTTTTTCTCATATGAGGAAGCTAGAGAGAAAATAGAAAAAAAATAGACTTCATATAAATGAGGAAAGAACTAGGAGAATAGTGAAAGTGGATTGGGAGAGGTAGGTAGAGAGGGAGAAAAGGAGGCTTAATGAAAGAGACAGTTTAAATAACGCTGTGTCTGTATTTGATGGCATCCCATCACCGTGTACAGGGGACAGGGAGGGGGACCCAGAGGGAAACACACCGAGAGCTGTGTGCGCCTATGTCTGTATCGCTTTGAACCACACTATGATGTGTAACTACAGTGCACCAATAAAGGTATGTAAAAATGAAGTAAGTCTTCTGGAAATTCTAACAGGCCAAAGAATACACAGGTGTTCAGGTGTGCTGAGAGTGTAGAGTTGTTAAGGTAGCTCTAAGAAGAACAAGCTTTCAAGGATGGCCGTGCATGGGGATTGGACCGGGGACATTTGTGCCTGGAGGGAAAGAGCTCACAAAAAGGCTCAGAGGGCATTAGGATCTGGAAATTTTGGCGAGAGCAAATAGCTATGATCAATAGGGCAGTTCCAGGCAGTGAGGAGAACAAAATTGTTCCCCTGTGGCCAGCCCTCTGTCATGAAGGAGGATGAAGGACATGGGAGAGAAAAATGTCCTGTTCAATACCTTTGTCTTCAAAGTCTCCATCTTTCTTAAGTGTAGTTAGAAACTGTCCCTGACTTCAGGCAGCCCATCCGGGAAATACTCAGGGAATTATTTTTTAATTTGCTGACTTGCTTTGATCATATTCTTCCGATATCACAATTCTGCAATACGTCCACAGTCCATTCTTTGGGGGCTCAAATGTAGATCTAGTCCGGGATCTGCATTTGTCTTATCAGGTAAGTAAAACCTCAGGCAGGGTATTGCACCGAACTTATTTTCTCATTGAAAAACTGGAACTAATGAGTTTCGCCTTCAAAGGATGTTTTGAGGATAGATTATGTACCACTATAAAATGTATAACCTTTTTAATAATTTAAAAATTTTATATCTGTCTCTCTATTCTCACCTGTGCATTAAGAAGCCTCACTGCTGAGCAGTGATTTTTCAGGCCTGACTTACCCCCTGCTAATCTGAAATAGCGGAATGGGCTATTCTGCCTGAGTTTTCCTTTTCAAAGAAGATCATCTTCCCTGTCTTTCTCCTTTCTTTTAACTGCCACAATTCTGCTGTGAATTTCAAAGATACAAACTTTAACTTACCTTAGAGAAATTGCCTCACAATGTTAAGTTCTGTTTCCCCTTACGTGGTCTTGCAGGATCTTTAGAATGATGAGTGAGGATGTACATAAACTGGCCAGAATTATGTCTCATAAATAGGTGCTCAGCAGATATGAGCTACGAGACACTGATTTTGCAAGTCTTGTAATAATCTCCAAACCTCACTTCCCCGAGCATAACTTTAACATTACAGTTTTTCATAATTTACCATTTGGTATGGTTCTCATGGAAGCTCATCATAAACTGGCTTGTGATTCTCACTATATGATAAACCTCTGAAGACAGAAACTAGGTTTAAATTCTGAAATATATTTCAAGTCCCTCTTCGAATTCAAGAACAATGAACATGTAATCAATATTTGCCCTGAAGTCTGGTGTGACAGACAGCATCACACCTCCTAGACATTAGCAAGAAGAAAAATATCCTTTTAATGTATTTGTCTGATTAAGTAAGCAAAAAAGGCTACTATTTCTGGAAATGGGTTTTGCAGTTCAATTATAGGAATTCTCTCAGATGTGGTCAGTACCTACAGATCATAACTCTCGTGCATCCTGGACAGAAATTAGTCATAATTCTAATAGAGGGGTTTTAAAGCCAAGAGTCCGCTTGGCATATTTATGCAGCTTGTATTTACTTTTGCTGAAATAATTGAATTTGTAACAATTATGAGGCAGCCCAGCTCTCTTTACTGATGAGTATTGATTGTTGCACTGCAGAAGCTCTCCCTCATTAAAAATAAAGTGTTTCAGTCATTGTGACTCCAGCAGCAGACCTCGGTGTCATTGTTATAGTAATCATGTGTTTGATGGATATATTGGGATCTCTTTAAGGCTTCGGTTGTAACATAATGATTTGCAAAGCTTTCAGAAGTTAATTATCTTGCGAGTCACAGGGGAAAAAAAAAAATGTTTCTTCACCTTAGTCTAGAAGAGAACTACAGTGAATGACAAGGGTCACCTTAGGAAGAGAACTTGCCAGTTTGATGAGTTCATTCTTGCCCAGAGATCAGTGGGGAAGTAAGGTAGAGAATTATTCCACTACTAAGGGCAGCAAATATGCAAGTACTTGTGGAATAATTTTCAGAGAGTTGTAGAAGAGTTTAAGCAGGGCCCCAGTATAGAATACAATGACTTCCAGAAGCAGCAGGTGGAATTCAGTACTACTGAGAACAGAACAGGGAAGATTCCTGAGCAGGGGCTGGCTGGGTTGGAAGGGTCGATGTAGCTAGTACAGTAAGTAGGAAGTTGAGTCTGTCTATGATGTGGAAACAGGATGGAAAGAAAGAAATCTTGGAGCACATAGAACATGACAAAGGTATCACCTCAGCCTGGAGCAAACTAATGGAATAAAGGCCCTGTTGCCTGTGCTGAAATTGGAAAGGATGGAGAAATGAGCAGAGGAGCTTTGGACCTGTAGGTGACTGTATTTGGTGAATGAGTAAGTATAAAGCAGAGAAAGAGCTGGGATCGAAATGACTTAAGGCTTGTAGTTGGGGTGATGTTTTAATCATTAATGAAGGTTACTTAAAAGGCAAAAATATTACAGTAGTAGGTGATGTTATAAAAGATTTATGCTTCTAGAATTGAAAATGCTAGCAGAAAAACAAATAGAAATGGTCACCAGAGAGTTAGGCTCCGCATTATTCTACAGCACATTTCTCTTTGTGGAAATGTATGAGGGTTTGGGTCTGTTTTGTTTATTTTTTTTAAATAGAAATAAACATAGAATTACTGGGTCATAAGACTTGGGCATTTCTAATTTATTTGATACTGTGAACTTTCTTTCTGAAGTGGTCATACAAATTTAAATTTTCCTCAGCTGTTTAAGAACTTTCCCAGTGTTGTTTATTTATCAAAGTTTTTTTTTAACATTTGGCCTATAGCATCTTTCTTTAGTTAGCATTAACCTAGATACTAATAAAAATGAGCATCTTTTTATACATTTAGCAGCAATTCAGAGTCCCTGTTTTCTGAATGTACTATTTATATTTTTTGTCTTTTTAAATTAAATTATATTTCTCCTTTTGGTCTTATAGATGTTCTTTCTGTAACAGTATGCTAATCCTCCACAAATACCTTTTTCTAGTCTGTCTCTCTTAACCCCACCTATCACCTTCTCTTTCTAAAATATACACCTTAGTCTATTGCCACAAAATCTGTTTATTCATGCATATTTTGAACTTCAGGACTCACTTAATATGTCATTCTTCTGTGAAACATTCTTTTATTTCCCGTGTGACATAGTTTGCCTTTTCTTCTGACTCATATACTTTGTATTCTTTAATATAGAGTCAATATAGCCTTCTGAAAATTAATAATATTGTTTTACTCACATGAAAAATATCTACATTGTATATTTCTTAATGGTTCTCCCCACCTTTGTATTCCCAGAAGCTGAGCCAGAGTCCAGGATATACTAGACATTCAGTAACTGCTTTTCTATTTGAATTCCCTTAGAAAAAATAAGATACAATTTTTACTTAGTTACAGAGGATTTTTCACCTTTTTTTTAAGCCATAGGCTTGGTCTCACTCCTATTCTCCTATAATAGTATGCTTTACATAAAAAAATTACATGAGTATATAACCATTCTAAGCTAATCAATATGTTGATTTTTTGAACTTCCCAAGAAAAATAATCATTGTAAAGAAAGTATATTTTTATTTGTGCTTCTTGAAATAACATTGTTAAAAGATATATATCAGCCAGCTGTGGTGGTACACACCTGTAATCTCAGGACTTGAGAGGTTGAGACATGAGGACCATCGAGGCTCTCTGAAACTTAGTGAGACCATTTCAAAATGAAAAAGAAAACAGAGCAAGAGGATGGTGTGTAGCACCGAGGTAGAATGTCCCTGGGTTCCATCCCCTGTAACACCCAGTAATACATACACACACACACACACACACACACACACACACATACGTACATGCATGCACAGGCAGGCACACATGTACACATGCACACATACACACACACAAAGATATGGTATTTACCAGGTATTTATTGGAGTTTGCAAAAGAACTAATTAAGAACTTTGTTATTTCCATGTTTTTCAAGTGGAGGTAATTTACAAAAACTTTGATAAATAGCTCTGAAGTCTCTTAATCAGTTTTTTTTTTAATGTTTGAGATCCAAATATATGCCTACAGGGCTACAAATTGTTAAAATGATTAGCTATTTCATCTGCAGAAGTTCAGTTCTTTAACCTCCCACCAACCCAGGGATCCTTGGTAATGTACAAGGATGACCTAACCCAACGGCAGCCTCCCCAGTGTTGTGGTAGCGAGGCTGTTGATCCTTGGAATTCTCACACGGTCCCTGACCAGATGCAGATGGTCAAAAAGCTGCTGCCAGAATTACTCACTTTGAACTCCCTAAAGCTTATGTTACACATTTTGGTTCCAAGTCCTCTTTCTGTAGCATCATCTTAATACCTAAAGGGCAATGACAGACTGGAAAATCGCACATTCTTTTCTCTTAGAATTGACTCCCAACCTTTTTTTTCTTTCCTCCGCTCTCTACTTTTTGGCATTATTTTTCTGTTAAGCATGGGTGCTATCTTAAGTATGACTGGCACATCTTTTATGTGGCTGCAGAGCATCATGGATGATACCTTTTGGAGCTGACAGTCTTCTTATTAAAAGTGCCATTTTCTTTTTCTGTCTGTAGATACAGACCACCGAGAGAATGGACTTTTTTCTTTTCTCTTTTTTTTTTTCCAGCAAAGTTAGCGCTACCTAATTTTCACTGATGATAGCGCATACAAAAATTGACTTTAATGCTCTGCTGGCTGATCCCTGCTGACCTTGGCGATGGGAATCAGGCCTGTTAATCGGTTACCCACACTCACACAGGATCTGATTAGATATTTAATTCTCTTTGGCAACTCTTTGAGCCTGTCACAAAGTGTTTTCCCGGGAAGAAGGGCGCTCTTTTCATATAACTTCATTAAGAACATTCTCTCAGGGCTTGGAATATGTACGGCAATCCTGAGTCAAGTTCAAAGGACCCCATTCCAGAGGAGGAGGTCGCTTTTCTAATTTCACCTTAAGATCTTCGTAAATTCCATGTGACAGACTTCTCAGCCATGAACTGTTGCACACTGTCTGTGCTTTCTGTGTAAAAAGCCCTAGCGGAAATGACGGTTCACACGTGTGAGCTGCTGAGTCTTGGGTTTTATTTTCGGTGGATCATCAGGAGGAAGAACACTGAGCCATACCCTCGGCTCCCAGCTCGTGATTGTTATCCTTTCCTGCAAGACTTTTTAATTTCTTTCTTTCTACTCTATGCTGCTATGATCCATCCACCCCTTCTCACTCCCATAGGTTTAATGTAAGTCCTTAAATATGCGCGTACCTGGTATGATATGCAGCATTGTGAAGTTTCTGTGCTTTCAAGGATAGCAAGCATTTGAGTATCAATCTTCTTGTTTACTCTAACTTGAATTCAAGGAAATGAAAGCTTTGGTAAATGTATAAAAGAATTAAATGGCCGGGTGTGGTGGCACACGCCTGTATCTGTGTACTTGGGAGGCTGAGACGGTAGGATCATATTACCAGAGTCCTATCTGTGTGAAAATTGTATGCATCGATTTCTTACTTTTGGTGACTGACTAATCTCACTTCGCATAATGTTCTCCAGTTCCATCCATTTCACTATAAATGATGTGATTTTGTTCTTCTTTATGGCTGAGTAAAATTCCATTGTGTACCTAAGAAGTGGAAGCTAGGGAGAAGAAAAGTCATAGGAGGAACTCTAGACAAAAACAAAGAGGCCTAACTGGGGGTGATAGGAGGGGCACAAAGGAAATTTCCCTAATGTACATGATGTACATTCATCAAAATATCAAAGTCAATCACTAAGCCAAACATGAGCAGGAGGGAGGGTGAGGGAGGGAGTGGGGTGGGAACTGGGGAAGGTCTAAATGAGCGATGTGTGCATGTACGCCTCTACCACCCTGCACTCCATTAAGATGTATAACTACATTGCACCAATAAAAATAAATAGAAATAGTAATAAATAAGTTGTATGCATCTCAGTTGAAAATGATCAGACTAAGAACCAAAAGAATCCAAACAGAAAGAAAAATATTTGCTGAGGGTGCTAGGCTGTGTGCCATCCAGAGAATATCTCCATTAATTCTCTCAACAATCCTAAATTGTAGTGCTCTTGTTTCCTTTTTTATAGATACAGAAAGCAAGCATTAACAAAAGCTGGATTACGAATCCAGGATCCCAAAGCTAGTAAGTGGCGATGGTCCATGAGAATCAGCTTGTGCTGCTTCCCAGCCACAAAACCCACCGTCACCTCCAAGTATATGGTTAAACGTGGTGTGGTGAGAGCCGGCTAGATTAAATGCGAAGCAGTGTTGGGAATATTTCATCTGATTTCAACTGAGAAAATAGAAAGCGGACAAGTGGTCTCTAAGGAAACCAGGCCATAGGTTTATAGAATGAAATCACCACTTTGAAGGATGTACTTCATCCTCTCCAAGTACTTAGGCAGATAGGACCGTACATTTTAATAGAGTCATGTGGCTGCAAACGGCCTCCAGGGGGCCATTTAGCTATCTCCTTTTTGCACCTGAAGGTTTTTTAAAGATTTAAAATGCATTGGTAATGAGGTTTATGTCAGGGGGAAGGGGGTCAAAGCTTTAGTGTTATGTGGGTTCAACTGGTAGGAGGGAGACGGTCCCAGGTGAATTTTTGAAGCCACGGGAAAATAAATCTCTTCCAACAAGGGGGCAGCTTCTTCTCTCTTGCATTTAGCCTCATTTCTCTGCTTCTGAGCTAATCTTTCACCCTCTGTACTAATCAAGAATAATCTTATCTGCTCTTCCTTGGGTCCTGAACGAACAAGGCACAGGGAGAATTTGTTCATCTTTAATATGAGCAGAAAAGATTTGGGGGTATCAATTACTCATGCATGGATGGCTCATAGAAGCCGATTCTATCTAAAGAAATCTCTGGCCTGCTGGCTGTTTCCATCCCAAACGTACCAACTTCTCCTTGTGGCTGCCCTATGAAGAATATTTATATTATTTTTATTTGCTTAAACTGTAATAATTAGATATCTCAGCTTTCTACAGCATGTATACTCCTTTTTGTAAATAACATTTCAGTAAATAAGAATGTATTTTTAAGCTGGGTTCAGTAGCACATGCCTCTAATCCCAGTCCTTGAGAGGCTGAAACAGGAAAATCATAGAGTCTAGGCCAACCTCAACAACTTAGTGAGATTCTGTCTCAAAATAAAGTAATAAAATAGAGCCGGGGATGTAGCTCAGAGGTAGAATGCCCCTGGGCTCAATCCCCAGTACAAAATTTTAAAAAGAATGTATTTTTAGTTGAGTAATTCACTAAAAAAGCTTGATATTCATAGAAACCGTAAGGCCATTCCTTATGCCCCCTGAATTGTTTAGTTTTATGTGTAAAGATCTCCTAATGAAGGGCCTTTATTTGTCTCTTACCTATTTTGTAGAGATACTGTAAGAACTCAATGTTTAGGAATCCCTAGTTTTTTGAAATTAATGTTAAAATTCAGTATAATTATTAATTAAAAAGTATTTAGCAGCATTGAATGCTCTAGTAGTTTAGTTATACACTGAGCATTTTAATAAATTATGTTTACCAGGGAGAGAAATGGTTAATTGACTATTAATAGTTACTGAATGTTGGGTTCTTTACATACCTCAACTCATTAAATCTGCACAGCCATGCTAGTCATTAAATTAATGAAAAATAAAATGCCTACTGTGTGCCAAGAGCCATGCTAGGTTTGGGGGGCTACAATAATGAGTGAGATAGAGAGAAACCCAAACTCATGAGGCTTAAGAACCAGAGAAAGTTAAGCCCTAATGATAGCCAGGAAACGTGCACAGAGAACTGGGAGGAGACAGGAGGTTCCGGGAACGGACATTTCAGCCTGAGCCTCTGAGCGCCACTGAGCTGAGAATGTAAACAGGGAAGGAAGTTGAGCCGATTCTGCAGCTCATAAATACCACCAGTTTGGCCGCCTCCGAAGTCCCTTTCTGACACATAATACCAAGGGTGGATGTCAGAGCCCATCATCCTGTGTCCTCAGAATAATTGATCATTTCCTAGAAGGTCTCTTTCTGTGCTAAGCATTTAAGCAAGTCCACCTTGAATAAACAAATGTTTGTGCTTAGCGCTTCCGTCTGCATTCTAAGGTGCAGACTCATCTCGGGCCCTTTGCCTTTCTCTCTCTCCGACCATGATTCTGTCACCACAGTTGCCTAGACACGGCTTCAAGGATGTGTGCGTGGAGATGGTAGCAATTAAAAGGAGGGATGGGTTGCAAAGAGCCCTTCTCTAACATCCTGCTTCCCAGATTAAGCGAGCATGTTAACATCAACTTTTTTTGTCAACCTTCAAGGCACTGGCATAATGAGTTCTTCTATTTTATTAGTATTATTTTAATGAAAATGAGACATAACCGGATTTGTTTTTTTTTTTTCGCATACAATACAGCGTTCCTCAGGCCCATGAGATTACTTTTGCTTCAGAGTATTTCAATTACCCTTACAGTGCACTAAGGAACAACGACATTAATATCTTATTAATTCCGTAGCAGTCATTGTTCCTTACTTGGGATCCGACATAGTTGCACGAGTGCTCGGCCTAATAAAGCTACTTCCTTCCCCCAAATGATTTGTAATGGGAAGGAAAAGGACTCATTAATGCACTCCGCCTCCCAACTCTGCTCTTAGCACTGGGCACATAGTGTGGCTCTGTCATAGAAACCCGGGGCTTTAATTATAATTCTGAAGGCATTGTACTCTGAATAATGATTCGATGTCTTAACAAGTGGAAATCCCAGGCGATTGTATGTGTAGGTGAATAATACCGAGGGTGGATGTCAGAGTCCCTTTTTATTATTCCTGGAAGAAAAAAAAATGCCACCTGGAACTTGGCTTCCACCATTGGTCTTAATTACCATTTACAATTTAGGGCTTAGAGTACAATGACTTAATCACACATGTTCATAAAACATTGCAGGAAAAAGAAGCAGAGGCCGCCAAGTCATCCTAATTCATTTGTGCACTGCACATGTGTCTCCTAAGTCCTTGCTCTGTGTCAGTTTCGGGGGCAGGCCCTACAGATTAAAGGAGGACTAGGCAGGTGGTAAAGAAGGAAGGAATACTTGAGCTTTGGCAGGCGCCGGGACTTGGTGGCCTGCTCTTAGCACTACCTACAGGCTGCCTCTTTTTGTTTCATTACGGTTACTGAGGGCAAGAAAATAGAAAAGACATATCTGGTTTTCCATGGTCAAAGGTGATCCCCAAAGAGTGAGGTTACCGGGGTGTGGGATATGAACAGACATGGGAAGTTCCTTTCTTCTGGGGGACCATCTTTTGTAATTTGGGAAGGTGTTTTTTTTTTTTTCTAATGTAGATTGAAATGTTTCTGATGTGTTTCTGTTTCTGCCGTGACATGTCCAAAGTGACTTCTGAAACCTATAGAAGAAGAATATTGTAGTGTTTATTATGAGATCATTTAAATTATTGAGTGTGGAGGAAATAACAGAAAAAATGGCAATGATTAGTAGTCTTAGCAACAGACCATCGCCCCTGCTCTTCCCACCATGGGCCTGGTGCATATGCTGTTTCTTTCCTTTTTCCTATCCATCGCACTTTATTTTCTTCTTGTTTTTCATCTCCTGCCCTCATTCAGGAAAACTTACATTCTCTCTCTTAACTAAAGTTTCTACTTTCTTTGGAATTTACCCTTCTCACTTTTTCTGTGGCCATTACTTGAACTAGCTTAAGTTCCTGCCTGGATTTACTTCCAGTAATGAGCCAATTCTCTTGACTCTAAGGCAAGGAGCTTATCAGATTCAAACGCTTTACAAAAAGAGAAACCTACTGTATACAAAAAAAAAAAATGCTTTTACCTCCTTCAGATAGTGTCTCTGGGTAAAATCAGCTTCTTGACTGATAATAAGTATCCATCAGCAGCACAGGCAAAGTTCAATTCTTTACATTCAGATCTCTAGTCCATATATATTTATAAGTGTGTATAAATTTAAAGGCATAACACATGTGCGTGTGTGTAGGTATGAAATCAGAGACCTTGTTAAAATCCTTAAACACTCATTCCTTTATTCAGTGATGTCATTGAGTACCGACTATGTATCAGGTCCTAGAGATATAGTAAATAAAACAAAGCTTGAGCTTGATTGGAATTTGCAGTCTGGTGGGGAAAAATAGATGGCAAAGAAGTAAAACAGCAAGGATTTTGTAGGTTGGTTGGTGGTTAAGTGCTATGAAGGAAAAATAAAGCAGAGAAGGGAGCCCAGGGGAGGCAAAGGACAGGAGGGGAAGTTTGCTTTTCTAAACGGCATGGTCAGGGAAGACTTCGTTGGAGCAGATCCCTGTGGGAGGTGAAGGAGAAAGGCAAGGGGCCATCAGGGAGAAAGCACATTACAGGCAGAAGAAACGACAGGTGCAAAGACCCTGAGGCAGGTCTGTGCTTGACAAATACTGGCTCCCTGGATTGAACAATAGAGTGGCCCTTGCAAAGATGTGATGTGGTAACAGAGAGAAGAAGGGGTCAGTGGTGGAGGGTGATCTGAGAGGCGGCAACGGGACAAGGAGCCAGAGCTCCATGGGGTTCTCTAGGCCTGGTCAAGGACTTTGCCTTATTTTGTGCTGTGGCAGTAGTCTCTAGCAACCAGCTCATGGGGGACAGCGTGCGAGGGATTCACCTTATTCCAGTTGTCAATTGTGTGACCCTGCTGAATGCAGAGTTGGGAAGAGAAATGCAGTTGCAGCTCCCTCAACAGTATTTCAAGCACATGATACAAACAGCTGCAAGAGCATCGATGACAGCGATGTGTGGGACAAGAATGAGAAAGTGGCGAGTCTTCAGGGTTGGCTACTTAGGTTTTAAATATCATGTGTATACTCAGAAGTTTATGCAATTTAATTAACCAGCTTGCAGAATTCCTTGAGATTTGCTGGCTCCTGGAACTGGTCTCATTTGGCTCTGGCACTCCCTCTGTTTTCCTTCGAGTAGAGATTTATGAGGAATGGAGGTCTCTCTGCAGACCAGGGGTTTAAGCAGGTCACTGTGTTCTACTGAGAACAGGTGGTAGGTGATCAGAGGCAGAAGCAGAGAGACTAGTTTGGAGGTTTGGTGAGAAACCCTTGGGGCTCTGCACAGAACTTCTGAATGACCTCTGCACCTGCTGCCGTTTTCCTCCTGCATCCCCTCAGAGCATGAGAAAATGAGCTAGTCTGAGTCACTTGTGATCATTCCTCCACCCTCAGGTGCCAGGTGGCGTCTCAGGCAAAATCAGGATGAAGTTGAGATGCATCTCAAAATGGACTGAGTACATTGAATATAGACCTTTCCTTTCTACTAAAAAGCTGGTAGGAAATCAATGTGCTCCCAGCAATTGATAGCATTTTGCAGCCAACAACTCATTCTAATTTGATTTGTCAACCATGGAACTGATTGTCATGATGTATTGTTTATACCCTACAAATCAATAAAACTGATAAGGGTTTTGAAATATCACTGTGTAAGGTTGGGGGATATAAATATATGAGGTTTATAAGAATATAAACATATAAGATTTGGGATGTACACCATATGCACAAAGCTTAGGAAAAGTGAGAATGTTTTCATAGGAGCTGGGACACTGAGGCTGGGAGAGAGAAGGCGTGTTGGCACCCAGCGAGGGCACCTCTGATTAAAAGGACAGGAAAGCATTGGGGGTTGGATTTAAGGAGCACTGCCTCCCTAGCCCACCAGCCCGCAGAGCCAGGCGCAGTTCTTTAGACTGTAGCGCTGTGTCCTGGTGATCTCTCTTAAAATGTTTAACAGTAACCCAGGAGGCAGGGCACACAGACACCAAAACGATGAAGAAAAGGGAGCACCTGGGGAAAAGAGACAGAAAGGTCAACTGAGAGGCAGCGTCCGAACAGACCTAGCGCAGAGTGCCTCAAACCAGGTAATGCTCAATCTTTTTCTCTTTCTTCTCTCTCTCTCTCTCTCTCTCTCTCTCTCTCTCTCTCTCTCTCTCTCTCTCTCTCTCTTTTATTTTCCTTCCTTCCTTCCTTTCTCTATATTCCTTCCTTCCTTCCTTCTTCTCTTCCATCCCTCCTTCCCTCCCTCCCTTTCTTCTCTCTTTCCTTCCTCCCTTTTGTGGTACTAGGGATTGAACTCAAGGGTATTCTAATTCCTAGCTATACTCTCCCTTTTAATTTTAATATTTATTTATTTATTTATTGGTGGTACTGGGGTTCCTGGAAACCCTTCTACCTCTGGGGTACACTCCCAGACCTTTTTTGTATTTTTATTTGGAAACAAGGTCTCTTGAGCCAGCGCGGCTGGCTTAGAACCTGCGCGATCCTCCTGTCTCCGCCTCCCAAGCGCAGGGATGACAAGCGTGCGCCACCACGCCCGGCTAATTTTTATTTTTAAAACAGGGTCTTGCTAGGTTACTGAGAGTCTTGCTAAGTTAATGAGGCTGTCCTGGCATCTACAATGCTTCTATCTCAGCTTCCCAAGTACTGGGATTATAGGCATGCGCTAACCACCCTCTCCATACCTCTTTTAACAGATCCCTGTGACTGTGAGTCCAGTCCGTCAGCCCCGCTGTGTCACAGGGTCCCGTGCCTCCAGCCCACCACTTCTCTCCTCCACAGACTGCTCATCTCCTTTCTCTGCTCTTCCAGTGGGCCCAGAGGCTGTCTGGCATTTGCTTGGCACAGAAGCGTAGATGCAGTGCTCCTTTATTTCTTCCTTTCCAGCTAGGGATAATTGCATTTGTATATTATTATATCACACTTTGCGGTTTTTATAATGCCACCTCGAAATCTCAGTTTATTAAATAACTTGAGAAACAAAAGTCGTTTGCTGAAAATATTTTTCATGCTGTAATTATCCTTTAGAAAGAGAAGTTGCCTTTTTATAACTGGTAAAAAAAAAATAATTTAACATGGATATAATAGACAGTGGATGATTATTGTCCTTGAAATTGGGATACAAAACAATGCTTGGTGATCCATTATCTGCTAAGTGCTATCAATTTAAAGAGCTGGAAGCCAACAGGATGGTGAACCCAGACAAAACACAGACCCTGAGGTGTTTATAAATGCCACGTATTTTTTAGTTGTCCAGATCACGTGTTTCAGGAGATCATCGGTGTTTTCCCCTTGACCTCCTTAAAATAGAACTATGAAGTGCCTCTCTTTGATGTGTGTGCACACTGTGGAACCAGCATTGGTTTGTTTCAAGATTCTTGGTATAAAGAATAAGACCAGGGGTCTTTGAGACTCAGTGGAAGATTCCAGTTGAAACAATAGAATGCTGCTGCCACAATTAATTTTTTATTGGTGTGTTGTAATTTTGCATTCTACTGATGTACAGAATAATGGGAACGTACGTGCACACAGCTCCTGGAGCATTTCCCTCTGGGTCCCACCTCCTCCCTCCCCTTCCTCTACATGTCTTTGAGATTGGCATTGGTAATTTGACATACATCTATAGCATTATTTCAGCTGTTACCTTCATGACGTCTCTGTCCCCCCACCTTGTCTAAACCTATCACTCCACTTGAGTCTGCTTGTGTATCTGAGGTTTCCCAATTTCTACCTAGTATCCACGCATGAGAGAAAACATACAGTTATTCGCTTTTTGAGACTGACTAATCACGCTTATGCCATTCTCCAGTTTCACCCAATTTCTTGCAAGTGACATAATTTTTTTGTGTGTGTGGCTGAGAAAACATTTTAAAGCCACTGGTTTAACATATATGACATCCTCAAATATGGCCCAAAAGGCCATATTTAAAGGGTTAAAAAAATCTTTAAAAAAATCTTTCTTGCTGAATAATCACATGAGCATAATGAAAAACATTTTTCTATGTTCTCAAAGAAGAAAAAAATGCAAGTCAAAAGAATTTTGGGGGGGGGGTTTCTACCTCCAAGCTATACTCCCAGACCTATTTTATATTTTATTTGGAAACAGGGTCTCACTAAGTTGCTGAGAGCCTCACTGAGTAGCTGAGGCTGGCTTCGAACCCGTGTGATACTCCTGTCTCAGCCTTCCAAGCGCGGGGATTACAAGCGTGCGCCACCACGCCCAGCTTGCAAGTCACAATTTTAAGTGATAATTCAAATACACCTGGTATGAGACCACTCTGTGCCTGTTTGTGCTGGGTCTCATTTAACTCCCTGTTACCAATCAGGAAAAACGAGACATTTGCATCACTATGCCTGGATCTAAAGTCATGCTCAGACTGATTGTGCTGGGTTTCAAACTCCAGGAACCTCTGACATTTACTCAAACATTGTAAAGTGCATATTATAAATAACTGTCTCCCTGAGGTGTGTTTGGTTTGGCTTGGCTTAAAGTTAGTAATTGGGTTGGATAGCCAATCTGACAACGCACGTCTGTTGGCCAACTTTCCTGTTTGACCTGGGACTCTTTAACAGGGAACTTTCGGCATGGGAGCCGAGGGAGATGAGAAATAGATGAAACCACCCCAAAGGATTAAACCTGAAATGTTATTTGGTGGAAAAAGTGTTCCGAGACTCAACTCAAGCTCTTTCGTTCGCTACTCTACGCACGTCGTAAATCAGCCAGGAGAGAGCGATTTCCATATTTTTAAATTGCTGCAAAAATCTCTCCAACTTCCTCATTTTGCAGATAAAGCTTTAACATTATGTGAAGCAGTGTATGTTGAATTTTAATACTCACTTCAGAAATCACACGTACTCACTTTGTGGGTTTTTGGCGCTCTTATACGTAACCATGTCCAAGTTTGTTTGCAGAGTCTATTTGCCTTTGCACTTGTTTATTATTAAAATACTTCTAAGCTTCTGTCGCAGCTATTCAGAAACTAAAGAAAGGATCTCTGTAGCCTTTGCATAATGTATTAATCCCTGCCAATATCTTACCTGAAATAGTTTAAAACCTGTTTAAAAAGGCATTTCACGGTATTTAGCCATTTTGACACATGGGTTATTTTATAAATCTAATGAATCTTTAAAAAAAAAACGAGCCATAGAAAAAACACAATTAAATATTTGTATATCGCTGCTTGAGAAAAACACAAAAGTATGCTTTCAGAGAAATTTTTTTAAAAATTAAGT
This sequence comes from Muscardinus avellanarius, assembly GCF_963383645.1. Lineage (NCBI taxonomy): Eukaryota > Metazoa > Chordata > Mammalia > Rodentia > Gliridae > Muscardinus > Muscardinus avellanarius. The sequence goes on from NC_137787.1 coordinate 185,790,057, forward strand.
GATTTAAGGCCAGGCGTGGTGGCGCACACTTGTAATCCCCCACTTGGGAGGCAGAGACAGAAGGATCGCGCAGGTTTGAAGCCAGCCGCGCTGGCTTAGGAGACCCTGTTTCCAAAAATAAAATAGGTCTGGGAGTGTAGCCCGGAGATAGACCGGCTTCCAGGAACCCCAGTACCACAAAAAAAAAAAAAAAAAATTAAGTGATTTATAAAACCATAAAATAAACCAGGTATGGTGACACACATTTATAATCCCAGCATTCGGGAGGCTGAGACAGGAGGATCGCGGTTCGCGGACAGCCGCAGCTACTTAGTGAAGCCCTCTGCAACTCAGTGAGACCCTGTTTCAAAATAAAGAATAAAAAATAGGGCAGAAGGTGTAGCTTGGAGGTCAAATGCCCCTGGGTTCCATTACCAGACCCGCAAAAATAAAATAAAATAAAATAAAGTCAGATATATAAAGTATATGGCCATTTTTTAATTTTTCTATTTTTGTAGTGAGAATTGAACCCAGGGACATTCTACTTCTGAGCTAAAGTACCAGCCCTTTTTATTTTTTGCTTTGAAACAGGGTTTCACTAAGTTAAGTCTCACTATGTTTTTGAGACTGTCTCAGCATGCTAAGTACTGAGACTACATATGCCTATAAGTCACCACATTCAGATAGAATTTTTTCATTAGAGCAAAAAAAGTAAAGATATAAACATTTTGTTAAATGTAAACATTTCTAAAATTTGTTTAACTCAACCATCAATATATTTTAAACTCTTATTATGAAATAAATATACCAAAGTTTATTATTTAGACACATAAACTTAATTTATAGACCTTATGTGTATAATGCATAAGATACAGTGATCTAAACATCAACATGAGCTAATGTCCTATTTATCATTTTTCAGAAACTGGGAGATAAAAACCCCTCTCACCTCCCAAAAAAATCCCACAAATCTTTGAGCCCTAAACAGTTTCTTATGTGTATATGCATATCTGTTTGTGTTTGCAAAAAAAACAGGAGGATGGAAAAGGAAGCATTTGCTCTAATTCGTGGTATGATTTATTGGATGTTGTTCTTGAGAATGCAAGATTACATTTCAAAGGTCAGCTTTACAGTCATGAAAAACAAAGATTCTTTCTGTTTGATACTAATGAGCCCTGTTTATCTGCTGGGTGAATTCAGACAAATATATATCAGATTAAATCTAGATCACAGAGTGTTCTTATTACACTAAAGAAGCTTCTCCGGGTGCAGATGTGCTGATATCAACTAGGACGCTGCTACCAAATGTTTTCCCTGAATTACTGAGGTAAATAAGATACACTCTCCAAATGGGCAGGAGAAATCATTTACAAAATTAAAATCAATTTTAATTTTGTAAAAGCACAATTAGGAAGTCTAGTGCCTTTCAAAATGTGACTTTTTAGCCCCCTGATATATTCTATTGGAAAACAGGTAAAACCTTTAGAAATGCAATTTTCAATCCCATCGCTTTATGTAGGTGTTCTTTAAGCAGTTCCATTTCTAGAATGTCCCTCTTGATCTGCACCCCATCCACTGATATGCCACTCAAGCCATTCTTAGTTTCCCACCTCACCCTTTCTCCTTTCAGTTTTTTTAAAGAGTGCACATTGAGTTCATTAACTCATTCTGCACATGTGTCTGGAAAGTCCCCTGTGCGTCAGACACTGTACTTGGCGCCCGTGATACAAAGATAATTGATCGAGTCATGGTTCCCACCTTCTGGGAGCACAGTGTGTGAAAACCAAGGAAGAAGGGATGAGTCTGTGCAGATAGACCCAAGAAGGCATCACGGTCTTGGAGAACAGGAATTTTAAGGCCAAAAAGGAGTGAGGTAGCACACTGGGGGAGATGGAGGCATCAACACTGTAGTGAGGCTACAGGCAGAATGTAAGGAGAGACAGAAGACCCATGTGGAAAGACAGAGCCACATCGGTAACAGCCCCAAAGCCCAGACCCAAAAGTTTGAACCTTATTTCATAAGAAGCTGAGAGTCCCTGAAAGATATGCCGAGGCTGAAAATTCAGTCTTGTGGCTGTGCCGAGTGTAAAAGTGGGAGACGGAAGACCAGGATACAAGCTGGATGTTTTTAACAATTCCTTCCTGGAGCTGAGCCCTTTTTAGCAGCAGAGACAGGGTGAAGGGGACAAAAGCAATGTCAGAGGACTTGGTGAACACATGGCATAACCAAAATGAAAATGTCTAGTGAAACTCCCACATTTCCAACTCCACTCACTGGGTAGGTCGTTGAGCTATTCATTAGGACAAATAATCATGGCAGGAGATGCAAAGAAATACAACTTGAGGTATAAGTACAAGGTGACTGGCAAAATGGCCTCTTTGTTATGGTGAGATACAGAATGTCCCCTGAAGAGCTCACGTATTAATGTTTAAAGTCAATGTAATTAAGTCTTGAGGGTTGTAATCATATCAGTGGATAAATTCATCATAGTGGTATACTGGGTGGTAACTTAGGCACATAGAATGTAGCTGGAGTAAATGGGTCCTGGAGGTGCGTCCTTAGGGTCTGTGCTTTTGTCTTGGAATCTCCTTATGTGCTTCTTCTGACCCCATGATGTGAGAGAAGAACCCCTGAGATCTACTTCCAGCCACCATGCCCTGAGATCTTCATACCTGGGCTCACATGGAATGAACACTAAATCTCTAAAAAACTGTGCTCATGCCGGGCGTGGTGGCGCACGCTTGTAATCCCCGCGCTTGGGAGACAGAGACAGGAGGATCGCGCAGGTTCGAAGCCAGCCGCGCGCACTGGCTTAGGAGACACTGTTTCCAAATAAAAATGTAAAAATAGGTCTGGGAGTGTAGCCCGGAGGTAGAAGGGCTTCCAGGAACCCCAGTACCACCAAAAAAAAAAAAAAAAAAACTGTGATCAAATAAATCTTCCTCCCTTTATGTTGTGAGGTCAGTTGTTTTGATACAGCAGTGAGAATATTGACTGAGACACTTTTATGAAAAGCGTCTATAGAATGATGAAAACTGGATGCGGTATAATCACCCCAAAATCTACACAGCAGCTTTTTCTTTACCTGTTGGTGAAGTTTCGCCATATAAACTAACTTTGACATTTAGAAGAATAAAGTAGCATGCACAGATGTTTTTATTATGTTGCTGATACTTTAAAATGCATTTTTAAAAGAATTTGATGAGACCTATTATGTTATAAGACAAATCTGGAGTTTGTCCTGTAAGTTATAAGGTTTGAAAGGTACACAAGATTGCTCTGTGCGCTCTTTTTTTTTTTTCTTTTTTGCTTACTTCATTAAACTCCTTTGTATATGGAGGAAAAAGAAAGAAAAAGAAATTGGCCTTCGAAATCTGAGAATACCTGAGAGACATAATTTGAGTAGTGTTCAGAATTGGGCTAGCTGATACATCAGCACTGGCCTCCCCTGAGTGGTTTGTTCCCAGGATTTCAGGGGTATGAAGATGATCTTGAAGATAAGGTTATTTGGCCTTCAGTAGCTTTCAAAAAGGGAATTGTTCAAAATGAATCACTGTTTTTTTAAGTCTTTTTCCCTAAGAGCATTAGTATTTGGTGGTAAATTGAATGCTTCTGAGTGAATTGAGCATATCATGATCTAGATAGAAACCTCAGTCTGAAAAACAAAATAATAAAATAATAAGACATGCCCCTTTCATAGTATTATAAGATGATCTACTTCTGATACTTAAAACATCTGGATTCCAGAGAAGAAATTTCTGTAGAGGCAGGTTCCTTCTTTTGAGAAGCAAATGGCATGTTTTATATACAATATGTCACAAAATATGCCTGTTTTACCTACATCTGGTATTATTGGTTCAGATAGGATAGAAAATTACATAACCATTTATTGCAAAGAGAAAGCAATGTGCGCATATTAAAAGAATACAGACACAGGATTTTGGCAAAAGTTAGTAATTTGCTTCTAAGAAATGCATTTGTGACTCTCAGCTCAGTTTTCATATTTGAGACAAAGTGGAAAAATACAGAAAATACTATGAGAAGAGATTCATAATTCATGAATGCTTTTTGTTGTTTTTTTAATTGAGCTCCTTCATATATTTTCTTGCTTGCTTATTATTCAATTTATTAGACAAACTGAGAGGCCGAGTCCTGAGAAATGTCCCCTGATGGGCTAGTTTCACGTCTAATATTCCTTCTTGCCATTTCATTTGGAGAAAAATATAAAAATAATAGTCATCAGAAAAAGAAAAGTTGTGTCCTATTTATTCTGTTACATGTTGCTGGACAGAAAATATGAAATTGGAAGTGCTAGAAAACAGAGTGGAAAGTCTAATATTTTGACATTGTGACTAGTTTCTGGACTGAGGGGGGAGCCCTGGATCTTGGAGGTGAGGGGAGATGTAATTAATGTGTGCGTGTACAGACAGGTATGGACACGTGTCTGGATTCTGGGTTCTAGAAGTGAGGGCATGTACATATATAGAGACACTGTATTTTAAAACTTGCCCATAATAAGATGTTTTCAGCCACGTACTCCCATTTTGTAATCTCACCAGCGAGGCAAGTTGCAAAGAGTAAAGTTTCTGATCTAGCCAGATATTTTTATTCAGTGATTGCAAGACCCCTACTGAGTTGAGTCTCACCATCTCAGACCTTTAGTTGTTTTCCCCAGACTTCTAAATGCCAATTGACTGGCTCAGCATTTTCACTAATAAAGACAAAATCATTTCTTTAAAAAGGTATCTGGGTTTTCTTGCTTGGTTTTCAAATTCTGCGATTAAAATCTATGGTCAATAAAAATCATTTTTTTTTCTCACTAATCTCAGAATTATTTCATTCAAGGGAAAAGGGAACTTCAGTGATAAGTGTTTCTGTGGAGTTCCCCATCCCTTTGGACTTTGAGAATGTGATTTAACATCATCTCTAGATCGTGAATCAATGAATAATAATGGGAAACAGCCAGGAATGGTGAAGCACACTTGTTATAATAGTACATGGGAGACTGAGATGGGGGGATCACAGGTTCATGGCCAGTCTCAGCAACTTAGTGAGGCCCTCCTCAACTTACTAAGACCCTGTTTCAAAATGAAGGATTAAATAGGGCTGGAGGTATAGCTCAGAGGTAAAATGCCCCTGGGTTCAATCACCAGTAACACGCACACGCACACACACACACAATGGTAACCTCATATTGTGCAGATGAGGGGTGAGTAGTCCAACCAAAGGGTTCAAATCAGCATATTCATCATCAAACCCAACATCCAGAAATGTGCAAGCGTGTGGTTATTCTGAGCAGCCCGAGGATGATTACTTTTGCTTTTTTATTATTTTAACTTTACCAATAATTTGTTTTCTAGTCAGTAGGCATTCAGTCAATATCTGTCAACTTAGTGAATGAGAATATTTAAGCAAGTAGCCAAGTAATCAAAGTTTAGGTGTCATCTCTTTGGTATTTGTTGTATTTTGTTTTTGCTTTTGCTTTTGTTTTGTGTTCCTGGGGATTGAACTCAGGGACATTCTACTTCCAAACTATAACCCCAGCTTGATGTTTCTTTGTATTTTGAAACACGATCTTGCTCAGTTGCTGAGGCTGATCCTGGACCTGTGGTCCTCGTGTCTCAGCTTCCCAAGTACGGGGATGAAAAGCCTACAGCACCACACTCAGCTCAGTGTCATCCCTTAATTGTCACTGAAGTCTACTCTTGAGGAAAACACTGGTTTTTACTTTCATTGCATGCAATATAGAAGTAATATATAAGACAAATATTACATGTACACATGTCTCCATATTAAGGAATACATAAATTACTTCATGAGTATAAAATGTTTCAAACATTGAAAATTATCAGGAAAATGTCACGATAAAAACCAAGATGAGGCCAGGATTATACAAGTAAGACAATACCGATATCCATCTATGAGGTGTAAGGCAGATTTCAAATTTATACTTAACACTGCAAACTTTTTTTAAAGAATAAATATAATGGTGGCTTTTGGTGACTTTCTACAAAGAAAAAGTTAAACTGTCAGTGTTTTTTAAAGAGCTAAACTAAGATCCTCTAAAATTAGCTTCTGGTATAACAAATTCTGGATATATATTCTGAGAATTTAATCTCATCAGTGAATAGAAACGAAGGATAAAATTATATCAAATATTATATTATGTTTCCTTATTTCTTCCATAGTTTTTCTGTATTAGGACATGTGTATTTTGTGTGTATCTTATTAACACAAGAAGTTCACTGAGCTAATTTCTCTCTTGAGGTAAAAGTAAAACTTCAAAATATTAAATCTCTATTTTAATAAAAAAAAAAAGCAGCTCTATTGTTCTGAAAATTACCTTCAGTCAGCCATTAGGTAGGCAGTCAATATCTATTTGCAATCTTTTATAGAAATGTTAATGATCATAATGATGAAAATTCAACATCTATGAGCTTCCATCCATTTTGATCTTGAAAAATCTTAGTTATATTTTTAGAAACATAAATTCACTCATCATTTTTCATGATAGTAACTTTCTTTTTCTTACCCTAAATCTGATAAGACAACTTAACTGAATGAAGGCGATCAAAAAATTTGACATGTATGGTTGCCAAAACACCGTGGATTTTTCATTCTGGAGAGTGCTTTGGGTCTATAAGAGGGGACTTTGCATCACTCTGCGTGGTAATATGAACTTGCATCGATATACATGGTAGAAATTCTAAAGCCTACATCCATGTGCATCTGGACCAGTCCTGGATGTTCCCAGTTACCCCGTTACTACAGGAAGATGCTGTCTTGCTAAATTATTGTTGCTTCATCCAGAAAACCAGGAAGGGCACCTGGCACTGTCATTCAGATGTCCTTGTGAGCTGTTTAGTGTTTCCAGTCCAGAAAAATGATGTTATTTCTCAATTCATGTTTAAGGTGAGAGAGAGACTAGTTATTCCTCGCTCCTGCATGTTTCTATTTGGTATCCAAACAGTGTCAGGATATCTAGAAAAGCTAACCTAGGAATTTGAAGGTGCATCATAAGCAAAAGAAAGAGCGATGGATTGCCTTTCAGACACGCACACAGTCCACAACTATGATTATTTTTGCCCTTAGAGGGAATGGGAATCTTCGCTAGGTGCTGGTATGTTTTTTTGTATGCATCTTCTCTTAACATTTATTAGTCATCACTTAATGATGAACTTGACTTCTGTTTGCTCTAAAAAATATATATTTCTGGGATATTCTCTAATTTTAAAACAATGCTTACTAATTTTAAGTTGAAAATTTTATCTCAATTTTGTGTGTGTGAATAAGAATTTATTCTTAATAAGCCAAAAGTAATGAACCACAAATTTTCTAGGTTTTATTTCTCATTAGGAACAAAGGAAATGCAAGCTTTCAAATTAATTCACAGAGGTTACTGCAAATAGTAATGTTTTTAATATACTTTTTAGTGCATTTAATTATACATCATAGTGAGGTTCAGTAAGACACAAACATATACTCACAGAGTTCTTGGTGTACTTCACTCCCACACCCACATTCCACTTTGACACGCCTCTCCTCTCCCTATACATGCTAGTGGAACTGGTAGCAATAAGTTTACATATTGCCAAAGCATTATTTAAGCTGTTTTCTTCCTCGGCCCTTCTTTATTCTCTTCCTGCCTCCCTCCCCTAATCTCCTTTCTTCTACCAGGCTCTCTCCATATTTATTCAAAGTTCATTTTATATTTCCTGTTTCCTCTCGAGCTTCCACATATGAGAGAAAATAATGTATTTATTTTGAAGGACATGCCTTAAATATTTTATAATTTTACTTTCTTATCATTTTCTTGTAATGACAATGTATTATATTCTTGAGAAACGCAGAGATAATTGATAAGGGTTCTCAACCCAAGAATGACAAATATTGAAGTAATTTCTTTGTTTAAAAAGGATCCATTTTATCAGTGATGCTATTACTCATTTCTTGGATGGATCATTAACTGGGTTAGATTATTGACCAGTGGAAGGTTTTCTCCAGTGAGAGCTAATAATGACCATTTATAAGCTGATTGGTTGTATTTGTGTAGTTCTTACATACAACACAATAGACCATTGTATCCTCAGGGAAAAAAACAAGTTTTGCTATAATAATAGACAACTCTATAATCTCAGTGACTTGACTTGAACCACTTGAATTCTCTTCTTTCTCATGCTAGTTTTCTTTCTTTCTTTCTTTCTTTCTATCTTTCTTTCTCTTTTTTTTTTTTTTTTTTTTTTTTTTTGCAGTACTGGGGATAGAACCAGGGGCATTATACCTCCGAGCTATACCCCTAGCCCTATTTTTTTTATTCCTTATTTTGAAACAGAGTCTCATTGAGTTGAAAAGGGCCTCACTAAGTAGCTAAGGGTGGCTGTGAACTGCGATCCTCCTGTCTCAGCCTCCCAAATGCTGGGATAACAAGCGTGCGCCACCACACCAGGCTGCTACATTCCTTTTGTGTGTCAGAAAGAGACGCTATACCTTGTGTCCTCGGGTTGGGTCCCAAAGTGACATCACAGCTGCTATCTGGAAGCTCAGCGATCGCTGTGATTCAAGGAAAGACAGAGATCTGGCTCATCTTGAAACCGCAATTAAATGCTCTACCCTAACAGTGACCGAATGTTAGAGCTTGCTGCCCAGGACAACTTACTGATTCTTTCTGTCTTCAAGAGAGCCAGGAATTGGAATCTTTCCGTGTGACTAGGAATGAAAAGAACTGGAAAGCTCTAGCAAACAACACAGTTGACTCTCCTAAATCATTTATATCATCTCTCAGGTTGGCACATCTCTGTCGAGAAAGGACCACAAGAAGTGTCCAACACTCTGACTGCCGTGATCAGTTATTAGAGATTCCCGTTCTCATTCGTAATTTTTTGCACACTCATGCTACCCAGAAGCATAAGCCCTTATTAGTATCCCTAAGCATTTCTCCGAAGTTCCCCTTCACTTCTTTCAACCTCAGTCTGTCTCAAGAAGATTGTAAACACCGAGACGACCGTCTCTCCTCCAGATTTTAAGTTTGCATGATGGCATTGTGGCGTTGCTGAGTCGTGACGTTTATAGGATTCACTTATATTGTTATTTATCATGTGCACTTGGCACGTCTGAAAAGCAAGGTGTAGTTGCATAAGTATTTAGAGCTGACAACACTAAATTGGAATAGTAAGGAATTTCAACATTATCCTCAACTTTGAAGTCAATAGAGACTAGAATGAACCAGCTCTAACCACACTGGACTTGTGGTGCTGGCGTTCACATGGGTTCCTCTTCTTGCCTCTCTTCTACTCTGTCTAGCAGAGAATTACATTTCCTAAGATCTCTTGTCTGGGTCAGTTTGGCCAGTTAAGGTATCCACAGAAGACTGGGGGGCCAGCGGAGGAGAGAAGACAGAATATTTCTTCTCCTATCTGCCTCCTGTGATTTCTCAGCAACCTCCCCGCCCCCAGTGCTCTATCACCTACTCTTCTGTGGTCCTATTTGTGCCCAAACCTGAGCCTATGCTTACCATTATAAAGATTTTTAAGTTTAAGTTACCATATTCCATATATCTGTATTACTAGATAAAAGTCTGTTTAGTGATAGAATATATTCATTGACAGTAAATGTTTTCTTTCAAAGCTAATCCAATCCTAGTATTTGTACTTTTTTTTTTTTTTACCTTATCCTAGATTTAAAAAGCAATTGTTACCTCCTGTATTCTTGGGTATTTGTAGTGAAACAAAGGTAAATAAATCATTATTCCAAAAGAAAAGTACAAGGATAAGTAACTGAAATGTCATTCCACCAGAGCCGGGTATAGCGGTACCCAGTTGTAATCCCAATACTTGGGAGTCTGGGACAGGAGGATCATGGGTTTGCAGCCAGACTCAGCTACTTAATGAGGCCCTCACAACTTAGTGAGACCTTGTTTCAAAGTAAAGAATAAAAAATAGGGCTGGGGCAGGGTGTGGCGGTGCACACTTGTAATCCCTGTGCTTGGAAGGCTGAGACAGGAGGATCGCACAGGTTCGAAGCCAGTCTCAGCTACTTAGTGAGGCTCTCAGCAACTTAGTGAGACCCTGTTTCCAAATAAAGTATAAAATAGGTCTCGGAGTATAGCCCAGAGGTAGAAAGCTCCTGGGTTCCACCCCTAGTACCATGAAAAAAAAATTGGGTTGGGGGCATAGCTCTGAGATAGAATGTCCATGGGTTCAGTACGACAATAAATAAATAAATAAATAAAATTATAAAACGTCATACCACCATATTAGAGTGGGAAATATATTTAATGGGCTTAGCTGGTGCTTAAATAAATGGACAAAATGAGCTCCCCAAGAATAAAAGAGATTCTTAGTGTCAGAAATAATTTTTTATGGTGTTGTAAGAAAAGACATGTCTTTGAAATCAGCTTGGCAAGGCAAATTTTACTTTTTTCAAAAAGAACTGCCGCCACCAGTAAGTCAGGCACACAGTAACAGCTGGGCATTTTATTCCCAGTGTGGGGCTTCTGAGCTGTGCTCCTATTGGTGAGAACAGAGCTTCACAGCTTTTATGTCATTGGCTAAAGGGGATGTTGGATGAGGGGTCCGCACTCACAGTTTCCAGGAAATGCTATCTTTACAAAAATATAAGCACACAGAAAGTTATACAATTAGAGTTTTACAAAATGGAGCCTAACTTCAGCTATTCCTTGGATAGAAAAGATCTAATTATATTTTCACATTAGGATTATCAAGGAGCAAGGAAAATAGGAATAAATTACAAGCGTGGTGACTAACGCTTGTAATCCCAGCATTTGGGAGGCAGAGACTGGAAGATGGTGTTTCACAGACAGCCTCAGCTGCTTAACGAGGCCCTTTGTAACTCAGTGAGACCCTGTTTCAAAAGACTAAAAAGTAGGACCAGGGGTGTAGCTAAGAGGTAGAATGCCCCTGGGTTCTTTTCCTGGTACCTCAAAAAAAAAAAAAAAAAAAAAAAAGGAAGGAAGGAAGGAAGAGAAAGGAAAGAAAAGTTAATTTGGATTTAGGCATCTGTGGTACATGCCTGTAATCCCATTACTTGGGAGGCTGAGACAGGAGGATCACAGGTTCAAGACCAGGCTCCGCAACTTAGGGAGATTCTCAGCAATTTAGGAAGACCCAATTTCAAAATAAAAAATTAAAAAGGGCTGAGGGTGTGTCTCAGAGATAAATGCCCCTGGGTTCAATTCCCACTGTCACAAAAAATAAATAAATAATTGGAAATTAGAGTCGGAAGCCTTTTTGAAAACACTATTTATTTACACAAATATGAAGGCAGGTCATACCCAGGCCAGCAATTCCTAAAAGAATCTCAAGAATATAAGGTCCTCTGATGGTTTCTTTCTTCCTTCCTTCCTTTCTTTCCTTCTTTCTTTCTTTCTTTCCTTCTTTCTTCTTTCCTTCCTTACTTTATTTTTTTCCTTTTTTTATAAACAGGAAAAAAAATACATGAACCCATTCTATTTCATTAAGAAATCTAGTGGGAACAGAAAGAAGGCTTAATAAGTGTATAGCTACTCTCTCGTAGAGTAGTAAATACTAAGTATTACTTCATAAGAATGACTAAGTATGACACCTTCACGGGCTGTTTTCCTAACATATGGACTGTTAAGTGCTTGAGAAATAATTTGTTTGCTTTTGCAGCCCATAGTTTAACGTAATGAAGCACTACCAAGTTGAATAACTAGACAAGAAACTCCTTAGGTATGGGGAATTATATTCTGAATTAATGAATTGCAAATTGTAAGCCAATCCAACTCCCATAAATATTATGAGAAAGAAGGCACAGTCCTACCTACACAAATTTTCAAGGCAAAATTATTCCATGACGAGAAAAAGATTTAGAGCATAATTAAGGTTCCTAAAATATAAGTACTTAAGAAGAAACTTACCATATGTTTAAAATTACCCGAGACTGCATTTATGATCTGCGATAAGTATACATTTTCTGGAATGCAGAAAGCCTCTTTAAAGGTTTTCCTGTTTTATTTTTATGGCATTATTGTATAGTTCACCTCTAGCAATTCATAATGGGCTTTAAAAATTGAAAAAATAAAATAGAGGAGTTTTATTTTCTGCCTGTGACAGTTATTTCACTTTACATAGAAAACACTAACTCATTGGTGAAAATACAAATAATTTAACATGATAAATTTAGGAAACCACATTCCGGAAGCATTTTGTTAACAATACACAGCTCAGTGATACAAAATATAGCCTTTCCTTCGGGTTTGAATGGGAACAAATTTGGGAAATGATGGCTTGGGGAATAGTCTTCAGTCTCTGCATACAGGAGATCAGGGTTTTATTTTGTTTGTTTTGTTTTGTTGTAGTACTGGTTTTTAACCCAGGGGCATTCTACCTCTGAGCTACATCCTAGCCTTTTTATTATTATTATTATTTTGTTTGTTTTGAAACGGAGTCTCAGTAAGTTAGTAAGAGACTTGCTAAGTTGCTGAGGCTGGCCTTGAACCTGAGATCCTGCTGTCTCAGTTTCTCAAGTACTGGGATTACAGCATCTGCTACCAAGCCCAGCTCTTCAGAGATCTTTTTTTTTAAATATAAATTGAGTATTCAAAAACCAGCCACCACACAATAAATAAGAAGAAATGGCCCTGAATCTGGGACCAGAAGCTTTAGAATCTAATATGACTTCACTTCATAATAATTATAGAGCCTGGGGTGAGTTGTGAGCATCTTTAATTATGTGTCTCCATCCCTTACATATATAGAGTAGAATAGACCTTGCTTTCTTTAAAGGGGTGGGGGACAAAGAGGGTAACTCATGCAACTGAAAATGTTTTAAACATTTTTCATGGTATATAAAAACTGTTATACAAAATATGAAAAGGATTTTGTAGTCAAAAAATGTGAAAAAACTAATGTTTCCCAGATTAACACAGATGAGAGAGGGAGAGAGATTTCTCAGAGACTTCACCAAAGAGGGAGTAAATGCTGGAAGTAGATCCTCCTTTGGCTCTAAAACCCTCCAGACCCCATTTCTAGTGAAACATCTGGAGGATGTTGGTGGAGAAGGATGATTCCAGAGCCCAAGGAGGCTGTGAGAGCTTTGTAGTTGTGGTTTAAAAGAATGGGATACAGAAGACCCAATGGGGCAAAGCTACTACATAATTGATGGGGTTCATAACTTTTAAAGGGGGATCTAGTTGAGTGTTTTCTGCTTGCTTTCAGTAAATATATTGAGTATAAAGATTACTAGAGTACTAGTTCCCTAAAACTATTTCCCACAAATGATAAACTCAACAGAATTGAAAGCAAAGTACCAAAAGAACGTACACGTTTCCATCAGATTTCACCTCCGCACCTCAAATATGTGCAAGTCTTGAACATTCTTGTCAGTAGGGCTCTCCTGACCCTGACCCATCAGTGTTCTGGTCTTGTGGATTCCTTTATGGGAGGCACTGTTGTCTCGTGAAAGAAGATATATTTTTTCTATCTGGGAGTTGTTTCTTTTATAAAATGAAGGAATTGAAGAGACCTCAAGATCTTTTCCATACCTAAAACTCTGGACAAGACCATATCACAACTTACAGTTAAAGTCTGTGTATGTGGGCTCCCCGCCCCAGCCCTCCTGGGGACTCTTTTTACACTTGAAGTTGCGCCACCTACTTCATCTAAATTCACCCTGAAAGTCTAGAGGCTGACCTTCAGAAGGCTTAGGGAGAGGTGTAGCTCATAGGACATGCCATGTCTTCTCTCACCCAGATTTTGATCATTGTCTCATATTAAATAACTGTCACTGTCAGAAATAGAATAAACCGTTGGTGGATTTATTTTCTAAAGAGACCATTTTTTGTGTGAACTGGGGATGAAACCCATGGGCATTCTATCTCCAAGCTATACCCCCAGCCCTATTTTTTATTCTTTATTTTGAAACAAGGTCTCACTAAGTTGCAGAAGGCCTCACTAAGTAACTTAGGGTGTCTGAGAACTGCAGTCCTCCTGTCTCAGTCTCCCAAGTATTGGGATTACAAGCATGCACTGCCATGCCTGGTTTAAAGAAATGATTTTAAAAAGTTGGTTCTAGACTTCAGTAAGCATGGCAAGCAATAAAATGGAAGGATACCTATAGCAAAAATAGAAAAAAAGAAAGCAATAGTCAGGATGAATATAATTAAAGTACATTATATGCATGTCTGAAAATGGCAGAAAGAAACTCATTAGCCTGGATAAATTATACATGCTAATAATTATGATTTTGAATGTTACAAAGCTCCATATATGTTAACTTAATTTTATTCCTCTTGTCAGATTTTGGTGTTCCCCAAATGGATATTGTGAAAGGTATTGTCAACCTATAAAAGAAAAAAGCCTAACTTCTGAAATATTACTCCTATGGATCAATGATTTACACTATAAAACTGAAAGAAGAGCCCTTTCTCAGCCATTCATTTAAAAAATAATTATTGAGTTCTTACTGTGTGTCAGACACTGGACTAAGGAAAAAAATTATAAAACAAGATTCAGACAATGACTGAATGATTCTTATCTCTTTTTCCATTTTTATAAGGCCACAAGTATACTCCCAGCCTATATAGAAACCAGTGAATCTCCACCCCTCCGCATACACACACTTTAAATGGAAGTGTTTTAAAAATGCATGGCCCTAAGTATGTTTCTAGCTTTTAAAAGATACAGTGTGTGACATAGCATCGTATCAAAAGCACAGTCAAATGTCATGGCTTTAAAAACTTAACACTTAAAAAATAAAAAAAAAACAACCTAAACATTCAGAACAGAGAATGTGATCTGTTTATAACCTACATAACAGCTTCACAGCAAATTTTAAAAATAATACCTCTGTTTCTTTTTTATTTTCTTGCAGTACTGGGGATGGAACCCAGGGGCATTCTACCTCTGAGCTACATCCCCAGCCCTATTTTTTTATTCTTAATTTTGAAACAGGGTCTCACCGAGTTGCAAAGGGCCTCACTAAGTAGCTGAGGCTGTCTAAGAACCAAGATCTTCCTGTCTCAGCCTCCCAGATGCTGGGATTACAAGCTTGTGCCACCATGCCTGATACCTGTTTCTTTTTGTAAAATAAAATTAAGGCAGGGTATATAAAGTAAGTAAGGGCTTATATAAATTAAATTCTCCAGGTAGAATATCATAATCCAGGGCCTTCACTCGCTTCTACATTGTAAGCATGCGCCTATCAACATAATTTAGAAGAGGAGAGGGTGGGAAACTGAATTGAGTGTACTTAAATAGAATAAAACATCATTTTTTTCCTATGTCTCTTGCTGAATGTTAAACTCATTAAAAGAACAAGAAGCGTTTCATGGGTTGCTGATAACAGAACCTCTGTCATGGCCAGGAGGCCACATTGGAGCCATTGTGTACATTAACGAATGTGAGATATTCATCCTCAAATCAGATCCGCCTCCTGCCAAAGACAGGTAGACATAATGAATGCACAAAAGCAGCCTTTTTCTTCCAGGGAGCCACACTAAAAAACAAGTTATTAGGACATTAATCATCAGCCGAAAGCCGCGTTGCACAAGAAAACAGCAGAATCAACATAAATATGTGTATCGCTGAGATGCCTGCAGAGTTTAGCACACTTTACAATGAGGTTAAAAGCTAATATTTCTGAAACTAATCTCTGATTCCTTTCACTTTTTCATAAAAGAGAAAAACCGCGACAAATTGGAAATGGTTGGATTCATATTCTCACCTTGGAATGCTGAATTGCTAAATTTAATTAAAGAGTGTAAATGTTAGAAAGAATCTCAGGGCCTGTATTCCGATCACTTCATCCCATAAATAGGGAAACTGAAGCCCAAAAAATACTAATTAATGGAAGTACTGGAAGAGAACACAGACCCTCGCCTCCAAGTTCAACACCAACACGTGGAGACTGGGCTGTTCTGTCTCTGACCAGATAGAGCCAAAGAAGGACCACATTTCCGTAGTTTGGCAGCTGTCTTGAAATTTAGATCTCCCAGAAGAATGTGTCTCCTTCATGCTCAATGCCTCAGTTTTGCCTCTTAAAGTATTTTATTTATTCTTCAGAACCCTGTCTGCTCATAAACATGCCCATTAGTTTTACAAATTACCACATTACTCATAAATGAGATGTCCTCCTAATATAGCACATAACTTATTGTTGCATTTTATTGGACCATTTATAATAAAATTACGGTAAATGTTAAATAACCCTTAGAGGAAAAGCGGATTCATCATCTTAGCAAAGACCTACGTATCACATTTTCTTCTGGGGTATCCATAGGGCATTTGTATTCAGAATATCATGCCATTTCTCTAAGAGGACTCTTGGGTTTCTAGCTGGGGCCATTCCTCCTGTTTCTCTTCTTTGCTTGGTTTCTTGTGAAAGGCTAAACCACTTACATTGCTCTTCCTTTCTGTCTAAAGAAAAAAATAATTTGTTCTTTCCGAATCATATTAGATCTGTTTAATTTGTCGTTTATGTTCGCAATTCAAGGTCAGTGTCAAAGCCTGAAATTACGTCTTCTTGTCACCTACTCCTAACAGGAACATTGGCACTCGTGCATGTGACCTTCAAAATAGCAGCTGCCTTCCACAAAGTCTACCAGTATTGTCCTTAGAAATAAGAAATGTGCAGCCACAGCCCTCAGCTCCCTTTGAGATTCATTGACATCGTATCTATCTGAAAGCAAGGGTGCCCTCATCACAGGATGCATTCAGAATTTCTTCTTTCTTCTTAGCATACACAGACATGGATATTTTCTTACAGGCTGCCAGGAGCTGTATTACAGATTAGTCTCATCTAATGAAAGCTAGTATACCCCCCCCCAAAAAAAAAAGAGTTAAAGCACACTGAATTAATTATATCTGAGATTTGACTTACACATTAGATGATTAAATATGTGCATTTGAAAGAGTCCCTGAAGGTAGTCTAGTTACTTTAAGTAATTGTCCAGGGCCTTGGCTGAAGTGACTTTCCTCACGTAGCTTGCTTTTGTTATCTTAATTTTTCAGTGTCTTGATTTTGCACTTTCTTTATGCCCTACCTTCAGTTTAATTCAGTAAGCATTTGCCAAGAACAGAATATGCAGAGAGTAATGCGAGAAGCTACAGAGTTGAGGAGGTGTGGCTCACCTACTCTCCAGAGGGGTCTCTAGTTCTAGAAACACACCCATGTATCTAGTACACCAGCCATCACTCAAAAACTCCAGTCCAAACACAGCTTTTCATTACTTATTTTTGTGATAATGGGAATTTATTCAATCATGTACTGAATTAGTAAGAATGGGTAGCCTGAGAAAAAAGAAGAAGCCTTTGCTTGTAGAGGAATAGGAAAACCAAACAGCCTGTTTCTCCTGCAAGGTCTTGTTGAGAACCAAGGCACCCTTGACCAGCCATGCTACAGAGACACAGGAAGAGGTTTGTGGTACTCCAGAAAGAGTTGATTTCTAAATGAAGTCCTGGAAAGTTACAAGTTATCTAAACAGAAAGTTAAGTCATTTACCAGTAGAAAAACAACCTTGAAGCAAGCAGGATATTGTGTTTTTAATAATATGAAAAAGTCAAATATGAGATTATTTAGGAAAGGAATATAAGATTATCAAATAAGCCCATTTTAAAAACAAGCAATTAGCCGGGCATAGTGGCACACACTTGTAATCCCCACGCTTGGGAGGCAGTGATCACGCAGGGAGGGAGGGGATCACTCAGGTTCGAAGCCAGCCTCTCTGGCTTAAGAGACCCTGTTTCCAAGTAAAATATAAAATAGGTCTGGGAGTGTAGTCTGGAGGTAGAGGGTTCCATCCCCAGTACCACCAAAAATAAAAAATTAAAAAAAACAAGCAATTACTGCAATACTTGGGGAGGCTAAGACAGAAAGATCACAAGTTCAAGGCCAGCCTTAACAACTTAAGTAGACCCTGTTTAAAAATTAAAAAAAGAGTTGAGGGTTTAGCTCAGGGTTGGACTCAATCACAAATCCCCCCCCCAAAAAAAATAGCAAACAATTAATTTCACCAGTTTTTAAGGAAAGGATAATTTAAGACCAAAACCAGAGAAAATGAAATAATCTTAGAATAAAGGACAATGCTTTACCTTGAATATTTTCAGCATCTTTTCTTCCTTCACACATCACTGGGGACTCCTGTGTAGCCTCCCCCTCATTCCATGCCGGATGGCTTTGTGCCACTGGAATGGACAAAGAGTCTCTGGGGCAAAGAATGCAAGCAGTTCCCAGAACAGAGTTCAAGAGAGTGGTGGTAAGAGCCCAGCATGAGTGGAAAGTGGTTGACTGGGCAGGAAAGACCTCGAATGCTGTGCTAAGGAAATTGTTCTTTTTAAGCCTAAATCAAGTGAGCAGTGATAGAAGAAATTTTACAAGGGAATGATATACCACGAGACTGTGTTTCAGCGTGATCCCCTGGAAAACAGTTTTGGAAATTGCAAGAAGGCCAGCTCTGTAGAGAGAGAGAAAATTGGAAGAAAATAACAGATTAAAGGTGAAACATGATAGTGGTCCTGTTGGCCGAGTAAAGATGATAAGAAGCCCAGACATCTGAGAGATTTGAGGTAACATTAACAGGACTTGACAATTGATTGAATTTGGAGGAAAATTGAAAAAGAGAACCATTTAAAGATCCTGAGTTTCTCACTTGGACCACAGAGTTGATAGGTTTACTCCAGGACAGTTGAGAGAGGGTCAAGGGGAATTGGAGGACTTTGACTCTAGATGTGTTAAATTGGAGACCGCTCTAGGACACATAGGAGATGCTATCCAACAACTGAAGGCATTGTGGGGTTTGGGAAGAACGTCTTGGCTGGAAAATGGACTCAGATGTCCATGGAGAGGTGATCTTTGAAGCCAGAGAAGTATATAAGCTATGAGAAGAAAATCTGTTGTGGATAGGATGCATGAGGTCCTGTCTAACCGAGACAGTGAGAGGAAAGGCAAGGGGCTTGTAACTGTCGCTATACGCGTTATAATACAAGCAGAGTGCACTGGGAATAGAGATCTCCAAGACACTCAGGTAGACACGGTGTGAGCTAGGCCCTCAATAGCGGAATCTGTGACAACTAAGGGAGACTCTGCAGGCCAAGACTAGGAGGGGAAAATTACCTTTTATAAAACCTGGAAACAGTGAGTGGTTCTAAAAGACTTAAAGCATAGGTTGGGAGAAGGCAGGAAGTGAGACCGTACCAAATCTCTGATTTAATAGGTTTCAGATGGGCTTGAAATTGCACTCCCTATATGTTCCTAGGTAGCAATGATGATCTCTGAAACACACTTTGAAAAACACTTCACATTTAAAAAAAGAAAAATAAAACAAAATAAATGCCCCTTTTAATGCTTAAGCAGTGTTCTCCAGGACCAATGAATAGTGTCTGCTGAACACATACATATCTTCGCATCCCTACAGACTTGAATAGCCATCCCTCAGCTCTTCTGTTTCTGAACTGCTAATCAAAAGTGTTTTGTTTATCTTTATATCTCAAAGAGCCTTAGGGATTGTAATCATTCCCATTGTCTTTATCCCTAGAATACGTCCTACATTCCAACTCTCGAAATATTCCAGAAAAGGTCTGAGTTTTGGCCCACGTTGGATGGTTTGCTTTATTTTTTGACACTTTCCAGCACTTCCTTCACATTTTTCGTCACAACAGTTTATAATCAGCCTTGTGCACCCTTAGTTCAGACATAAAAAACCCATTTCCATTTTTTCTGTGTGTGGTACTGGGAATAAAATCCAGGGGTGTTATACCTCCGAGCTACACCCCCAGTCCTATTTTTTATTCTTTATTTTGAAACAGGGTCTCACTGAGTTGCAAAGGGCTTCACTAAGAAGCTGAGGCTGTCCGTGAACCAGGCTCCTCCTGTCTCAGTCTCCTAAATGCTGGACTTACAAGCGTGTATCACCACACCTGGCTCCATTTCCATTTTTCTACCCATTGGCTTTATCCTGTGTGATTTTAATGTAAATTAAGACCTACTTGAGTTACTGTACAACACGTTTCTGGAATAACTGAGAGTGTAAACAGAGGCAACACACTCAGGTAACCATCTGTCACTGTGACATTGGTGGCCAGGACAGCTGCGGATCTGATGCACCAATTACCTAACAGGTGCCCAATGGGTATGACATTGGGGGCTACAGAGATGAGAGACAACATCCCTTGCTTTTATATAGAATTCAATGTAGGACAATTGCCAGAAAACCAGATAACTGTGACATGTGTGCTAAGGATGTATGTGGGGAGAATGGCCAGGCACTTTCCAGGAAATAGGATAGATGCTGGACGAGACTAGACCTGACTTTGAAGATATAATATGTCTTAGCTGGGCAAAAACAAATAAGGGACCAGATAAATACGGTAGCGTAAATTGGGTGGCACATATTTGTAATTCCAATACTTGAGAGGTTGAGACAATAGGATCCTAGATTTGCAGCCAGCCTTAGCAACATACCAAGGCCTTCTGCAACTTAGTGAGACCCTGTTTCAAAGTAAAATGGGCTGAGGGTGTAGCTCAGCCCTGAGGATTAAACCTAGTAGAATGCCCCTGGGTTCCATCCCCAGTATCTTCACCCACACACACACACACACACACAACAACCACAGGGCATCCAAAATTTAGAAAGCATAAAAAATTGGGGAGGCCGTATATGGTTTTAATGACTGGAAAGGATGGTAGGTAAACCTGGTGAAGCAGGAATAGACTGAGATCAGGTCATGAGATTGCACTCCCTATCAATGATATCTTCTAGTTCTTGTTAACACTGGCATATAGTAGGTGCTGCCAGTTTTTAATGAACATGTTTATTTTTTATTTCACTCTTTCCATAATACCCAGAGAAGATAATTTAGATTCAGTATACCATCTTTAAAAAATTGTGGGTTTTTTCTTTCTTTCATTATGTTATCATTCAGGTGTATATTTTTCTTTGCCTCTCATCATTTTTTAAAATCTTAACAATCTATTATAACTCAGAGTCTCTTGCTTTGAGGAATTAAGGAAATAAAAGACAGGATCAGAAGCAAGTGCGGCAGGATGCCCTGATGAGAACTCATTTGAATGGTATTTACATAATACAAGATGTAGTACTGCAGGGATCAAGGTTCCTCTGTGTTCATTAGTATGTTATGCTACTACAATTCACATGTAGATTTTTTACATTTTTAATTGGTGCATTATAATCATGTTGGATGGATTCGTTGTGATTTATTCACACAGGCACATAGCCTGATTTGGTCAACTTCACTCCCAGCTCCTTTCCTCCCCTCTTTCCCAGGCTTCTTCCTCCCGTTGATCTCCCTCCAATTCTCATGAGATCCTTTTGCCCCCTTTTTTTCTTTGGCTTTCACATATAAAAGAAAACATATGACCTTTGGCCTTCTGAATCTGGCTTATTTCATTTAAAATGATGTTTTCCAGTTTCCTCCATTTTCCTGCAAATGACATACTTTTGTTCCTGTATATAGCTGGGTAAAACTCCATTTTGTATATATGTCACATTTTAACCCCTTCATCTCGTGACAGCTGCCTAGGCTGGTTCCATAAACTATTATGAATTGCACTGCTGTAAACATGGGTGTGCACGTGTTTCTATGGTATGCTGGCTTTAACTATTGGATAATTAAAGAGGAGTGGTAAAGCTGTCTTATGTGGTGGTTCCATTCCTAGTTTTTGAGGAACCTCCATTTTGATCTCAAAAGTGCTTGTACTAATTTACAATCTCACCAACAGGGTGTGTTTCTTTCCCTCTGTGTTCTTCCCAGGATTTATTATTTGTATTCTTGTTGTTTGCCACTCTAACTAGAGTCTGATGAAATCTCAATCTAGGAAATTTCATTTCCTTCACTGCTAAAGATGCTGAAGATTTTTTCATATATTTGTTTACCATTTATATTTCTTCTTTTGAGAAGTGTCTATTTAATTTATTTGCCCATTTATTCATTGAGTGGTTGGTTGGTTGGTTGGTTGGTGTTAAGATTTTGAGTTCTTTGTATAGTCTGGATACTAGTCCTTATAAAAGTCCTTTGGCAAAGATTTTTTTCTCACTGTGTTACCTCTCTCTCTTAATGCTCCTACTTGTTCCCTTTGTGGTTTAGAGCCTTTTTATTTGACAGCATTCCACTTATGAATTCTCAGTATTATATCATGAGCCTTAGGAGTCCTACTAAAGAAGTTGTTGCCTGCGCTTATATGTTGGATTCTTGTTCTTGTGTTTTCTTCTAATAGTTGCAGTTTCAGGTCTAATTCCTAGGTCACTGGTCCATTTTGAGTTGACTTTTGTATAGATTAAGTGGCAGAAATCTAGTTTAATTCTTCATATTTGATTGTACAATTTTCCCAGTCCCATCTGTTAAAAGCCAACTTTTTCTCCAACATATGTTTTTGGACATCTTTGTCAAGAATTAGATCCTGTGCCTATCTGGCTTTATCTCTATGTCTTCTATTCCACCGATCCATATTTCTGCTCTTGTGCCAGTACCATGCTGTTTTTGTTACTATACTCCTGTATCATAGTTTGAAATTGGGTATTGTGACATCTCTTTTTACCATTCCTTCATCATTACTCTTTCTGCTCAGTATTGTTTTGGCTCTTTTGGGCTTTTATTCTTCCATTTAATTTTAAGACATTTTTTTCTAGTTCTGTGAAGAGTTTTATTGATATTTAGGGGAAATGGCATTGGCTCTATAGACTGCTTTGGTATTGTGGCTATTTTAACTATTAATTCTGCCTATCCATGAACATGGTAAGCCTTTCTATCTTCTAGTGTCTTTTTACTGTCTTTCTTCAGAGTGCTATAATTTTCACCATAGAGGTCTTTCACCTTCTTGATTAAATTTATTTGTAGGTTTGTGTATGTTTATTCATCTGTCTGCTTGTCTGTTTTTGAGACTATACAAATAGAATTTTCCTTTTCAGTGAATTTGTTATTGGTATATGGAAAATATATTGATTTTGTATGCCCATACTGCGATGAGTTTGTTTACCAGATCTAGAAGTCTTCTGGTCCAGTTTTATTTTAATTTTTTTTAAGTGTAAGATCATATATCTGAAAAAAAAAACAATAATTTAACTTATTCCTTTCCTATTTGTATCTCTTTTATTTCTTTGTCTTGCATAATTTCTCTGGTTAAAATTTCAAGTACTATATTGAACAGGAGTAGTAAAAATGGATATTCCATATTATTCTTGACCTTAAGGGAAATGCATTTCTTTAGGTTTGATGTCTGTATTGATTTTATGTCTGTACGTCCCATCTACTGGTGAGAAAGGTGTATTGAAGTCAACCTGTATTGTGGCTAGTGTTGGGAAGGTAAATCTGGCAGCCTGTAGAGCAAACTGGATTGTGTTGCGCCCCCCCATTCAGGGAACCTCAGTTCGTACTTTGGGGGAAGGGATGTGGGACATGTCAGTCTGTCCTCTTCGCCCTTCTGAGTAGTGGGACAGGCATTGCAGGTCCCATGGAAGGATGCTGTGGAGTCCTGCTCTTCATCCACCCCTGATCTGTCCCAGCTTCGCTCTTGTCTGCCACACTTGTCCCACGGTCCAGACTGCTGATTATTTATTTATTTATTTATTTATTTATTTATTTATTTTTGCAGTACTGGGGATAGAACCCAGGGGCAGTCTACCTCCAAACCACACCCCCAACCCTATTTTTCTTATTCTTTATTTTGAAACAAGATCTCACTGAGTTGCAACGGGCCTCACTAAGTAGCTGAGGCTGGCTTCAATCCTGTGCGATCCTCCTTTCTCAGCCTCCCAAATGCTGGGATCACAAGCGTGTGCCACCACGTCCGTCTTAGACTGCCGATTTTAAATGAAAGCACTCTTCAGTTTTCATCTGCTTTGTAGGCTAGCACCTGCATCTCCTGCACTCTAGACCTTCCCCCAAGTCTGCATCACAGTCTTGCGCCTGTGTCCGAACCAACTCTTGACACAGGCAACCAAGGTCCACAGAAAAGCAAAGCCCTGTCCTCTGTTTGGTGTTGGGTTCTTAGACAGCAAGCTCACCAGTAGCAAGGCAGGGTATCATGTAGAAAGTAATACAATAAAAGGTGAAATAGGAAAAACAAAGGCGAAGTACAGGGTTTTCTGGTCTCCTCAAAAATCCAAACAAAGGGTTGTTAAGCTGCTGTTGCCTTTTCACTTCTAACAACTGCTGGGCCTTTCTCCTGCATTGGCTCAGTTCTCTGTATCGAGGTAACTTAGTGAGACCCTCTTTTCAAAATAAGAAAAGGCTGGGGTGTAGCTCAGTGGTACAATGTTTCTGGGTTCAATCCCCAGTGGATTATTTCTAACTTAATAGATGAAATCATAGCTCATCAGCATATATATAGCTATACCTCTCTTATGACTAGAAACATAGGATATGTTCTGGAAAAGCTTTGGCAAATACAGAAAAAGACAACAATGTATCCATTATTTCAGTCACCATTCTTATAGTAGCAATCTAAAAATATTGACCCAAAAACTTAGAGGAAAGAAGATATATATATATATATATATATATATATATATATATACATATATTTATTTATTTATTTATTTATTTATTTATTTTTACAGTTTCAGGTTCATTCCGTGTGAGGCTTGGGACCACCAATCTCAGGTCATGGTGGCCGAAGGTGGAGAGACGAAGAGTAGCATATGGGCTGTGCTCCTCACATAGAGGCCAGGAGAGAAAGGGAGAGGGAAAGGGAGAAGGAGGTAGGGAGAGAGAGGGCTGGGAGAGAGAGAGAGAGAGAGAGAGAGAGAGCTAGAGCTCATGCCAGTGAGCAGAGGGAGGAGGAACCCCAAGGCTACACCCTACCAGCCCAGGCCACCACCTAGATGAATTCATTATACTGGATTATAATCCCACTGCTGGATTTACAATCTTCATGACTCAGTTACATCAGCTCTAAACACTAATAAATTCGCTACTTAAGGGACATTTTCTATCTAACTAGCATCCGTAATCTCACAACTTAGTTAAAGCAATTGTCAATATGTTAGGACTTTTCTCCTGTAGTAATAATTATGTTTTAAATAGTGCAAACAAGCTGGGCATAGTGGCGCACGCTTGTAATCCCAGCATATTTGGGAGGCTGAGACAGGAGGATCGTGGTTTGAGGAAAGCCTCCACTACTTAGTGAGACCCTTTGCAACTCAGTGAGACCCTGTTACACAATAAAAAATTAAAAGTAGGGCTGGGGGTGTAGCTCGGAGGTTGAATGCCCCTGGGTTCCATCCTCAGAAGTGTAAAAAAATTAAAGAAAAAAAAGGTGCAAACAAGTTACATTGAAATGGTAAGGAGGACTTTTTAGTTAAATACAACTCAAAACAAAGCAAAGCCTCTTCTTTGAGGCACTGAACTCAGCATTTGCCTTATTCCTTTTTCTGCTCTTTGCTTTACAGAATATTGTAGACTATAGGTGGGGTGGGGAAGATAAAAAGTCCTGTGCTACCTATAATATTTGTAAATAGTTTTTTTTTTCTTCCTTGTGGTACTGGGGACTTAACCCAGGGGCATTCTGTCTCTGAGTCACACCCTCAGGCTCATTTTATTTTTACTTTATTCACTAGGTTGCAGAGGCTGGCTGTGAACCTACAATCCTGTCTCAGCCTTCCAAGAGCTAAGATGACAGGGGTGCACCACCATGCCCAGCTCAATATCATACTCTATTACATGAATTTGTGTGACTAGACATCAAATTATAACTAAGACGAGACTATGTTATCATGCTCATTTACCAGGAAGCACATTCTGTTCATCTCTGTGTCTTCCTAATTTATCCAGAATATGTAATATGGGCCCAATAAATTCCTATTGAATCTACTTTATTATATCACCAGACAGCAAATATAGCCTTACACTTTCAATTACTACAGCACATTTTAAATGTTGAATAAAAATGTGCCTTCTTAATAGAAATATGTCTTTTTTTTTTTTTTCTTTTTTTTTTTGCAGGTCTGGGGATGGAACCCAGAGGCATTTGACCTCCGAGCTACACCCCCTACCCAATTTTTTATTCTTTATTTTGAAACAGGGTCTCACTGAGTTGCAAAGAGCCTCACTAAGTAGCTGAGACTGTCCGCGAACCGTGATCCTCAGGTCTCAGCCTCCTGAATGCTGGGATTACAAGCATGCACCACCATGCCTGGTGAAATGTGCCTTTTTAGTACAATAGAAAGTCCAAATTTCTATTGTAAAAATAAATAAGCATTGGATTTATTTTGTGTTTTTCAAAGCTTAGGTACATACTTTGTAAGAATTTACTTTTCTGACTGATGTAATAAAGACGAAAGTGTGCTGCTATTTCAAATCTGTATTGCAACTTTATGGGCACAACCCATTTTCCCACTCCCCACGCCTTCCTCTGATCAAACCGAGGGTTGACCACATACGTTTTGTTTTGTTTTCTTTTAAGAGGACATCTTCATTCCTTAAATGACATGATTGAGTTTCAAATATTCATCTAACATGTTTAAAGACTTCATTCAGATGAGTATAAATACTTTTATTCCTGCTTTCTTTGATTTGCTTTTCCTAATATTTACCTAGATTGCTTACTCCATGGCCTTTCTTACATATATTGCAAATGGTACCAGTGTTCGGTACTAAATGTATTCTTGCTTATGCATCTAAGAAACATTCTCTTCAATGATGGGTAGCTTTTAGTGAAAAAAAGACATGTAAAAACAACAAGATATCATTAAATAAGGCTCCTAGAATGTTTATTTTCATGATCATGTGATATTTCTTTTCTATGTAGTACTTTTTGGGGAGTTTCGCTGTATTGCTTTTCACTGGACTTTTTTTTATCACTAGCAAAGAGAGAAATACTGTTAGTCTGGCGGAATCATTCATAGGGTTTATATCAGTTTTAACTAAGACTTATACTAAGGTTTTGACAGACAGTATTTCTGTATAGGCAGTATTATCTTTTCAAAGTATTTGATTTTTGAAATCGAGATTTTTAATGCAGGAGTCAAAACTCAGATTACATTTCTTGTCACTCTTTAGAATCATGATGTGCTTCTCAGATACCTAGAGTTTCACCTTTATTATAAAATGAGAAAATGCAAAAAGATGCCATTTGTGTGTTTTCCATCCCAGCCCTAGAGAAAGAGCACACAGAGCTCTAGCAACTTAAAGTGAACTTAACGGTTCACTTGATGCGGACATCACTGATTGTCAAATGTGATTTCAACACCCCATAAACTTAGAGGCACTTATTTTATTTCAGCTGAAGCAAAGTTGTTAAAAGCTTGATTTTTTTTGTCCTGATGGTAAAAAAAAGACATTTTCTGAAGGAAATAAAATTGCACTATCATCATTAAAAATGTATACAACCTCTGCTGCATGCTCTTTTTTATTTTTTATTTATTTATCTTTTTTATTTATTTATTTATATTTATTTATTTATTTTTTGGTGGTACTGGGGTTTCTGGAAGCCCTTCTACCTCCAGGCTACACTCCCAGACCTATTTTATATTTTTTATTTGGAAACAGGGTCTCTTAAGCCAGCGCGGCTGGCTTCGAACCTGTACGATCCTCCTGTCTCCGCCTCCCAAGCACAGGGATTACAAGCGTGCGCCTGCATGCTCTTTTGTAATAGAGCTGTTACCTGATTTGCAAATATGTAAGAAAAAGACATCAAGAACTGCACCAGTTGAAGGAAGAGAACAACAATGGCAGCTTCCCAACAGCAAAGGTAGCTGGAATAAGATAGGACAGCACCTAGAACACCAGTATTGCAATGTAGGCCTTGTTTGTTTTCATAAAAGAGTGTGTATAGCAGTTACATTGTCCCAGTCCCTGGTTCCAAAATATGGGCACCCTGGCTCCACTTCTGTGAATAGTGCAGGTTGGTTGCTGTCCACTCAAACAACTCAGCTTCTACTCATTGCTTCACGGGATTTGTTTTTTAACTCATACGCACAGACACCCTAAAAATAGAGCATCTCTTTTTCCAAGACTAGTAGTTCAAAGCTTATATATCTATTCAGTTCTTGGTTCTTTTGTAAGAAAGGATCAATTGTGCATGCATGCACCGTGTGTGTGTGTATGTGTGTGTGTGTGTGTGTGTGTGTGTGTGTGTGTGTGAGAGAGAGAGAGAGAGAGAGAGAGAGAGAGAGAGGGAAATAGAATCAGATCTATCAGATCTATGTGCAAATTATATTTAGCTGAAGGATATACTTCCAATTTACAAGAATTGTTTAAAACACCTGGCATGCAAACCAAAAAATGAACGATTTGTTCTTTCATGTTTAAATCTATTTAATTTAGTATAATTCAGGTTTGTCTTAGAGGATAGAAAGATAATGCCTACCTGAGGTTGATATTCTCACTGCGTGGAATAAAAGTAAAGAATCTTGACAGTTCTCAAATATGGGGCAGAGGATAACTTTTGGAATACCTCCCTTTCATAAAATAATTTACATGTTTAAATTCATATATTTGGAAAAATACCTAGGAAAAGGCCCGAGACAAACTGTCAGGAACACATATATTTGCATGACCATAGTTGTTAACATCTTTGGATGCCTTAGCGTTCATGAGCAAAGGCATAGTGTATATAATATTGGTTAGCAAGTAAGAAATCCCAGGTTTTAACTGTCCTTTTTTTTACTTTCTAGAAGAAAACGTAGCACATAGCAAATGATTAACAAATGTGTTTAATGATTGGAAGGATGGACAGATGGGTTAATGGGTAAAATATATTAAAATCCCAACTTGACCACTTAACTACCACTACTTTTTTAATAAAGCGCTTTCTAGGCAGTAGATATGCATTAGTGTATTTGCTATCATTTTTATGTTAGTATAATATTTTTACTGTGCTGAAGCTTGTCATTGTGGAGTCAGATTGCATGTTTATTTAATACATCTTTTCTCAATAGGCCAAGATAATCCATTCAGATAATTCTGCCTTAGAACAAATAGGAATTTCAGCAGTCATCTAGCCTCGCTATTCTGATAGTTTGGTTGGGGAATTAAATAGCAGAGAGATTAATTGATTTGCCTAAGTCACCTTCATATATAGGTATATGAAAAATGAAATATTTGTGTCCATGAGAGGTCAGAATCTGATGATCCCACTCTAAGTAACTTATTCATTACTCAACAATAAATGAATAGTCTTGCTTTTTCCATAAATCTATAGATTTTTCTCATATGGGGGAATTCAAAGATGGCTGGACCCCATTCACTAGGAGGTATCAATTAAAGGAGACATGTTTTTGCTTATGAATAAGAAAATGTGTAATTTTAACCATGGGAACCTGTGCTTTGGTAAACATATAAACAGCAGGCTGAATAAAAATGAACAGAAAGAAAGAAGAAATTCACCCGGTCGGGAAGCTTGGGGAGAGAAAAATCTGTGTTAAGCTGCAACTTGGAAGATCCAGTGGACTTCTCTGTGTCTAATTAGAGGTCTGAGCTAAGATTTCAGCTAGAGCCAATTAAACGCTCATAAACCGATCAGAAAAATAAACAAGCAACTAGCCAGTGCCATTCACTTAGAACCATGTAAACACACGTAACTGCATATTTTCTGCTATCTCTGCCCTGTGGAGGTCACAGCAAGGCTCCCAACCACAGCGCATGTCGCTTCATCTTTGATACCAAGATCTTTGAGAGCAGAGCCTGCATATTACCCATCTTTGTATTCTGAGCACTCAGTAGAGTGCCTGGCACATGGTAGATGTGCCATGAATGTTGTTTTGAATTGACTTGCACCCGCCAACCAGTATATTAAAAATAGAAAATAAAAGAAAAAACACAAGCTGTGTGATTTCCTCTAGACACAGTTGTAATTTACTATCTAGGACAGTCTCACCAATCAAACATTTATCTGCAGTCCTTGAGAGGATAATTTACCTTTGACAATTATTATTAATACCTTTTACCAACATGGGACTATAGCAAAATTGAACTTATGAAAAATGCCTGTCTTTCTTCATCCTTGGAATAATTACACCTTTCAAAAAACTATATTTTGGGGGTTTTCAGATGATGGTGTTTTTCAAATCTCAGGTTGCAAAAGCTGAATCCTTTTATCAATAATGTGCAAGATAGAGACATGTCCAAGGTTACTGAAACAGTGCCATAAATCAACTCTTTGATGATACGTCTCACAAGATTAAAAAAGAGGCTCATATAACATTTTGCAGATGGAAAACATCCCATAGGTTGTTGTACATTTAAAATGGTACCAAAAAAAACAATTGCATAAGAATATAGCAGTTATATCATTGAACAAGTAAAAGAATCATTTAGATAATTTGGTGATCAAATGAGTGTTAATAATTATTTTTAAATTATGTTTTGGCTAAACACATTCATGTTTTAATTTGCCAAATGAGGAAATTGGTTATGTATATTTCAACTATTAGTATATTAAGCAATAACATACTGCAAATGAATAATAATGTTTTTCATTTGCCCTTGAAGTCAGCTTCAAATATTCATTTTATTCCCATTAAATGCATGTTATTACCAGAGACTTTCTAATGTCATTGTGTACTTTGAAAATGAGTACTACTTAAACTTAAAAACAAAACAATAAGTGCCAGATCACCCTAAATGAGAAAAACTAGAAAATCAAAGTAATTATATAGACAATTTGCAGGTAAAAAATAATTATCCCGTGTGTTTTCTTAAATTCGTTATTATCTGTCTCGGTCACACTCTCACTACTATGACCCAACAAATCTGACCGCACAAGTTAGAAGAAAGTAGATTTATTTGCTCACATTTTTTGGAGATTTCAGGGTTCAGCCCATATCGGGCTGGGTCTGCAGAACTCAGAGCAGGACAGCAGGAAGCAGAGAGAGTAACCAACAGAGTGGCTCTTGCATTGTGAAAGCCAGGAACAATAAACAGGGCAAGCAGAGTAAGAGCCATATGGAATCCCCAAGACCACAACCCCAGGAACCCAACTTCTCAGGTTACCACTCAGAAAATTTGTTACAATAGATTTACCCACTGATGAGATTACCATGCTCACGACTTAATTATATAAACTCTGAACGTTAATACCTGAGCTCTTCAGGGGACATTGTATAATATCTAACCATACATTATCCCTGTTCCTATTCTGGCTTCCCTCAACAAACTTTTCTTATGTTCTTAGTTTCTAACTTTTATTTTCTTACTTCTTTATCCTTATTTTCTTAATTCTTATATTTTCCTTTTCACATAGAAAGCTTCCCCTTTGCTACCACCTCTGTGAGACCCAAACACAAGTATTCCTGACATCTTGCTTGATAGTTTCAGATTAGCATCATTATTAAAGGATGTTGGACTCATAGCCTGGGTCCAACCTCAGGACCTCCACTCACGAGATTAGTGACCCTGGACAAGTTATTTCAATACTTTAAGCCTCCACTTTCTTTTCAATAAAGTAGGAATTGTAAGATCTATCAGATTACACTGAGTGATAAGCAAGCACATAGTATGCTTACTAAACTTAGAGTAAATGTAAACTGTCATTATTATCATGACTTCTAACCTGAATCATAGTAAAGATAACTTCAGACTTCTCTTCCAGATGTGGAATTTCTGTGTTCCGAATGAATTTCACTCTTCACATCTTTATTTATGAAATTCTAGACAGATCACTGGAATTGTATCCATTTATCATTAAAACCCATCTAAGATATAGGAGAAGTAAAAAAAAGTAGACTCATGTAGTCTGGCCATGTGATCATAGCCAAAAAGAATCCAATTTGATATAAAGTCATCTTACTCTAGTGCTCTGTGGCAGGGATTCTGCTGAGGTAGAGAATTTGAACAGAGCACCTTGAGATCAATGTCACAGAAAATATTCTGGCAAATAATTAATGGTGTGTGTATATATATTGCCAGCCACCCTGCTGGAGCCCAGCAATCTCTCAGAGCAGATTAGTGGTCCTTACCCAGGTGCCAGGCCATTTCAGCACATACTTTTCTCAATGATCATTATCCTGAAATAAATCCAAATTAAATTTTATGAACCAGGATTGAAATTATGTGTCTTCAGTATTGAGCCTTCTAATAGCAGTTATTTTTATTGAAGTATTAAAGCAATTGGCTTGAGTCATCTCAGAAACATTGCCTTCCTATTTCTAATACAGTTAAGAGGCTGTCAGCACATCTTGCCATGGATTGGAAATATTTGGTTATTAAATGATTTTTACCAAGAAAAAAAATTCCATTACAAAAAACATCTTGTTTTCAAGGGTATCTTGGGGACAGTAAATGAAAGCAACATGTTACATTGAATTATAGAAATAAAATAAGCTGATTCAGCTAATAGATACAACAGCAATATAAGACATCATTTGCAAGTCAAAGACAACTGCGACTTAATTTAACTGACAATCAGATTTCTACAGTAGGCTGTAAGCATTAGGTAAAAATAGTCACTTGAACTATGGGAACTGTTGAATGTTATTTCAACACTCTAGGCTAGACATCCATATCTCAGGATTCTTTAAACATGATTTTTTTTTTTTTTTTGCCTTGCTCATGCAGAGAGAAAATAAAACCAAAGCACTAAGAGTGGCTGGTGCAGTGGAAAGGACAGAGGGGAGATGAAAGGAACAAGCTTTGGATGCAAGTTCAGGGTATAGTTTCTTGCTGTTGAGACTTTGGGTAGGGATTTCACCTTGTAGAATCTCAATGACCTTATTCATAAAATGGAGATGATGTAAAATGTATCCCAGGATTATTGTGGGGGCTAAAGGATATGACATATATGAAAAATATAGCAGGGTGCTTAACACAGAGAAATTATTGAGTAGATGAAAGTTTTACATCCTCTGCCTCCATTCAGTGTAGAACTCTTTCCTTTATCAGCTGTCCTTCCTCCCTTCCCCCTTTGTCCCCTTCCTTTATTCGACTGGTCCCTTTCCTTATTTTTCTGAAGTTCCTTAGTTATTTTCTCTCACAGAGAAGAAGGAACTAGAAAGGTTAGCAAGTCCCAGGTGATCAAACCCGCAGAAGTGATGCTTCTGCCCAGTATTCCTGGTGTTGTGGCCGTGGTACCCCACGTGTTCCGGCTCCTCTTTGAATTTTGTGTGGGTGTTCTCTATGTAGGCTCCAAGATTGGAATGGTGCTTAATCATCTTTCTAAATGTCACTTCACACAGCATGTCACCCTATAGCCAGTAAGCTCTCAAAAAGAGAGACATAGTTTGGGCTTGCAGAAATCACATAAAATTTGGAGTCCTGGACACACTGGATCCTATGTCCTCTCCCTAGTCTCCCAACCCCACTTTTCTCAGTGCTCATCTCAGATAACAAGTGTCCTCAGCTCCCAGCAGCGCAAATGTCGAAGCTGGATACATCATTGAGTTCCTTCCTCCTTGGCCCACAAGTCCTGCCAGTCACTTCCACTCAATCAATCGCATTGCCTGAGTGTCTCTGGAATTGGTCCACTTGATTCAATCTGCCAATTGCCTGACTCACAGGCTGTTGTTTCTCATCTGCATTGCTGCAGAGCCTCCTTGATGGATCCCCTTGCTGCGGCTCTTCAATTTGCAGTGTGATCATTTGCTTTGTCAAATGTGACCATCTCGCTCTCTACTTCTCCAGGACATCCAAGCAATTTAGTATGTTTTATGTTTTACTGTTTACCTTTCAGTTTTATTTCTTATCTCAACTTCTCCTCCCCAAACACACAAAGAAATACAGAGTTCCTGAAGTGGGACATGCTTCCCCCACTCAAGGGTTCTTTGTCCTCTCCACCTGGGACATTTTACCCTCTTTTATCTTTAATCTCTTTCACCTTTTTCTTCTCCTCCATTCTAGGAAGTAGTCTTTGACATCCCTACTCCCAACACTGATGGCTTAGCTGCTGCTTCTAATAGTTTTTCTCTTAGAAAAAATAAATTTTAGGTCTAAACCCTCCAAATAGTAAATCAACTGAAGCAGGTAGAGAGCAATTAGTAGATACACTAAAAATAAATAAATAAATAACTGAGTGAATGAGTGAACTAATGAATGAACAAATGAATGAAGATGATTTGTCAAGATACACCTATGATTTAGGACACTAAATCCCCAATGTTCTGTTGGTTGCAGCTCACTCTAGAAGCATAAAGTGAAATATATAAATAAAAATTTTCCCTAAATTCTTGCTCCCTCTCCAGGAACCTCTGAGCATTTTGAAACACATTGGTATGAAGGCTCATTTCACAAAATAAGGCAACTAAAGCTGTACCTTGTACGTGAAACCACTTAATTATAGACAACCCAGACATCAAGATTAATGACATTTTCGTGCACTGTGAGGTAGAGACAGGACGGTAATAAGAGCTCATTGGGGTCCACTGCTGACTCTTGTACATTTAGAAAATCCTTGAGAGAATGATATATAGCAAGAAGGGAGGACATTTAAGGAAACAGGCAGCAGAATGCATGTACACACACACACACACACACACACACACACACACACACACATATCGTCATCTCCGGAAGCTGAAAGAATTGGAGAAGCTATTCTCTGTGAAAAATCACATTTTTCTTATCCTGACTGGAAATGAACTGTTCTAAACTGAACAAGAGAGAAATATTAAAACCTTTTCTGTCTGTCTCCTTGGTGCCCCCACTGAACACTACCCTACTGAGTTTTCCCATCTCATGACTTCTCTCCTAAGAGAGGAGACACTCTACGAAGCTGCCATCATGAACAGCCCTGGTGAACCAGAATGCCTTTTCCACACAATAACTGAGTGGTTGTTTGGGCTAGACAGCATTTTATTTGCTGTTTGCAAAGCCACGGTGAAAAGAAGGAGCCACTAAGCACGTGTCACAGAGACATCAGATAAGATGGGTGAGCGGGGAGTCGTATGATGGGAAAAGATGTCTTTATCCCAGTCAGTGTTGCACATGTAGACAAACAAGCCACAATCGCTCATGACATTTTCACAATCTTCCTTGAAAAGGGCATCCAGAGACAACCTGAGTCACCAAATAATGGCTTTAGAGTGAGGTAATGGTCTCTGTGCATTAGGAATATGCGCTCAAAGGAAAAGAATGTCTCTTGTCCTTGGTGCAAAGTAAGTGACATTAAATCTAGTGGAAGAAAAATATAGTCAATTGCATGACATAATTTGTTTGCTATAGACATTCTCTCTCCTCTCGTTCTCTTTTTCTTTTTCTTTTTCATTTTATTGACCCTATTTTTCGCCATTCAGTGGAGGAGGATAAGCAGAGAGACTTGCTTTGAATTCCCAAACCAGGGTGACCTGAGGCTTGGAAGTCACCAGACGAATCCTAATAATGCGGGGACCATGCTCTGCGGCAGCCCCAGAAGTAGCAGAGTTTATGAGTTTCACGTGCACTTCGAACACCCCTGAGCCGTAGGCAGAATTACAATGTCAATCAAGCTTATTCCCTTCCCAGCTTCCTCTTCTTTACCCAGGGATCGATTCGTGTTAGTGGGATGCCTAAAGTTCCCAACCTACTATAGAAAGTGAAATGGATTTGGAGACACCTAAATGTAAGTTTGAACCCAATTCAGTCAATCATTGCTTGGGTGATCTTGGGCAATTCACTTAAATTTACTGCTTATCAATCTCCTGACTTATAAATAAAAAGGCATGGATTCATTCATCAAACAAATAGTTTTGGAGACTTACTACCTACAGGGTAAGATGTAAGAGCTAAACTTTTAATGATTAAAAAGTGACATCTATCTACCTCAAGGGTAGATTGTAAATATATTAAATGTAATAGAAAAAGCATTGCTGAGCCGGGCGTGGTGGCGCATGCTTGTAATTCCCACACTTGGAAGGCTGAGACAAGAGGATCACGCAGGTTCGAAGCCAGCCTCTGCTGGCTTAAGAGACCCTGTTTCCAAATTTAAAAAATATAAAATAGGTCTGGGAGTGTAGCCCAGAAGTAGAAGGCCCCTGAGTTCCATCCCTAGTACCACCAAAAAAAAAAAAAAGCAGCATTGCTGAGATGAAATTAAACATGATAAAATATATGAAACATCTAATGCATGGCTCGCATTATGGTTAGTACTTAAGACATTGCTACATCCTCAAACCTATGTTTTTTTTTAAATTATCTTGTAAAAATCAAAACTCACATTCAATTCAGTGACTCTCATTAAGGTATCAATCTGACCATCTAATTAAAGAACAGAAATTTACCTTAAGGGGAATTTATATTCCCATTAAAAACTTACTATTTTTAGACTGGAGCTTTCTGACTGGAATGAAAGTCAGATTAAGGCAACCAATAATTATAAACACTTACTATGTTTTAAGTAACGTGGAAGTTATAATCTTCCCCTTCAGGAGTTTTGAAGTCTGTATGATTTGTGAAAGTAAAATGTCAACCTATTAACTATGAGAGAACTGAATTTTAAAAGCAACAAAAGTTTTAAATGATTGACATTAGGAGAGATTTTACAAGACTCTACCTAAGTGCAAATGAATTATTATGCCTTGTACAACCACTAATGGAGTAAGAGTTCAGAGAGAAGAGAAATTATGCGCCAGCTCCTTAGGAAGGCCGGATTCTGTTCACCAGTTCTCTGCACAGTTAGCGAAGAGTTCAATATGCTTAACTTGGTCAAAAAAAGATCCTCACTGTGATCAACAAGAGTAAACATTAGTTTAACCAAAGTTAAACTAAGTCTCAGAAAACATGTGAATTAAGAATCTGTGGGTTGGATATGGTGATGTATGCCTGAATCCCAGTACTTGAGAGGCTGACACAGGATCATAGGTTCAAGGCCAGCTTTAGCAATTTAACAAGGCCCTCAGTAATTTAGCGAGAACATGTTTTGAAATGAAAAAAAAAAATGGGGCTGTAGTGTAGCTTGGAGGTAGACTGTCCCTGAATTCAACCTCCAGTACCAAAAAAGAGAAAAATTTAAGAAAGAATCTGAAGGAGTCTTATATATAAACAGAAAGTATGATAAATAAATTTATGGGGCACAGTAACATACTATGACTTATTTCATCCTTTCTGCAACTCTGAAAATGAGGAAGGATAAAGAAGGGTGACTTTGCCATGACCACGCAGCTGATCACTGGCAGGTGAGAGATCGACCCAAACAAGTGTCCTGTGTACTACTTAAACATGTCAGCCAGGTGTGGTGGTACATGCTTGTGATCCCAGTACTTGGGAGGCTGAGACTGGAAGGTCACATGTTTGAGGCTACTTAGTGAGGCTCTCCACAACTTAGTGAGACCCTATCTCAAAAGAAAGAATAAAAAAATAGGGCTGGGTGTGTAGCCCAGAGGTAGAATGTGCCTGAGTTCAATCCTCAGCACTGAAAAGAAAAAAAAAAGTCATGCAATAGAAAAAAAAATTTTTGATGGTCATAAAGAGGAGTATAAAAGATAAATGTGGACTGGGTTCTTGCTACTCAAAGTGTCCCACAGACCAGCAGCATTGAATGTCACTTATGGGAGCTGTTTAAAATGCAGAATATTGGAGCTGAGCACGGTGGTGTACATCTGTAATCCCAATACTTAGGAGGCTGAGACAATAGGGCCTTGACAACTTAGTGAAGCTCCATTTCAAAGTAAAAAAATAAAATAAAATATGGCTGGGGGTGTGGCTCAAAGGTAGAATGTCCCTGAGTTCAATCCCCAGTGCCACAACAACAACAAAAATAAAAAGAATGAATGAAAGAAAGGAAGAAAGAAAAAAAGAAAGAAGGAAGGAGGTAACATGAAGAAAATTGACCCTACCCAAATTTTTGAAACAAATATTTTAATCAGATCCCCAGTATCAATCAGTTTCTAAATCTCTAAATTGGGTTTAGCATAGCCCACAGAATTGTGCGAATCAATTAATATATAAGAAAATATTTGGGCCAGGCATGGTGGCACACACTTGTAACCCCAGTACTTGGAAAACTGAGATAGGAGAATCACAGGTTCTCAACCAGCCTCAGCTACTTAGTGAGACCCTGTTTCAAAATGAAGAATAAAATATAGGGCTGGGTGTAGTTTGGAAGTAGAATGCCTCTGGGTTTAATTTCCAGTAAATCTCTCACACACACACACACACACACACACACACACACACACACACTTCTGTATGGAAAAGCACTATGTAAATTTAAGACTTCATAAGATAGTAATTATTATTCTCATTTATACTAACTCAGCTGTCCATACCAGCATTTTGTCCTCCAATTGAATATAAATAACACAAATTCCTGGAGTTCTTAAGAACTTAAAATTAATCAAACTAGACTTAGTTCAGGTGTAGTATTTATCCTAGACAAGAAAATAAATTTATATTGAGGTGCCAATTTAGCAAATATCCCTCAGTGCAGGTTGTATTTTAGCTAATTATGAGATAATTCTTTTGAATTCTTATTAATTTTTATAGCTAATCTGCTCTCCGGGATTATTTTAAAGAACAGTTTCTAGGCCAGTAACAAACATCAATTATAAAACATTATAACCCATTAAATATACTTCTTAAAATTGCAGTCTCTCCCAGGTCCATTTGCCCCCTCGCATTTATGTAGCAAAAGGTTCATGTCTTCAAGCTCTGAGACAGGAGGAGTATGGGAATCAGCAAGAGACATCTCGGAGCCCAGAGCCTATGCTGACTCCTCCTTCAGTGCTCTCCCTCTCCCAGACAGGACAGAATGTTTTGCTAACAGGCACCACAGCTGAAATTGAAGGTGAGAACAAGCTCATGAGCTTGGAATCAAAGGACTTTGAAGCCTCAGCTTCGCTCCATTTAATCTCGGACTTTTGAGCGTATCATTTGCCGCTCCTCTGTGTGTTTTATAATCTCTCTGAAAAATAGATCTCAGAAACAACGGTATTGAAAAGCTATCGAGGTAAATGTTTAACAGTGCTCTTTAAGATGTTCCAGAGATGCGTTTGATGTATTCCCTAAGGTTTATACATCACACTCATTAGTGATAATCAAACCCAAATCATTTTCCTACCGAGACATTTGTCCTCCATGCCCTTGCAGGTAGCACTCTCCATTTTCCCCTCTGGTCTCTTCTTCAGCCTCCTTTGGGGATCCTCTGCCCCTCGCCATCCTCTGAGGGCTCTGCCTTGGTCCTGGCCTCTGGCTTCTTGTCAGACTCTAACTTCAGGCTTCCGATTACTCAGAATTCCTGCGCTCCATCTGAGGTTCAGATCCCTCCCCAAGCATCACTCCTAAAAATCTACCTATGACTGGGCATCTCCACTGCCAGCCCGTGGGCACTCCAAGACATGGCTCGAACTGAACTCATGCTCTGATTCCACAGCCCTGCTCCTCCTCCTTATCTGTGGTTCCCCCGAATGGCCCCAGCATCCTCCTAGTATTTCAAGCTAGAAATTTAGGAATCCTCTGAATTCTTTTCTCCTTCACCTCCTAAATACCGTGGAGCATGACAAACTGCAGCTGCCTTCAGTGGCTCTAGACCTTTTGCACCACTTTTGTCCAGGCTGTCATTAATTTTCACATGAGTTATAGCTACCTGTTTCTCGGGCTGCAGGCTCACCTTCTCCTAGAATTTCAACCAGCCTAAAGCTAAACTTCAAGCTAGGTCAAACGCAACTCCCCAGACCCAAAAAGTTTAATTCAGTGCAGGCTGTGTGGGGACTATGCCTTTTACAAATACTCTCCAAGACTCCAATGCAGGTCAGACCCCAGGAAGACTGGTCTAATCCATTCTCTACCATGAAAGGATGAACCTTCTGATACACACATCTGATCCAGCCACTTTTCTGTTTTAAACTCTTCAGCAGCTCCACACTTTAAAGTCTGAAGTCCTTAACATGCTCATCACCCCGTCTGCTGCCTCCATTTCTAGCCTGGTGTTCTGCCATATTTACCCCCTACATGCAGTTGCAAGAGATTATTGCCTGTAAAACAACCAAAGGAGAGGGCAGAGAGAGACAGTGGGAGGAACTAGCTGAGAAGAAGCTTAATGTTAGCTGTTAGTGCCTTCATCCCCCCAGATGCTTCCATTGTCTTTTAAAGAATGAGAAGAAAAAGCCACAGGTGGAGAGTAGTAGCCCAGGCCATGTGGGCAGTGATGGAGGTGGGACCCAACCCACCACAGTCAAGCACCAAGACATCTTTCACTTTTCCCTATTCCTACCCTAGGATGTACTTCAGAAAAATAAGTGATAGCAACCCATAAATTATGCCAACTGAGGCCAAGTGAAACAGGGTAATCTTAAGTAAAACAGAGAAATGTGCTAAGTTCTAACATTGTGGGCAAATGAAAAACCAGAGAATAGATCACGGGAGCGGTCATCCCATTGTATTGACACTTTGTAAATGGGTCCTTCAGGAAGATTATCAATGTCAGAGAATAAGCTATAAATAAGAATATGGGTATGCATAAAGATAGAAATATCAGGGTAGATAGATGTATAGAAACAGATACTGCAAAAATGCCATCTAGGTGGTCCAAAAGATTCGCCTGTAGAGTCAAGGAGAATAAGTACAGTCCTGTGGTTGCTAGCCAGCCACCCCCTGACCCAGAATGTGATGGTGGCGGTGGTCACAGCTCAGTGACAAACATTCAGGCATCTTCTCAGTAGCTGCGAAGGCTTCCACTTTGTTAGGCTGCTCAAGTCAGATTTGCTCCAGACAAATCAGTACAGGGCTAAGTGTCATATGGAGTAATTTGACTAAAGCAGTAAGTGTGCCTATTTATATTCAGACCCATGCCCAGCAGCTCCCAGGGGTGTGATAAAGCATTGCTTTCCAAATGCACATAAAATATACATAGTTCTCATATAAGCTACTGCCCATTTTCCTGGTGCCCATCACTGCTATATTGATAGCCATGGGTCCAAGTAATTAGGAAAGTGCCGGAGAAAGAGACTGTGTTAACATTTCATATCCTCAGATTAGTGAGGTCCTTTCCAGGCTGTGACTGGATCAGTTTAATTCAATTCAATTTTTAAAACCTACCTGCCCTGCTTATATGGCTGCAAACAACAGCAGAGAGATCCTGGTTCCAGACTCCTGGATGTAAAGCTCAGGTCTGCCCCTCTCCAGACTTGTGGCTATGGGCAAGTTAGTTTCAATTCCCTGGGCCTGAGCTGCTCACCTAGGAGATGGAACTATTTCTCTCCTTCACAAGGCTCTTTAAAGAATGAAATAAGTTGTTATCTAGAAAACTGTTATGAACCCCGTGCTCAAGGCTTTCATTGTCTACAAAAAGAGAGACAAGCTAAAAGGAAGGAATGCTGGATTGGGGAACCCAGAGAAGAAACAGAATGCCTCCAACTGGGAGCCCGATCAGATGACGCACCATGAAAGAGGCAGAAGCCCAGGTGGGCTTTAAATGATGGAGACTGGGGTGGACATAGACATGGAGGGGAATCCTGGTGCAGAGAATGGGAAAGGTAAAGGCCCAGGACGGGTTCTCACAATGGTGGTCAATGGAGGGCAGCAGGGACACAGAAGTATGAAGGAAAACAGGAAAAACTAGAAAGACACGCCAAAGCCCCATTGTGAAGAGCCCAGCCTTGCTAAGCATCCCTTCCAATGGGAACCCTAGAAGGACTGGAGGAGGAGCCTGCTCTGCCCAGCGCTGTGGCTTGGGAAGTTGAATCTAATAGCGATGCACACACTGAATTGAAGGCAGGAGAGCCAGCCAGGAGGGAGGCAGGCAGGAAGCAATAGTTACCACATTAGCCAAGGGACGGAGCTACTATGACTAGAATGGTGAGAGTGGAAATAGCAAAGCAATGTGAAAAGTCATGCAACTTGGCTTGATTAAATATGGAAGAGCAAGAAGAGGGGGTCTCAGGGAGTAACTGAGAGTGCAAGAGGAGGAGGCCTGGAAGATGGGAATTTGCATGGACTAAGCAAAGATGGGCATTCATAGTGACCTGGCAACACTGAGTTTTCAACTACGATCTTAAAGATAGCTAGATACTTGGCTGATGGTCAATAAACCCAGCCTGGTATAAGACATTAGGGCTTGCTTCCGAGTTAGCATTATAGTGTTGGAGAAACAATGTACAGTATCACCACAGAATATGTATCTGTATCAAGGAAATTACCAAGAGCCTTTCTGTGCTGCAAATAAGCTGCTCACTATGAATCGATGTTCAAAAAAAATCTTAATAAATTGTTTCAGATGGAATGAGGAAGGATATTTCTGGAGTGTCAATTAGACACAATTATAGTTTGAGTTGAATAATTACCCTTTCTTGTATATATTTTGATGATATGTTTTTGAAAAAACAGACTAATTCGCAAAGAAAAAGATGATCACTCACATGCCATTAACTCCTTTAAAGAGAACACAATCATAAATGAAATGGCTAATTTAAAAGCAATTTAGAAAAACATTTCCAAAGATAAGCATTTAAAATCTAGCCTAACTTTCAACAAACAGAGGGTAAGGACAGAAGGAGGCACCGAGAATGAGTAACAAGGGAAAAGAGAAACAGAAAATGATAGCAAGGGATTAAAGGAAAATAGAACATTTGGGGGAAAATAGGGAGAAAAAAAATAAGGCTGGGTGAAGTTGGACTCTCTGAGTAGTAAACCCCACTAAGAGACCATCTCTATTTGTCATTGGATATTCACATTTCTCCACAATGTCTTTTTATTGATGCATTATACATCTCCATGCAGTACAGGATGGTAGAGGCATACATGCTCACATCACTCAGCCCTTCCCCAGTTCCCTCCCCATTCTCTCCAATCTCATTCTTTTCTCATCATTCCCTCCAACAGTGTCTCATTACTTTGTCCCTGAATTAATAGATGCCCTAAACATATTTCCTCTTTCCTCTTTGTCTCCCATTTTTCTTTTCCTGGGACTCCATGGTCACATTAATCTGTCCAAAATATCTCTCTTTTCAATTCAGTTCCACCTTCTCACATTCTATAATCTACTACTAGTCTAATCCGAGCCAGACTCAGAATCCTTACAAAATCTGGTACCCTGATTTACACCTCAAATCCATCATCCCCAGTATTATTCCACCAAACTTTATGCCATCCAGGTATTCCTTGGTGGAGTACCGCAACCCTTGCTCAGAGCCACGGCAGGCACGACGTGCTAATAATGCTTTTCCTCATCTAGAATGTGTATCTTGGGAAACATGTATACAGATACACACACACACACACACACACACACACACACACACACACACACACCTCTGCAGAGATATCAAAGAACAACAAACTGTAAGCGCCTGTGTGTTTGGGAGTCAGATGGGTTTAAGTGAGGATTCCACATTAATTTCTCCTAGCTGTGTGTCTTTAGGCACATCATTCTTGAGACTTGGTTTACTCACTTTTTACAATGAACCATGTGAGAATTGTTCAGCTAGTGTATATTTGTTTGATACAAGGTTGATACGCCTAAAATGGCCACTAGTATTAATTAGCAGGTAAATAACAATTTGTTCAAGGTCCTCCAAGAAATCTTCTCAAGCAAATGGTGCCCACAGTGATATCTCCATTTCTACAACTTCCTTGGCTTGCGATATAATCATTCAACTAGTAACTTAGCAGATTCTGATGTATATCTAACCACTGTCCTACCAATTTGGGCAATTTAGGACAATTAGTCTAGGAAATTTATATTTAAATTATAATCCTGTTTATTAAATTTTTTTGGTACCAGGGGTTGAATCCAGGGACATTCTACCCCTGAACTACACCCACCCCTTTTTTTAACTTTTACTTTGATACAGGGTCTCGCTAAGTTGCTGAGGCTGGCCTCAAAACTGTTGCTCCTCCTAGCTCAGCCTCTCAAATACTGATGTGAGCGACCATATCTGGTCATGTTTATTAATTTTAATATTTGTGTCTTATGGTCTTATTTTCTCTAATAGTCTATAAATTATGGGTAGATAGAAAGCAAAGCATATGTAAGCATCAGCGCTAGTGACATAATTTTTGAGGACCAATTCAGCGAAAATACAGAATCCCTTCTTCAACAGTCATTGGGAATTTTAAGATGGCGACTACAGGACACTGACATAGGACCCCTCCAAGTGCCGTATGAAAGTAGCCCTGATGAGCACCACCTCTAAGTGGCAGACGCATACCTGACTGTCGAGAAACACATGGAAATAGAAAGACGCCCTTCTTAGGTGGTTTCTTAAAACCACTCCTAGCTTTTTTGTCTGGATTCTCTAAATATTAATATGTTTAGACATCTCTTTTCTTCATTTTGATCATATATATTTGGAATTAAAAATTATAGCCAACCTAGAAGCAAAGCTCAGTTGTTATAATTTTATATAAAGATTTTGGAATATTGGCTTAGAAATATTTTACTTTGACAAATTGTTATAATAAAAGATAGATACTTACCCAGATGATGATACTCACTTGGAATTCTTTTCAGACTTCTGTTGTTTCTATTCTAGAATAATACTAAGTAATGATAATAAATCATATTTCATTCTGTGCTAGAAATAATCCATTAATTCATTAATTTCACCAAGCCAGCCAGGCCTGTGCTCTGTGAATTATGCCCTTTGGGTTTGTGACTATGGCAGATGATCAGTTAAGAGGTTCTCCTCAGCTGGGTGTGATGGTGCAGGTATGTAATTCCAGTACTTGGGAGGCTAAGACAGAAGGATCACAGGTTCAAGGCCAGCCTCACAACTTATCAAGACTCTGTTTTAAAATGAAAAAGGGCTGGGAGGTGTGTATCTCAGAGGTAGAATGCTCCTGGATTCAATCTTCAGGACATAGAGAGAGAGAGAGAGAGAGAGAGAGAGAGAGAGAGAGAGAGAGAGAGTTAGTTTTAGAGTTGTTTGCCTCTGTGAATTAAATTCTATTAAATGCTAATATTCCCACTTCTACCATGCATTTTGTAAGCTTCCCTACTCTTTCATGCATATGGTCTTTATCCATCTTTTCTTTCAAACCATGACACAGAGAGCAGAAAGA
Organism: Muscardinus avellanarius; assembly: GCF_963383645.1. NCBI lineage: Eukaryota > Metazoa > Chordata > Mammalia > Rodentia > Gliridae > Muscardinus > Muscardinus avellanarius. The sequence goes on from NC_137787.1 coordinate 185,834,871, forward strand.
AAAAAATCTAATAAAGTGCATACACTCAGAATCATTACTGCATCCTTTAGTTCTTCCCTCAAAGACAAAGAACTTAAAAAGCCCCTTTGACTTTAAGCTAATTCCTGATCTTTGTGGTTCAGTTCACTAAGAGTAGTAGATTGGCATATGTCATCGATGTTAGTGGACACAGGTAACCGTTTTCACTTTAATTGTTTACAGATAAGAGTTCTAAAGTGCTGTGGCCATTTGCATGTTTTACTGGCATGTTGACATCTATTTTTCATAAGGTTTGGTGTTCTCAGTAAATGCTGTCTACCTTCCTGAGCACCTGTGTACCAGAGCTCGTCAGATTTATCATTTAGTTCAGCCATCTGGAGATGGACTGTGATGGAGGCATAAAGCAGACAGGAAGACACATACAGATCTGGCTGCTCATCAGAGAATAGCAGTACTCTCTAGGGACCGTGCTTAAGACTTGCATGTCAGCTAGAATGCTAAGATGCTTTGGTTAGAAAACTCAATTCAAACGAACACTAGCCATGTAGGAAATGTAGTGCTTCTCAAAGCTGAGAAGTCAAGAGGGGAAATAAGTCACAGGTGAAACTTGATTCAGTAGCTCAGCAATGTCACTCCTCTCCTCTCTGCTCTGTCTTCTGTGAGATGCTCGCTCGCCCTCCCTCCCTCCCTCCCTCCCTCTCCCTCTCCTTCTCCCTGAGACTGGCCGGTGGTTGCAAGAGGCTACCAGCAGTAAAAGAGGAACTACTTCCGTGTTCATGTTCCAGCAGCAAAGCGAGTCTTGGTAAATTGCTTCTGGGAAATCCATCACTAGGATCCCGATTAGATGTGTCCCTCTCATCTTTTTGTCTTATCATGGGATAGTGTCCCTGCCCGATGACATATTTGGTAGTCAGGGGACTGAGCATTTTGAATGTTCACACCATAGTGGGCTACACTGAGGCTTAGAGGATCAGTCTCACAGGGAATGCTTGGCCTAGAAAGCTGGAGCAGGGTTTTGTTAATAAATGAAAAGATGGAGTGGAGAGGATATTATCGCCATCTTTAGCTTCTCTTTTGAAATGCTTGCTTTAATATGAAGAAATTAATGAATTTAGGAGCTTGGGTCAAAATTTTCTTCTACTATGTCTTTTGGTCTCTATTCTTTTTTCTTCTACATTTTCATTCAGACACTTGGACATTGAGCACATATATGTTGTGGTGCTTAATTTGCTCAGGGCATAGTTTACTTTTCGGATAAAACAAGTTAACCCCAGTAGTAAAACCTATTCTCACTTAATTTTCCTTAATACTGAACATGGGTAATAAGGGTCACACGTGGCGGCACAAAGGTCATCCTACAGGCAGCTTCTTCTCTCTAGTTGCTTCATTCAGAGCAGAAATGACTCACCACAAGGCGTATTTCTCAAGTGGGAGTTTTTTTAAAACCTTAACTGTTTTTCACCAAATAAGAAAATAATTTCATTTGATTGGACTCATTATTTTCTCCCTATTTATCTGTGTATCTTTGATTTAACTAAGGTTACTATATACCCAGTAAAGTTCCAGGTTTCTAAGAAGTATTAGTCTTCCTTCGTGCTTGTTTTTGAAATTTCTTGTTAACCTGTTGTTACAGAATTTTTCAATTATACACAAAACTACATAAAGCAGTAAATGATAAATTTTGATTTTTTCTTATAATTCCATTGTAAATACACTTCTATCGCTGCATTGTAACCATACATCACATTGAGGCTTAGTATGAAAGACACATACATGCTCTTCTCCTATCTTGATAATTATCTACCTCTGGCCAGTCTTACTTCATCTTTGTCCTCCTGCTTCCATTCACCTTCATCTTCTCCATTGCCCCGCAGGACTATTTCCAAGTATGATTTACACATTATACCATTTTTTCCCTTAAATGCTCAAGTATGTATTTTTAGGAAGTGTTCTAGTAATTTTCTGTAAAAATTATTGAAATACCATTAATATATTTTTTAAAGTTTGTTTAATAAACCCTTAGATTCAGTCTAATCCAGTGTTTGAATTTTCTGAGAGCTATTTTTATAATTAGCTTTATTCCCTACACTTGACTTGATATTCTAGTTTGAAGAGGTGAGAATTGCATTCACAAAAAGGACTTTAAAAGTCATAATCCAATCACACACTAAATCGCATGGTGCTGAGGCAACTGCTCTGCAAAGTCAGAGAAGTGCTGGATCCTTCAAGAGAGCCATTGGAGAAGATGTGAGGACCAGTGGTCATCTAGAGACAAGTGGTGGAAAGCATTGCAGAACCTTGTAACACTGGGGTGGGATATAGGACAATCAGGCACAGTGTAGATAACCAGCAGAAAGAGAGAACAAGTATGTAATATGTGGAGGACAAAAAGAGTGAGTTGATGTGTGATTGAATAAAGAGCAATTAGAGTCCTTCCGTTTGCGGAAAATGCATTAGTCCTTATGCGCAAGATGCCACATAAAATACAGAGAAGCAAGGAAGAAAAATGTACCTTCAAGATGTTGAGTCACAGGCCACCTGGATGGAGACTTAATTTTATCAATCATCAGTCTGTGACCTTGAACAAAGAGTTTAACTGAAAATTCATTGGTAGTGTCTGTAAGCTTGTATTATTATTAGTAGTAGCAGTTGTGAAGTAGTAGGACTCAAGATTGAATGCAGAGGCATTCTACCTTCAAGCTACACCTCTGGCCCTTTTTATTTTTCCTTTTTTGAAAAAGGGATCTCACTAAGTTTCTGAAACTGACCTCAAACCTTCAAAGCTCCTCCCTCAGTTTCTCAAGTACTGGGAATACAGGCATGTACCACCTGCCTAGCTTAAACTTGTATTATTATCTGTTGCTGTCCCACATGGGGACTTTTCATAATCAATTAAGATAATGTCATTAGTCTTGTGTGATTTAGAAAGCACATTTCCAATAATAAGCTATTTAATATTGGGCTAATATATTATAGTTTATAAATTTCTTCCAGGTTCATCATTTTGTTTTGTTTTTGATCCAGGAAATTAGGTCTAATGTATCAATTTCTGAATGAGAACACTCAGCTATTGTCACATATACATTGTGATTGGATGTTCTTCTTATTATTGTTCTTATGTTTTTAAAAGTCTAGAGTAAGCAAGATAGTACCCTATTTCTCTGGATAGTTTTTAGGACTTCCTATAGTGTGAAAGTGTAACAAGCCATAAAGTACCTACATGAGGGTCCTATCCAGTTAAACTCCTCAGTTTAAGGATTTTGAATGGCTGTTAGTGCAAACTAAATCCCACAGTTCTCATACTGAGATCTTCTCTTCTTGGTATAATAATTAGGGTTGTATCTATATTGATAGAGAAGGTAGTACAGATAGAAGAATTAGGAATTTCATCGTGACTGTAATCTCTCACTCTACTGTCCATCCAGGGAGCAAAACTCCTTAATATGAAAAGTGCAGATAAATATAATAAGAACTGAATTTTGAAAAATCAGGGTTTCTGAAAATATAATGGAAATGATCATTTTGTTTTACACAGTGGCATTTGGTAATGCCTATTTTAATATAAATAGATTTAGAGTTTAAATAAACTAACACTCATCATTCTGTTCTTCAAAATTATACTCACAATTCTCTTTTGGTCTTGCTAGGTATGTTAGAGTGCTATAAAGCTAGCATTCAACATTATTTTTTACAAACCCAAACCCCAACTATTTGCATTTCAACAATAGTTTCTTTACTAAAATTATATATCAGAGGAGAATAATGTGATCCTATTGCAAGGAGATAATAGCTACTTGCCTGATCAAACCAACTTTTATTCTTAATTCTCTTCCGCAGGGTATAATTGACCTCCCAATAGTAAATTTACAAATACATATTTTATGTATATGAATACATCTATACTCACTAAGGAGCTTTCAGGAAGAAAATAGTTCATATGTCCCTGAGTATACGCTTTAAAAGGTAGGGCATGTTAAGTCTCTTCTACTAATTGATTCTTGGCTACTTTGCACCCTATGGCCTGCCTGAAGAAAATTGATGTAAATGTGACACCTGCCTGTCGATAATGGGGTCCCTGCCTGACTCTTGGCACTGGATAATGGAGAAGAGCTTGGTTATAGTCTTCCCATGTCGAACTTTGTGATTTCACACTTCATAATGCAAGAGTATTACTTTAAAATGCATTAAACTTCTAAAGATAGCAAATAGCCTTTGGGATAATGCATTTTAAATAGACTCTGAATTCAGAATTTTTAAAAAACGTTCATTTTGAAGGGACATCACAATGGCTCCTATAACATCTCGCATCCGGTCAATACATCCTACTCTTGTTTCTTAGACTTTGTCTTCTTCTCCTGGAAATACCAGCCTGTAGCTGCAAGCCAGTTTATGTTATCAGCTAAGCCCGGCTTCCGTGCTCAGTAATAGGCCCTTTTTCATTTTTAAAAGTCATTTCACTGTCAGTAGAACTGATTGGGTATTGTTTAATACGGAGAGGTCTTATAAATAGCTTTGCTGGCTAAAAATTGAACATAGAGATTTCAAATCACCCCCTTCAGCATACATTATAGAGATCTGTTTTGTAATTTTTTTATTAGAGAAAATGATGCACATTCTGACATAAATCATCACTCATATTAATACAATACATATTTTAATCTCCACAGAAGCATTAAGCTGTAGTGCACTTGTGTCAAAGATGCTGGCATCCAAAGGACAGTTAATAAATATTTGAAACCTGAAAATACTTGGTTTTAAATTTTCATTAAATATGTATTTGGTCTAAATGCATTGATATTACGTAACCAAGATTAAGAATCTAATTATAAGTTTTCTACAATGATCGAAGTTATTTGCATAATGTTGATCTCTCAGTATCAAGTGCTAAATGGAATAAAGTGAGCTTGGCTTAATAGGTTAATAAATTAAGTAATCATAATTTGGAAATGGCCACCTACTTCTCGGTAAAAATCAAGATTTTATCTTTTTATCAAGATTTTAATAAAAGCATACTCTATTTTTTCTATTTGGGGATCATCCAGCCAAATTCAAAATGATACATAGAAGTCTTTCCAAATTTGGTTCATGTACTTTTTGAAAACCTACAACTAACGGATTTTGTAATAAAGAATGGAAATATTCAGAAAACTTACTTTATTACTTTTAAGGGGAAAGCTGTGCATGGAGAGTCATAACATTTGGTGTTAAAGAACCCATTCTGAGGGAGAAACGAGGGGAGAGGACAAAGAGGAGACCCAGAATTGACAAATTAAGCACTACCCCCAATGAAATTTCTGATTTTACTGAATCAGAATGATTCAACCGGAATGACTGACCAAAGAGGAGGGAGAGATTCTTCCAAGTTTTATGTTTCCACTCTAAGTCATTATGCTTAGTCATCTGAGAAATGATTAAGTCTACACTTCAGCGGATGAGGATGAGCTATAAGCACTTCTCAACATTGTGAGAAGAATATGCCTCCATGTGGAAGGGAAGAATTGAAAATGGAAGTGTGTGGGGAACTTTCTATCCATCCCCACATGTGGGCAGCGCCAGGACTTCCAGGCAGAGGGAACAGCAATGAGAAATCACAGGAGTGAGGAGGCCCGAGGGTTGACAAAGGGCAGCACACCCTGCTATCCAGAGCAAGTGGCAGTGTGTGAGGGGGGGGGGGCTGGCGACCCAGGGCATCTGTACATGTGAAGGGCTTTGTAAACCTCAGAGCAGCTCTGTAACCTGTCGCCTCTAAGTGGGATTCCTTCAAGAACTGGAGAAGAGGAATGGCTTAACATAACAGTAATGCCAGCCGCCCATGGGGCACCTTTTCTTTTACTGTCCCTTGTTCTTGATCTTATACTACATTTTAATCCTTCCTGGACTATAATTTCATAAATAAAGCACTTCCATTAAACAGTTCTAAGTGCTTAAGCCATTCCTTTTCTCAATAAATTATCTTATTTTTGTAATTTTGGTGCTGGGAATGGAAACCAAGAGCATTCTACCTCTGAGCTACACCCCCACCCTATTTTATTTTTTATTTTGAAACAGGAGTCTCACTGACTTTATCGCGTACTGTTCTGAAACCTGTAATCCTGTCTCGGCCTCCCAAGCACTGGGATGACAGGTGTACACCACCATTCCAACTTGCAAATTACCTTTGAGCACCATGGCAACCTGCAAAGTAGGCTTCCTGGTCACTGGTTTTTCCAGGAGAATCAGAGCAGTTAAGTGATTTGTCTAAAACAACTCAGCAGGTAAATGGCAGTGCCGAATTTTGCACTAGGATCCTAATGGCTCCAAACCATGCCCTTCTTACACTAAGTGATAAAGCCATTCTATTCTCATGCTTACGGCTCTTTCTCCAGGTCAGATACTGGGCGTCAGAAACAGATCCTTCTCTACTGCCTTCAAGACTCCATTTCCCTGTCTGTATGTCATCCAGCTCCCATTTTGATTTTCTAGTTATTTAACCAGGGAGAAAGCACCCTGGGGTAAAGAGTCTGGGTTGGGGATGCAGAGGCCAATGCAGGGGGATGGATAGGAGCCCAGAAGTGACACAAATTACATTCCCCAAATTACATTTTTATTACTGCCAAGTAGAGATAAGTTCCCAGCACATTTGGGGTGTAACTGATAAGTAAATTCTTTTTTGGATCAGAGCCACAGACTGACTTTCATGGGCCCTGGGCTGCTTTGCCTTCGTGGATTACTTCTTCCATTAAAACGAGGGAGGAAATACAGACTTTATATATTTGTAACTAAAAAAAATATATATATATATTTTATAACTACATTGGAATAAAGATGAATGTAATCCAGGTGGGATTTGTTATATGTTAATTATTATAATATTTGTTTCTTCATTCTTATTTGAAAGATTAAAATTGAAACACCTCTGTGGGCCCTGGGTGTTCTGCCTCCACAGAAAAAGGAACAGGAGGTTAATGCTCTTTTAGAGCTCAGTAGCTTCTTTTTTTGTTTTGTTTTGTTTTGTTGTTGTTGTTGTTGTTTTTGTTTGTTTTTGTTTTGTTTTGTTTTGTTGTTTTGATAGTGATACTAGGGATTGAACCCAGGGGATTCTATTCTGAGCTATACTTCCAGTTCTCTTTCTTTCTTTCTTTCTTTCTTTCTTTCTTTCTTTCTTTCTTTCTTTCTTCTTTCTTCTTTCTTCCTTTCCTTTCTTAACAGGGTCTCACAAGATTGATGAGGGTCTCACTACTTGCTGAGGCTGTCCTCGAACCCGTGATCCTCCTATCTCAGCCTCCCAGGTACTGGGTTGACAAGCATGTAGCACCACATCCCACTAGACACTAGTTGCTCTAGAAGCTCAGGAGGCCGACTTTAACTTGGCCATTACACAATTAAGATCAAGTTCTTTGATGAAAATTTCACCACTTTTAACTTTCTGACAAACATATTTACTACAGAACAAGAAGCAACTTTTGCAATCTGACTTTTAAAAGAAAATCAAACCCCTAACAAGAAATGACGACCTCTGTTGAAGCTGCGGCAGTAATTTTCCGCATCTCACTTGTGCAATAAAATCTCCAAGAATGAAACACCTCAGCTTCTGAAAAATGAATGCAGGAGGAGCTCACAGGTCGATTGGGGCAAGAAAGAGTCAGGCAGAGAGCCTTAAATATTTTAAGATACTCCACACCTTCAAAAATACTATCAGTCTGAAATTATACTAACCTACCTGTTGTTCAGAATACCCAAATGATGTTCAAGAGACAAGAAGACAATAGGAAGGTTTTGTAGTGCTAGGACTGGGGGGTTGGCCTTTTCATTTAAGACTCTAGCTTTTGTGAGTCTGATGATGTTTCAGCGCGCTTTCCCATCACCATGACCAAAATACCTGACAAGACCAACTTAGAGGAGAAAGATTGATTGGAGCTCATGGCTGCAGAGGCACCATAGGGCCAGCTCCAAGCATAAATGGGTTATAGCAGCAGGGTAGGGGAAGGGACATTGCTGTCCCATCATAGAGACCCGAAGCAGAAAGAAAAAGTAGAGGGGTTGAGAAAGACATATATAATCCCAAGATCACATCTCCGGAGAACTCCCTCCTCCAGCCACACCCTACCTGCTTATGTCACCACCTTTCAAATTGTTAACCCATGAATGCATTTAGCCACTGATGAGATTTGATTACCCCTTGGAACATTTTTGCATTGCCAGTAGAGCTTATCCCGGGGACATTCCATAGGCAAAACCTAACAAATGAGTACGTAACAAAAGGGCTTGAAAAACACACAGAACCAGATGTAAACAAATACAAAGAACTGGATATAAATATAAAATGCCAAGAACTGGATATAAATATGCAAAGAGGCTAAAACATGATTGACTCTTCTGTATTATGTTATGAAGGGGAATTAAAAATGGTTGCCACACAACTGAACTGAATAGACACTTCACAAAAGAAGAGATACAAATGGCCAATAGATACATGAAAAGATGTTCAACATCACTAGCCATCAGGGAGATGCAAATCAAAACTACACTGAGATTCCATCTAACCCCAATCAGAGTGGCAAGCATAAAGAAATCAAATAAGAACAGTTGCTGGTGAGGCTGAGGGGAAAGAGGAACTCTTTTACACTGTTGGTGGGAGTGCAAACTAGTTCAGCCACTATAGAGATCTGTGTGGAGATTCCTTAGAAAACTGGGAATAGATCCACCATTTGATCCGGCTATACCACTCCTGGGTATCTTTCCAACGGTGTTGAAATCAGAGAACTACGTTAACATATGCATACCCATGTTCATAGCAGCATAGTTTTTAATAGCCAAAATATGGAACCAACCTAGATCTCCATCAACATATGAATGGACTGCAAAATTATGGAAAATATACACAATGGAATTCCACTCAGCTATAAAGAAGAATAAAATAATAGCGTTTGCAAGAAGATGGAAGGAACTGGAGAACATTCTGTTAAGTGAGATCAGCCAAGCACAGAAAGAGAAGGGACATACGTTTTCTCTAATATGCCCAAGCTAGGGAGTAGTGTTAATACCAGAGGGACTCCAGATGATGGAGGGGAAATCTCAGCAAAGCTTGAACGGAAGGATAGGAGAGGAAGAAAGCTGAGCTTGTTCAATGGAGGAGCTACATACGAATATGTATAATAGCATAGATACAACATGATTAACCTAGACACTATTTGGGGGGAATGGAGGGGGAAGGACATGAAGCACAGTGTAAATGTATACCATTTTCAAAATGTTCCACTTATAAATAAAATAAAATATGGGGGAAAAAGAAAATAAATAAATAAATTATCACCTAAAAAATAAAAATGGTTACCACAGGCTGGGTGTGGTGGTGCACGCTTGTAATCTCAGCATTCAGAAGGCGAAGACTGGAGAATCTCAGTTTGCAGACAGCCCCAGCTACTTAGCGAAGCCCTTCACAACTCAGTGAAACCCTGATTCAAAAAAGAAAAAAAAGACTAACAAAATAGGGTGTAGCTTGGAGATACAATGCCCCTAGGTTCCATCCCCAAAACCACCCCCCACCAAAAAAAAAAAAAAAATGATTGCCACTAAAGAAAGCCAAGTCTCGTGTGCCGAGAGAGAGAGCCAGCAATGGGGCCAGGAGGCCTGTCTCTGAATTGGTCCCACTCTATAGAGACCCAGACAGGAGGTTGAAGGCAGAGCAGGTAGTTGGAGAAGCCTCATATGCTGAGCCTCCTTTGATGTCACCAGAGATTCCTGCTTCAACACCAGCCTGCATTCCTGGTCCCAGAGTAATTGGGGAGAAAAATAAAAACTGCCCTTTTGCTTCAGAGCAGAAGGACATTGGATGAGAAGTAAAGACTTGAGTTGGGCAGGCAGGACCTCTTGGGGTGAACTTTCATAGTCGCTGTTTCAAGTTATTTCGTGGCCCAGAGTTGATGATAAGAGCTCTTTCCTTTGGCACCGCTCCTTTTAGAAATAAGTGAAGGAAATGCTAATTTCTAGAAATCAGGGTTGCTACCCCCAGAAAAATAAAAAATAATGAGTGTTCTGAAAGAATACACAGACACGAGATCCTTAATCAGAACACAATAGCGTGTGTGTACACAAATACACATGTACACACCCACATATGCATGTACACACTGGCCACAGCAATTACTGAAATACTACCTTCCCATTCCGAAGCCAAAGAGGAGCAGACAAAAATTAACCTATGTCTCTAGGATGCAAATGAAACCCGCATACTCGTTGGCTTAATTTCACTGAAACGACCCCATGTTAATAGGCTTTTTGAGTTTATTCGACCCTATGTCAAAACAAAAAATAAGCCAGGCGTGGTGGCGCACGCTTGTCATCCTCGCACTTGGGAGGCGGAGACAGGAGGATTGCACAGGTTTGAAGCCAGCCTTGCTGGCTTAAGGGACCCTGTTTCCAAAAATAAAAATATAAAAATAGGTCTGGGCACATAGTCCAGAGGAAGAAGGGTTCCATCCCCAGTACCACCAATAAATAAGTAAATAAGTAAATAAATAAATAAATAAATAAAATACAGCTGGGAGTGTAGTTGAGAGGTAGAATGTCCCTGGGTTCAATCTTCAGTAACACACACACACACGGCTGCAGAAGTTTTCAGGAAATAGGATTTGCTTAGAAGATTATAATTTCTCTCTTGTGAATGCATTTAAACCATCGTGTTTAATTTGAGCCCTTTAACAAAGATCCCAAGCGCAAAGGGATAAGAGAAGTGGACTCAAACTTCCTGCGGGATTGTATTGTTTTCACGTACCTATTCTATGTGCAGAGCTCAAAGGAATAAATCCAAAGGAGTCCTAATGTTTAGAGGCTCAGTTCTTTGGCTATTTATTTATATACTCCTTTTTGAAAAGGGGCGTTCCCATTCAGTTTTTTCTGAATGTTATTTCATTGTCTCTGGCTCTTTCTTCCTGGATGTTGTTAGACTTGTGGTGGCCAAAATGTACAGCTTGTTAGCTTCTCTGGTCATGTAGAAAGTCCATTCACACCCACTGAGACCTAACGGTAAGGATTCTCCCACTGATGGTCTAGATAATCAATAAGATTGATTTCCTCGGCTCTGTAGCAGACTCGCCCATACACACGAGACCATCAGAAACAGAGTCAGGGCAACACGGATTTCACACCTACTTTTTTTATATTCTGTTTTTTTGGGCATTTATTTTACCGTGTCTTCTGAATATTCCCCATGAAGCCTTAGGAGACTCTCTGGGAATCAGGAACTCTGTCGCACTTTGAGTAGAACACCTAGGGGGAATGAGTTGCAGAAGTGAAGCAGCTTATTAAGTGTTTCAGTAAAAGTAAGAGAAGCCATTTGTCACACAGTCAGGGACAAGTGCTTCCTAGATTAAAATGCTAAGGAAGGTACCTCTGGGGGGAGCTGAAAATTCCAAAGTATATTCATGATAGGGAATGCCTGAGTTCTCAAACGGGATTTTGCTAGAAGGTAGAGCTGAGAAATTTATCTTTCTCTGCGTTGGAGTCATTAGCAGCCTGATTCCTTGAGGACCTAGTTCATCATCGTGGATTTCCTAACATCTTTCATGGCGTGCAACACAGAAGGTTTGGGAGGCTTTGCAGATTAGCAGGAAAAAACACATCTTCTTACTTCAGTGATTTCCATTCTTGACCCAAAATGACAGAGGAAAAAAATTTCCACATCACCCTTTACTGCAAAGGCCTGCTCTTTGAAACTACAAAGTTGTGCTGCAGAAGTTCTGTGTAGAAAGCATGATAATGAGGATGAAGAAGAAGTGTACATGATTTGAGAGTGTAAATATGGAGCTGGTGGTCTAGGGAATACATTGGAATGTTGTCGAGCGTATTCAAGTATCAGCAGGGTGGTCAGATTGATGACTTCAAGGATTTCAGACTCTAGTAAATTCAATTCTGTATGAAAGACGGTCTCTAGAGAGTTCTGCACAATGGTGTTCTGAGGGGCTTTGTTCCAAGGAATGGTGGAGTCAAAGAATAGTAGTGGTTTTCTCAGTTCCAGAAATATAAATATCTGAGGTCTCAGTGAGTATGTGAGTTAGCCCACTTCAAGATGGAGGCCAACTCAAGCTGGGATTCTGAGAACCTCGTTAGCTTTGCTCTCTCCTTTTCTGTGTGGACTGAGTTTGGTTTTCTTTTTTGTCTTTTTGTCTTTTTATCTTTTTTTTTTTTGGTGGTACTGGGGATGGAACCCTTCTACCTCCTGGCTATACTCCCAGCCCTATTTTATATTTTATTTGGGAACAAGGTCTCTTAAGCCAGCGCGGCTGGCTTCGAACCTGCGCGATCCTCCTGTCTCCGCCTCCCAAGCGCGGGGATTACAAGCGTGCGCCACCACGCCCAGCTGAGTTTTGTCTTCTGAGCACAGGTTGTCATGTCCTGCTTCATATGCAAAGCCGGTGCCAAGAGGAGGGGACCCTGGACAGCCCTGCACTTTCTATTGTCCCCCTTCTTCTGTCTGTGACAAACATTTAGCAATTTTCTAATTACAGCAGCAACGCTATGAGGATCAGTGGGGACATAATTGCAAAGCGCTCAGGAATACTTTAAAGCAAGAAGCCTTAATCTTTCATTATCATCTTGATTACCAACCACAGCAATAACCTATTCCATTGATATCCTCATATTACTTTTCATTTATGCTAATCGAAGAGGCTATAGTTACATACGATTTGGATTCTCTGGAAATAAATGACAAGAAATGAATAAATCGTGTGCGACTGTGGGTTTGCAGGCAGAGCATGGGATTACTGAATTATGCACTGTGTAAAAGAGGAAGCTAGAAAGAAATCAATCTCTGGCTAAGCTTGAACGATCCATACAATGCATTGTGAATGTATGGGCTGGGAAGCCTCTGTGCCAGAGTTCCCATAACCTGGTTAGGCTGGTAATTAGAACACGGGGACAAGCAAAAGGGGAAGAAATCAGAATGTGGAATAGCAGCCAACCGAATTTTAGAATAATGAAGAAATATCAAATAAGGTAAATCAACGGAGTAAGAGGACACAAAGGGGAAATGAAAAACATTCAGAGATAAATTAATGGAGGCCCAAGGGTTATGCAAGCAATTTACTATAAATATACTAGGAAAAAAGAGACAGATGTAGGTGAACGCAGAAGTGTAAAATGGGTAATACGGTGGTGTGAGTAAAAAAAGGCATAAAAGAAGAGTGTGGCGGGCTCAGGGAAAAACAAAAAAGAAGCATTTAAAAATATAAAGCCATTCTTTTGTAGATAACACGCTTTTTAGCAAAGTTCCTCCTCAGTCCTCATGCACTCTGCCGCCCTTATAAATTCTACAGGAAGTCATTTGGGCCAGCCTCAGTTTTAATTATGAAAACTAAGCTTTTAATTTCTCCCCAAGTCATAGAAAACAACAGGTTTTTGCCTTTGGACTACAGATGGAGAGTTTCAGCCAATCTGCCCATTTAAGAGGCAGCAAGTTCATTATTTCATTAATTTTTGTTATTGACCTACAAAAAATAAAGTGCACTAATTTTTGTATGAGCAGCGCCAATTAACTTTTATATGTGAGTCCGTTGCCAGAGCTACCATGAAGATCGAGATGGAGAACGTTCCAGGCCTCCTGAAGCCTCCATAGTGGGTCAATGCATCTCATAAGATGGAGCCACTGTTCTTATTTCCAACACCATCCATTTGTTTAGACTATCCTGGCACATAAAGGGAATTATAGAGGATGGACTAGTTTGTGTCTGGTTTCTTTTATCCAACATAATGTCTATGTGATCCATCTCACAGTCTTCTTTCTATAGTCTATTCTTCGAGTACTGTACAGAGTTGCTCACTGGGCAGTAAGTATTCCTCTCTTTGTAGGTAATATGGCCACTGTTGCAATGACTCAGTTTGATCTTTGCAGCACAAATTGCCTTGGACAATATGTAAATGATGGAATGTGGTCACTGAGTTCCAACAAATGGTGTTTACCAAGACTCTCCCTGAGACCACACTTTGCCACTTCCCACTCTCTGGTATTCTGTTGTGTGTATATGCCACTGTTTATTTAACTACTTTCTTCTTGGTGAGCATTTGGATTATTTTTAGTAAAAATGTGCACATTTCTCTTGGATAGTTAGTTATCCAAGAAAGTAAATACTGGATTATAGATTTGGCATCATGATTTGTTAACTACATACTGCCCCAAAGTTTTCCCAAGTGGCTGTGTAGGTTTATCTGCCCACCATTGATTTGTGAATCCCAAATGTTCCTCCTCCTTGGGAGACCTGGTCTTTTTAATTTTAATCATTCTGATGAACAACTAATAGATTGTCTTTGGTTTTAATTCACATACTTATTACCCATTTGAATACTCCCTTTCATGCAGTGACTACTCAATTTTCCTTCTTGGGTTTTTGTTTTGTTCTGTTTTAATTGAATTTCTTATTTATTTTTATTTGGAGAGGTTCTTTGTACATCCTGGATACAAGGCCTTTAAATAGACTGAATTTTCCCAAACAAAATTTTATCCATCCATCCTTCCTTCCTTCCTTTCTCCCTCCCTCCCTCCCCACCTCTCTTTCTTTCATTCTTTCTTTTTTGTGGTATTAGAGATTGAGCCCAGAGACCATCTATCTCTAAGCCACATCCCTAGCCCAACTTTTTATTTCTTATCTGGAAACAGGGTCTCCCTAGGTTACTGGGAGCCTCACTATGTTATTGGGCCCTGTCTTGAACCTACAAACCTCATGTCTCAGCCTCCCAAGTGTTGGGATTACAGACCTGTACCACCATGCCAGCCAAGATTTCATTCTTTAGGCAAGATAAGAGTTTGCTATATCATGATTTTTTTCACCTTTAATAAGACTCTTCAAATCAACCCTGAGTAAGTGCTAGAAATAATTAATAAATGAGAGCAACGTTTTGGGGTGCAGGAGACCTGTGGAGAAGATCAGTACTGTTTGAGGACATGGCGTAGAGGCTTTTGCTCACTTTCTCTCTTACTGAGTCTTCTGAGCCTCCTAAAGGGACCCTCAAGGAGGAAGGTCAGGATATCCGTAGATGGAGCAGGAACTGTACCCACAAAGCAGACCTTTTTCTAATTCATCTAGCATTTCCTCTCTCTTGCACTAAACACAGTTGGAAAGCAAATGACCTTGATAATGTTATTTATAGCCTTCTTTTGAAAAAGAAGCCAGCATATCATGAACCTAGTTTTGCAATGTCTGGCAGATACCAAGGAACATGCCAAGAATGTTGTGCCGAATTCTATATTCCATGCTACACGTCCTCTCTTTAGTTATGCATCCTCTATTAAATTATTGCCAAGCAAAGGTGATTTATTAAGATGAGAAGCAGACATTGCTAAAACAGGAAGAAAAGCAAAAAAGAAATAAATGTCTCCTCAGAACCCACAAAGGAGAACAGATGTCAGCCGAAGCCGATGTATGCTTCTCCGGGGTGAAAGAAAGAATACTAAATGCAATGAGAATCCCGGTAACATAAGTAACCGAGAAAGTAGAACATCTAAAACTTTGCAGAACTCTTTCTGTACTGTTTTGCGTCCATACGAGTTATCCAAAGCAGCACAGCCAATGACAAATGCACTGAAACTATATATATATATATATATATATATATATATATATATATATATATTTTTTTTTTTTTATGGTACTGGGGTTCCTGGAAGCCCTTCTACCTCCGGGCTACACTCCCAGACCTATTTTTATATTTTTTATTTGGAAACAGGGTCTCCTAAGCCAGCGCGTGTGGCTGGCTTCGAACCTGCGCGATCCTACTGTCTCTGCCTCCCAAGCGCGGGGATTACAAGCGTGCGTCACCACGCCCGGCTGAAACTATATTTTTTAAAGAAAACAGGTGAGGAAAGGCAAGGCTGTAATTATCGTGGCTTTAGAATTAGAAACCCATGCAGAAGATTTGCTTGAGGAAGGAGTTACCCATCCTACACCCTATTTAGCTCAGTCAGCTAAATGGCTAGTGTCTGCTTATGACCCTGGTGGGCCATTTCTTCTGAACGTGTAAAGGAACAGGACCAAAGTATTCCCCGCTAATCCATAACACAGGGATAACTACCTTAAAACATGTAAAACTTCCATGTGTTACAACTTTTCAGTACTAAGAAGAAGGGGCAAAAAGACTATTTGCAGAAAGAATGACATTAAAAAATGTAAGGCATTGGCTATATTGATTTTTTTAAATGTGCCCTTGGACAAATTTTCAGTAGTTTCAAAGCAATAATTAACAAAGAAAGAACCAAAGTTAGTCATCAAATAGCAAAATAGTTTTATTTATTTATTTATTTATTTATTTATTATTTATTTATTTATTTGGTGGTACTGGCGGTGGGAACCCAGGGGCCTTCTACCTCTGGCTTATACTCCCAACCTATTTTGTATTTTATTTGGAAACAGGGTCTCTTAAGTCAGCTGAGGCTGGCTTCGAACCTGTGCGATCCTCCTGTCTCAGCCTCTCAAGTATGGGGATTACAAGCGTGCGCCACCATGCCCGACTGCAAAATACTTTTAAACATTACCGGGGGTCAGGGGAAGCAAAAGATACTAAGGTCATGAATAAAATTAGCAGAGTTTTGAAATAAAAAATAGACATGGTGGTCTGATAGTGATGAAATAGGCAAATTACATATTTTGTTTGGATTATATGTCATAAAGGCTTTTAGAAAACAGTAAGAAGTATTATATTTATATGCTTTATATATTTATGTGCTATTTGTTTATTTATATTTATGTTTAATATAGTATTTTAGAGGCCAGGCGTGATGGTGCACACTTGTAATCCTAGTACTTGGGAGGCTGAGACAGGAGGATTGCAGGTTCATGGCCAGCCTCAGCTACTTAGTGAGGCCCTCTGTAACTTAGTGAGACCCTGTTTCAAATTAAAGAATAAGAAATAAGGCTGGGGGTGTAGCTCAAAGGTAGAATGCTCCTGGGTTCAGTCTCCAATAGCAAAAAAAAAATAGTAATTCTAGCTCTTTCAATCTAATATTCAGAAATAATCATAGAAAATGACAATAATGTTAAACAGGTCTCATTTCCAATGGATAAAATATTAGTAATAAACCACCTGAAAAGAACAAACACTTCCTAATCATTTTTATCTTCCTCTGAATATATATTTTTCTTAATTTTTTAAAAATACTATTTGCAAGCAGAACCAAATTCTGTTGTGGTGTTTTCCTTCAGATCCCTGCCTCCTGGTCTCTTAATTTGTTTGAGACTCTCAAATGGCTGGTACCATTCTCTTTTAGTGGTCTTTAAGTATTTTATCTTCCTGTCTCCCAGTATTCAACTGAAGGTATAGAGCAGTATAAATTATGGTAAATCCTTTGAATGAGAAGTGATGTGACTGTATAAATCATATACAAACCATGAAAAATGATGATGTGTAATCGTAAGTAGTGATTTCCACAATCTTTTTAAATGCCCACGCAAAGAAAAAGAGAGTAAAAGGAAATTCGCCAGCATTTATCCAGTTATTGTATTTGACTCATGGGACCATGGGTCTTGTTTTTCTTTCTCCCTTTGAATATTCAAAACTTTCACATTTCCTTTCCTAGGATGTACTTTTTCCATATAATAAAAGTACAGATCATTGAAGTAATTGCTCTCCTTTTCAAAAGACCACTACACCCACACCCTTTTCTTAAGACAAAAATGGGTTTTGGGTTTCTCTCGCAACATCTCTGAACAGTGGTTCCGAGAGTCGCGCTCTTTATGTTCTGTCTCCTGTTCCATTGCAGCCAAGCCTGATGTCTGGTTTGTGCAGCGGCAGAAAGGTGGGAACAGATGGCATGACAAATCCAAATGGTTGATGTAATGTGTTCTCCTGCCTGGCTCGGAGGCACAGGCACATAGTACATCAGCCGAGCGGCATCCAAATAGCAAATGCTCCGCCTGAACTTAATTCTTTTCTTGGCTACTGTGTTTCCCCTCTCTTGTTCTTGAAGCCTCTGGTAAGCCGTGACTGCTGCCTTGATTTTGTGTAATTTCTCTCTGCAAGATCTGCATCTGGCTCTGCTCTCATTGTTTCTATTGGGATCCCTTTCTTGGCCAGGGTCTTGAGCATGTATATGTGATCTCCAATTAGCTTACCCTCCTGTTCATCTCTGAGCTCAGGGAAGCAAGTTCTAAAGCCAACCAAGATTCTGTCAATTACAGCCTTCTAAGCTACTCCTCTCCGGGGTGTCTTGACACTGCACATCAGCTCCCACATTCTGGAAATGTTCCCCACCGTCTCTTTCCTACCCCCTTACCCGTCCTCATGATCTCTTCTTGTGTCTTGTTGCTGGCATTTACTATCATGTTGAAACAGCTGTATGGAAAAGTGAAATGCAAAAGGGTACAGCCAGAGCCACACAGGTCCTAAATAAGAGGAGTAAAAACTTCCTCATTCTCTGACTCCCAGAGATTCCTGATGGCCTCTTCTGTGTTTTAATCCCTTATTCTCCATCACTGTTAGTATATGTATAATTTTTGGTAAATTTTTAATTCAACTTATATTTTCCTGAAGGTGTGCTGGTAGACCTCTAATGGTATAAAAACAGCCTTTCATACATTGACATGGACTCTATCTACATACCATTCATGAAAATACATGAAAAGTTCATTGAACTGCTGTTCACAATGTCTTTGACAGGCTCCCCCTAAAAATATGACTATTTCTGTAGAAAAAAAATTATTTAATTCAACAGATATTTATAAGAACCCACCACGCTGTTATTGAGACTCAAAGAAAAAGTATGCTGACTCCCTAGGTGCTCACCGGCACAGCAGGAAAGCAGGCCTATAAACTGAATAGTGTGATTGTGCATTGCGGCGGTCATGGTGAGCAGAAGTTAGAAGATGAACCAGGGGAGAAAGAATGGGCCACTCTAGGCTGCCTATGGGATGAAATGGCCTATAGGAAGGCGGGAGTAGGAGAAGATGGGGTGTGAGGTGGAGAAAACGCTGCCATTGCTATATTGAAGAAGATGTTTCTTGGAAGACAAAGGGGAGCCATGGAGGGTTTTACGCCGATGAATCCCATGGCTGGTATTGTAAACGGTTGTCGGTTTCTAGGTTCATCTGGTGCCAAATGGTACATGAACACTTAACTCCTAAGACATATGTGCTCTGGTTTGAGCCCTTACCACAGGTTGGATCATGCTCTTCTGAATTGATAAAGAGGCTATTTAGTGGTATCCATTTATAGTTGATACCCTGCTTCAAATTCAGCGATTTGATAAACTGAATGCAGTCTTTGAAGCCACAATAAATGTATTGTGTACTTAAGTAGATAATGAAAATATCAAGAAAAATCAATGCATAAAGCCACGGTTTGGAGGCGTCCTTGCTGTTTCAACATATAAGACATTCCAAGTGAGCTGCCTGCACAGGGGCTGACTCTTCACAGAGGAGGAGATAATATGATGAGTGGCCTCTGCCTCCCCCAGCAATCAACATTTATTTGTCTTTAGCAATTTTCTTAATTTTCTACTGGGCCTACAATTCGTCTTCAAAATAGAATAATCTACTGAAAATGAGGTTGATCAATAGGCAATCTGAGGTGCTTTTTTTTAAGTTAAAAGTACTTCTACAAATTAGTAAAGACAAGTCAGTAAGGCAGAATAACTACCTTTAAATTCTAATGTATGTATCGCCCCAATTCAAAAATAACAGGGTGTGTGTGTGTGTGTGTTGAGATATATGTGAGATATACCAAGTGAACCAAGGTTGTGTTAAAGCATTGTTTCTCAATTTATTGATCAGATTTGCCTGTAGGGTTTGGCAAAGCACAGATTGCTGAGCCCATCCCTGGTTTCTACTTGGGCAGATCTAGGCTGGGGCCTGGGTATTGTCAGTGAGGCTCATTTAGGAATTGTATTTTGAGAGGCACTGTATTAGAGATTTCTCCCCTTATTTAGTTTGTCTCCTACTTAAACCAGGTAGCCACCTGTTTCAACTAGCATGGAGGAGAGGACACCCAAAATCTGAACACTGAATCCCTCATTCAGTGGGCTCCTTGGTTAGATGCAACAGGTCTTGTTAAGAGGTGAAGACTTTATTTTTCATGAAGAATAAAAAAGGCAAAGCTAGAAAGGACTTGATCTACTGTCTATGGAAGAAGACTGTGAGGCCCCAGGAAACCACTTTATGAAGGTCATATATAGATGCTTCCTGGTGGTTGGAGGAACCAAATCCATCTTTCTCTGAACCATATCATGCCATGTCTGCACTCTGCCACCTGGCTTTTGCAACTTTAATTCCAGAGTCATTTAAACATCAAAATCCTGGTGAGATGGTGCATGCTCAAAATCTCAGTATATGGGAGGCGGAGACAGCAGGATCATAGGTTCAGGGGCCAGCCTTAGCATTAGTAAGATTCTGTTTTAATATATAAAGGGCTGGGGAGGTAGCTCAGAGGTAGAATGCCCCTGGGTTCAATCCCCAGTACTAAAAATATAAAAATAAAAAAAGAGTTCTAACTTAGGGTATCTCATGAAAGTTAGCCAATTGCCATAGTGTATCTGCCATATTTCTGACTCTGTTGGGAGAGAAAATTAGCTCTCTCTGGCTACCATTCACTGAGTGCCCACCAAGTATTCTATATTAAACTTTACATACATAGGTCCCATTTAATCTCTAACTACTATGGAAGGATAGGTCATTTCTGCCTCATTTTTGCCTGATGTGTAAACTGAGGCTCAGGGAGGTTGCATGGCTTACTCCACGTTTTGCAGTTATGAAGAAGTACCAGGGGGACACGCATGAACTGGAGATGACTGAGCCAGGCAACCCCAGAAGCCTGCTACCCTTCTCCCCAAAGTGAATAGACAAAGGTACATGCCATGGGTGGTAATAAGGCAGGCACTTAGCCAAGGGAAACCAGGCAGGTCCACTGGCTGACACAGGGACAGAAGGGAGGAATTTGGTCGCTGGAATTGGGATACAAAGTCAGGGACTGATTGACAGAAAGGCTCACATGGTGGTGAGCGTGTGGAATGGTCCGAGGGCTGATGTGTTTTCCTGGTGCAGGTCAGAGCCTTGGGAAGGTCTCAGGTGGCCTCAAGTGTTGGCACTACAGGAGGCTCCAGGCATCCGTCTGGACTTGGCTCGGTGTAGAGCTCAACTTTACTGCCTGTATAAAAAGAACATTTTATGTTTGTCTTAAAACTGTGGACGATTACACCATTATGTATTTCCTGAGGGAGGAACTTGGGTGAAGACTGTGGCTCGGTTATTCCATAGCACTTTGGGTAGGAAATAAGCTGTGCTTATACCTTATTATTCTGTCCATTGTGATTTTTTTTCCATCAGTAATGAGTTTTGCCAGAATTTTCTTAAGGAAAAATCATAAAAGTTGAATATAAGAACCCAAGATTTTTATCTACAATTTTAAATTTATCATATATCTTTAGAGTTTGCCATGTCTTATTGGTCATTTTAAGATTTACTTGTGAAAAATAATTTTAAGCTGGGCATGGGGTGCACACCTGTAATCCCAGTACTGGGAGGCTGAGGTAGGAAGATCGCAGGTTTGAGGACAGCCTCAGCTATGTAGCGAGACTCTCACCAACTTAGTGAAACCCTGTTTCAAAGCAATAAATAAATAAATAAATAAATAAATAAATAAATAAATAGGGCTGGGGTATATAGCTTAAACGTAAAATACCCTAGGTTCAATCGTCAGTACCACAAAAAAATTAGTGATAATTTTATATTTAACTGTGGGACTTCCTTAACAGGAACTACTCTTTAAAAGACAAAACCTTTTATCTGTTAAATCTTTATAGTTCCTCTAGTTTCCCACATCCAAAGAACATAGGTCACAGTAGACATATCACAAAAATTTTATCTCTAGAAGAAGGTGGTTAAATAAAGAATGTGCTCAATCATTTAACATTTTCTTTTTTTTTTTTGCCTGACACATAAATACCATTTATTATGTAGAGTGATAAGGTCTGGAGGAGAGTAATAATAAGAACAGCATATATTCACTCTGCTCAGTATTCCACACACGGCATCGCACGTCATCTTTACCACAACCCAATGCTGAGGAAATATTATTATTCTTGCTTTATCCATAAAGATGGTAAAGTCCAGACAAATCAAATAACTTGAACGAGGCATGCTAGGATGTGATATAATCCCTGGGTTCATCTCTGTGGCCTAAGATTGGTGAGTTGAATGCTGAGAGAGCGGGAGGGCACCTGTTAGCCTCTCCAGAGGAATTCAGCAGAAAGCAGGATTGGTGGGGTGCCATGCAAAGAAGGTAGGAATCTGGACCAAAAAGACAACATGTAAGTCCAAGGCAGTAGAGAAGAACAGTGTCCCGAGAAGGCTCTGGTTCAGCTGGAAAGATTCATAGACATGGAGTGGGCCCAGGACAGAGGAAGAAGGCTTCAGACAGATGAGCAGGTGAGCAGACAGGAGGCAGGTGACTGGTGACAGTGCATGTTAGCAGCCAAGGGTCAAGATGCGCATGTGGTGAAGTAGGGGAACCAGGGGAACTGGAGGTCTGTGCAGATAGAAATTGCTTTGGAATCTAGCAATAAGAGAAACCACCAAGCAGAAAGACCATCCTGGGCTTTTTATGGGAGAATAGCTGACCACCTCTGTATTATTTTTCTTCTGGGAAATCTTGAAGGAAAGTGGAGGTAAGAAGAGAAGAAGATTTAGGAGATATATAAACTTTCTGGCTGACCAGTAACAAACAAATAATTAAAGGCCAAAGTGATAGAGATGGTTCTTGTGCACTGTTTGTTTTATTTTGGCAAAATATGTTTAACCAAATTGACCATTTTTAACCATTTTAAGCATGCAGGTCGATGGCATTAATTATATTCACAATTTTGTGCAGTCATCACTGCTACCTGGTTCTGAAATTTTTCATTATCCCAAACAGGAACTCTCTACCAATAAGCTATATCTCACCAATATTTTTAGCAACTCTACTTGACCCAGTCTTTCCAAAGTATTTAATTATCTTTCTTTTTAAGCTAATATCTAATAGGTTGTTCTTTATTAAAAACAACATAAGCAAGTCCAAAATCAAATACAACTGATTCTTTGCAAACATAAAATTCAAGTCTTAGTTACTGGTGTTGCTGGGCCATTTGAGTAGCCTACCTGAGCCCAGGTGACCAAAGTAACATGGGCATTCTCACAGATACTTTGTAGAAAAAGTGGAGAGTTGGTTAATCTGAAAAGTTAGATATATCTATGTTTGTGGGACTGTTTTTACAGAATTTTATCTTTGGTAAGACATAATTAAGTTAAAAAATATATTCTCCATTTTGAGTGAGCTTTGGAAAGCCAGTCTACTAATAGAATTATACCAGAGTCAAGATAAGGCCCTGTACCTACACCTAAATAGCAGTCACAATCCCAGTAGAAAATGAACAGGATTAGCTGCACCTCTTAAGTATCAGACTTACTCATACGGAAAGTAAGAATTGGATCTTCATAAGAACCCACCCTCTCCTTCCTATGTGACTCAGTCTTATTCTAAATAGGCTGATTGTTTGAAGGAAAATTCCAAATCCTCAGTGTTTGCATTGGATCTTGGCAGTCACCTTTATAAGCATGGCCTTGGGAAAAAAAAACCCAGGAGGATTCAGAAGTCTAGCTGTATTTATTTCAGAATAAAACTGAGTTAAAAAAAAAAAAAAACATAGGCATCCTCCCAAAGAAGGCTTGGGGGAACTCATGAAGGGAACACTTACAAGAAACTGAGGCAGTGAATTCTGAAATTCTAACTTCAAAATTCTCTCTCCAAGCCGGATTGGCCTTGTTCCTTATAAATCAAATTGATTAAAGTAGAAATTACAGATTCAAATTTATGGTCGAGCTAAGAAAATGAAAACAGATTGATGGGTCAGAAGAGAGGCGGCCACATAACTCAACTTCTTTTTTCAGCATTAAGCATTTATTAATTGAACTGGTGCCTCATTGAAAAAGATGCTGCTCCTTTAAAAAAAATAATGTTACTTATTAACAAGTTTTGCTTTAAAAACAAAGCATCTTAGCTGCGCACAATGTCACAGACCTGTTGGAGGCTAGTCTAGGCAACAATGAGACCCTGTCTCAAAATTAAAAATACAAAGAGCTGGAAATGTTGTTCAGTAGTTGAGCATCCCTGGATTCAATCCTCAGTACCACATAAAGAAAGAAAAAGAGAGCGCCTTATCTGTCATCAAAAATGTTTAAGAATCAGTTCAAATCTAAGAATTAAGCCAGGCATGGTGGCGCACCCTTGTAATCCCGGCATTTGAGAGGCTGAGACAGGAGGATCCTGGTTCCCAGACAGCCTCCTCTACTTAGTGAGGCCCTTTGCAACTCAGCGAGACCCTGTTTCAAAATAAAGAATGAAAAAATAGGACAGGGCACGTAGCTTGGAGGTAGAATGCCCCTGGGTTCCAACCCCAGTACTGCAAAACAAAAAAAAAAAATTAAATCTAAGAATTGATCTTACTATGAATTGATGTATGCAACAAATATATATTGAGCACCCACTACAGGCCAAGTATTGTCCTGGGTACCAGTTACAGTAGTGAACACAGTAGGCACACTTCTCCCTTATGGAATTTAAAATTCACCGGAGTTGGGAGTGGTGGCACACGCTTGTAATTCCAGAACTTGTGAATCTAAGACAGGAGGATCGCAGGTTCAAGGCCAGCTTCAATAAACTTAGTGAGGCCCTTCGTAATGTAGGGAGATCCTATTTAAAAATAAGAAATAAAAAAAAGACTGGGGTGTAGTTCAGAAGTAGAATGTCCCTGGATCCAACCCTCCTCCCCCCAGAAAAAGTTTATAGGGAGAAAAAGGCCAAATATAGATAAGACATATATAGTTCCATGTAGGTATTTGTATATGATAAGTTTACAATATACATCATTAGATATATGAAGTTTTCAGAGAAAAATATAGGTATCTTATTTATTTTTTCTATATATTTTGTGTGTGTGTGTGTGTGTGTGTGTGTGTGTGTGTGTGTGTGTGTGTGTGTGTGTGGTACTGGGGTTCCTGGAAGCCCTTCTACCTCCGGGCTACATTCCCAGACCTATTTTATACTTTTATTTTTTTTAAATAGGGTCTCTTAAGCCAGCATGGCTGGCTTTGAACCTGCGAGGTCCTCCTGTCTCCGCCTCCCAAGCGTGGGGATTACAAACATGTGCCACCATGCCCTGCTTTTCTATATAAATTTTTAAATTTTTTATTGGTGCATTGTAGTCATGCATCTTAATGGGTATAAGATGGTGGTGTGACTTTTTATTTATTTATTTTTATTTTTATTTTTTTGGTGGTAGTGGGGGTGGAACCCAGAGACTTTCTACCTCCGTGCTATACTCCCAGACCCATTTTTTTATATTTTATTTGGAAACAGGGTCTCACTAAGTTGCTGAGAGCCTCACTAAGTAGCTGAGGCTGGCTTCGAACCTGTGCGATCCTCCTGTCTCAGCCTCCCAAGTGTGGGGTTTACAAGCGTGCGCCACCACGCCGTATTTATGACTTACCTCATAATACAGAATAAGAATCCTCTCCACCAGGCATTCGCCAGGGCCCAGCCCTGACCAGTGTCTGTACCATTTTATGGGGCACCTTACTTCTGCTGTGAGCTGAGTGTCTGCTGCATCCACAGTGGCCAGGAGGCCCCAGACTGAGAGAGAATGATCTGCCAGTTAGCAAGGTGAGAAACAAATGGAAGGGAATTCTCCACACACACACTGACTGGTTCTTTTCCATCCCCCTGCTGGTCTTAGAGGAAAGGACAAATATTACACATAATGCTCACTTCATGTCCTGGTGACCTAGAAAGGAAGAAGCAGCAAGGCATAGCAATGCTCTAAGGATGCTGAGCCCAGAAACAGGGCAGAGAGAGGTATCATTGAGAGCCTTTGAACCCCAGTGCTTTCCACTTTCCCTTGGCACTTTTTCCCAGGACCCTGGGCCCTACAATGGCCACAGGCTTGGCCACAGGCTCCTGGCTGCTACCTTCCCTATTAGGAAGGAGAGGGTTTTATCATAATAAAAGGCTGTCTCCTAGGAATCCACTAACCCAGCAACCGCAGTTCTGAGAGGAGGTGAGTGGTTGCTTCTTCTCTGATCAAAGGTTTTTAAAAGACAAAGCAAAACCATTTCCATTACAAAGAAATCAGGCTGCAACCTGCAAGGTTCCAGTTCCCCTTAGGCAGGAGAAGGGAGCTATGGTGGGTGCTAGGATGTCCCACCCACATCCTCTGTAGCTGTTCTGAGGACTAGCTGCCCTTCTTTCAGGGAAGGGACTATCCCCATCTCAAAGCTAGTGAGTGACACAGGGTCAAAAGCCTGGGTCACCCTGTTCTTAATCGTAGATCAACTCTGTGCTTTGTAGCCTCCCTGGCTCTGAAGGCCACACTGGCCCCCAGCCCACACCTGCTCTGCGCTCCCTTGCTCTCTGGACTGGTCTCAGCCTCTCCTGGGGTCTGTCCTAGGACAGGAGCTAGTGGCTGTCACCACTTCCTGTCTTCAGGACCTCCGCTAAGCACTTTACACACTTAGCTCATTGCATTTTCACTCAGCACCTCTTGATATTAAAGGCAGTGATACTCAAAGAGGTCAAAGAGTTTTCCTCAGTGTCTCCAAAGTAGTCAGTGGTAGAAGGGCCCTACCCAACCCAGATTCAGCCTCTTACTTTTTGAGCTTACAGTTGCTTTATTTTTTTTTAAATTGGTCAGAAAGAACAGCCCTATTTGTCATGCTGAGTAACAAGCATCCCCAGGGTCCCCTTAAACCTGTGCTGTTAGAAGGGTCCTAATGAGCTGGGCATGGTGGCAAATGCTTGTGATCCCAGCATTCGGGAGGCTGAGACCAGAGGATCATAGTTCGTGGACAGCCTTAGCTATTTAGCAAGGCCCTTTGCAACTTACTGAGACCCTATTTCAAAAATAAAAAGACTAAAATATAGGGCTGGAGGTATAGCTCAGAGGTACAATGCCCCTGGGTTCCATCCCCAGTACTTAAAAAATAAGGGGGACAGGGAGGGTCCTAATGTTTGTGGCTGAAGTTTTACCTTACCTAGCCTGGAAGCTCTGTCCTGTGATTTCCTTGAGAGATGTTTATCTTTCCTGAAAATTTCAAGAGATTGTATTTGCATCAAGGACCTAAGTGGTTGAGATGTTTTCTTTCTTATTTTTTTTTCTTCTGTGTGGAGGGAGGCTTAACTGTGCCGACTGAATAGAGTCTCTTTCTCTCCTCTGTACAAAATAGTCTGGTGGGAGTGGTCAAGGAGGAGGAGGTGTCATGGGCCCCACAGAAGAGAGGATCCTTCCCTGTTGGCTGAGGCAGGAGGAATGTGCCTTCCCTGGAGGTCCCATCACCCCTCAAGCCTGCAGACAGGGGTAGGGGTGGGATTGTCCACCCAGAGATGTCTCCTTCCCCGCCACCACCTATCATTTTACTGAATGTCATGAAGATCAGGATTTGTTGAATATAACTAAATTAGCAAGAGATAATAGAGTCTGAACACATAACCCCTCTAGCAATGTCAATGAAAGAGTAAATCTTCCAGATAAATTAAAAAAAAAACTTTAAAGGATCCAAACTTTAAAAATTGTGTTTAACATGCCTTCCCATTAATTTTACACAAAAGAAAATTTAACTTTTTTTCTAGTGAGACAATGTCAATATTATGCTGATCTCATAGGTGCCAGTTGCCGGAAATACAATGTCATCTTCAAGTCTGCTAAGGCCATGATCTCAGAGAGGCACACCGAATGGCCTGGTATGCATGTTGGTTGATGAGGGCTCTCTCTCACACTCTCTCTTTCTTACTCTCTCTACATCCATCCTCTCAGTTCTTGGTTATTTGGTTAACATGCCAGGGCTCTTCCACTTTAATATCTGCCATAACAACCAGGATAAAAATCAAGCTAGTGGAGTAGTTTTTAGTTTCACACAAGACACAAAGCCATAATTCAACAATACCGACTTACAGAACCATCCACCTGCTGATTGGTTGGCTCTCCTGGCACCGGCCTCTGTCTTTTCTATAAAGTGTTAACTCATGTATAATTCTCTTCTAAGTTCCTTCCCTCCCAGTGTCACCCCATTCCCACTGCTCTGGCAAAGTCCCCTTAAGGGACTGTTGTCTTAAAAAATGTCATGGTCATCAAAAAGACAAAGAAAGGCTAAGGAATTCCCCAGATTAGAGGCCACTCAGGATACATGGCGGTGGATACCATACAGAATCCTAGACTGGTCCTGTGCTCAAGAAAATTCTATGAAGGTTACAACATTAGATTACAGACAGTAGAATAAACACATTGTGTTAGTGTTAAACCTACTAAGGTTAATGGTTGTACATGTAGGCTTGTAAGAGGTAAGTAATCCTTATTTTCAGGAAATGTACACTGAAATATTCAGGAATAAATGACATAAAGTTTACTACTTCTTCTCAAATAGTATTTGATATCTGTATTAGCATAGAGATATTAATATATGTATATTCACCTATATACATTCTCAAAAAGTTCCCAAATGGTATAAGTGAAATACACTGGCGTACAAATATTGATGCATATGCATTCTCTCCCATATTTGTGTAGCTATTGCTATAGTGATAGAGATATATACATACATATGTGCACACATATATATTTACATGAGAAATACAGAAAAATCAGCTAAAACAAACAAGGCAAAATATCAATAATAAGTGATTCTGGATAAAGGCTACACAGGGCTCTGTGTGCCATGCTTTCAACTTTTCTTTAAGTTTGGGATTATTTCCCGAAGAAAACTAACAAAAAAAATGCTTTCTAAGATGCAACTCTGAAGTCGTAGGATTGGATTCTGCGTATGGCCCCTCGGAAGCTGTCTCCTTATTTGCATATATGTCTGAAGACGGCTTCCACGTGGTAGGCATGAGCATGTCATGAGGAAGGAGTAGATGCTGGAAAACCTGGGTGAGGATGGATCCTGTGGAGTCTAAGTATAAACCTCCTTGGTATTTCATGAGTGTTTCGTGACATTATACGGGCGTGTCGGCAGCGGGGGCTTGCAAAGTGGGGCGTAGGGAGTACTGTCTCTGACTTGAAGCCGCGTTGTGTTTCCATTGCAGGCATTGGCCAGGTACCTAGTAAACTTAAGAGACACAGGAGGATCTTCAGAGAGTTGAGATGGCAGACTCATGCTGCAATGATTCAGAGAGTGAATGACGCTCTTGGAAGGGGCCTCTGGTTCCAATATGTCATCATTAGGATAAAGCTGAGATGGAAGTAGGGAACAAGAAACACCTTAAGCTGAAGAAAGAAAAAAAATAGAAGCAAGGTTGAGAGTAGCAAGGAAATGGAGACTTATCTTTCCATTTATATAAATCCAATCCTCCCAGCCCAGCCTTTCCTGTCTCCTCTATTGATGAGCAGGTCTGCAGAGCTCCCAGCAGGGAGTTCCTTTTCAGAATTGGAGATGCTGAATTAAGTCTCCAAGGGGAAACCGCAAAGGTAACAAATGGAGTGACTATGGAAGGCATCTGGGAACCAAACCCAGATAATGGAAAAATGATGCCCATATGAACTAAATTTCTTCATGTACAGAACAGAGCGCGCGTGTTAGAGCTGTGTGAAAAATATCCTCTTGTAACTTGATTGGGAAGACAGCTAGTTAGCACCAAAAGAACATCCGTGGCCACATTTTCTCCTCCCCTCACCCTTCACAGTCCACAGCTTTACAGTTCCTATAAAAAATAAGTTTGTTTACAGGAAAATGGCCCCCTTGATCGTCAGCTAATTTATTTTATGTAGCATGTATTTATTTCAGCATGCTACGATATTTTACACAGAGGCTGCATAAATCCACTGCTGAAATGCAGCCACCTCTGGGGGAAACAAAAATGCGCTAACAGATAAATGGCCCCCACTGCAAGCTAGTTAATCTTTGGGGCAAATAACAGAACAATCTATAAAGTACGGATGGATTTTGAGTAGCTGGAACTTCACTCTCTGGGTTGGCATTTTGCCACATGGTGAGGATAAAGCGTCTGGTCTTCCTAAAAGTGCCGTGGGATTCCTAATAGCCCCGGGTGTTTTGCTCCTCGTTTTTCTCTGTCGTCAGGAAGATGGAGTGCCAAGGGGACAGCTGGGGTCTATGTTTAGTACTAGCTTGAGGGAAAGGGTACCACATAGTCAATCACTTCCCACATAATCCAGATCCCCCCCAATGGATTAGTCAATGTGCCAGTAAAATATGGGCTGGCGTTCCCCAGGCCGTGAGGAGCTCAAAACAAACCAGCTAGATGTTGACGGTGTTGAGATACGTGTGGGCATTGTGGTGGGCGTATGTCCACTGTACGTGAGGACACAGCCTTTACGGATATGGCGCCCTGCCGGGATCACCTCACAGGCCTAAGGAAGCCTGGTTAAGAGCACAGAGAACTGGACGTCCAACTCCTGTTGTGCCCACTCTGGGTTTCTCGGTTTTCACATCAGAAGTTAGAGTTGAGTATGAGTCCTAGTCGGGGGTCCCAGGTCCACAGGAAAGATATTAGAGAAATAAAAGTGTCAGTATAAGACAGCAAGTTCTGAATCTTGTGCTTCTAAACACATGCAGGCTTAGTGGGATGACCGAGGAACTTGTGGAATCCAAAATTGAAACTCTAATTCTTGGGAAACAGATAGTTTGGCCAAGTGCTCTATGAACAAGCATTCTGACAAATATATTTGACATTATGAGACTCCTTTTTATGTGTGTGTATGTCTGCATGTATTATGTATGTGTATGCATGTATATACACACATATATGCATACGCATATGTAATATATATACACACATCACACATAGATACATATTCCTCCACTTACCTTTTTTATTCAGCTCCAGAACCATCGTGAGTTCAGTCTTTATTGTCACAATTAAAAAAGAAACCATAATTCGAAGGGTTTGTTAGCAGCTCTGCCACGGTTTCCTAATAGTTTGTGTAGTTTCTAATGACCCTAGTGCCACACAGGAGGCCTTTGTAATGGAGCTGTGTCACCGCGGGAGCTGTGCAAAGTGAGTGTTACTTAATCACAGCCGCCAAAGATGAAAAATGTAGTATTTCTGAAGGAAGCCGGTGAGGCTGTAATTTTAAAATGCCACACATGTAACATGGTGCAGGAGGAGGCTTCCATTTCTAGCCTTTTACTTTTATCCCCTGGTTTGAATATGCTTTTGGCAAAAATAAAACAAAAAACTTTCTAAATGGCTTTCATAATAAGAAAACTTGAGGCAAAAGGAACCATATTGACTGTGCTGTAGAATATGAAAACGTGACCCAGTGAGTGTGTGTTGTGCAGGGAAGGGCCATGGGTGGGGAAAGCATCTGAGTGCAAATCACTGGTACCTAGTGGACTAGCCTGTGTGATAAGAATAAAATACTTAAAAATGCTCTTTAGAGCCAGTGAGGTGGTCCGTGACGATAATCCCAGTGACTCGGGAAGCTAAGGCAGAAAGAAGGATTGCAAGTTGGAGGCCACTTAGCCTAAACAACTTAGCTCAAGCCCTAGCTCAAACAATGAAAAGGGCTGGGGATATACCTCAATGGTAGAACAGCCCTGAACTCAGTGACCAGGCATATGCCTATAGTAGTACTAGGGAGGCTGAGACAGGAGCATTACAGGTTCAAGGGCAGTTTCAGCAAATTAAAAAGACCCTTAGAAACTTACTGAGAACCTGTTTCAAAGTAAAAAATAAAATAAAATAAAATAGGGCTGAGGTGATGCTCATAAACAGAACACCCCTGAATTCAATCCCCAGTACAAAAAAAAATTCAGTGTAATAAAAAATATTAGTGTGAATTCATTTCTGTCCCACCGTGAGGTCTTCCAATTCAGGCCCTTTATCTCCTTAATGGTTTTCAGTTGCTGACTCAAGCTTCTATCTACGGTTGGACACTCCTGTCTGCTCTTTATTGTAAGGTTGATCTATTGGCCAAGTTCTGGGTCTGGGCTTCTGTGTGCATGCAGTGTTCGCTGGCTCATCACTTAGGTTTTATACTTGGGTTCCAAGTCTGTAACAGTTAAAATAATTGTAGAGCTTATGATCTAGTGGGAAAAAAAACCCCAAGCAGGAATACTTGAACGTATGAGAACTACAGGGTAAACAGACACGTGTAAAGGCAGGGTGCTAACCTCATTTTAAGGTAAGGGAGCGTTATATATAATTGCATTTATATATATGTAGAGTTAAACATATATATATAAATATGTACATGTATATAAATATTATGTATAAATACATATACATAAACATATAATATACATATAATATACATAATACATACACATAAACATATATGTATAAATATGTACATGTATGTGTATATAAATATATGTATAAATACATGCACATATGTATTCAAGTTGCCAGATTTAAGAAATAAAAACATAGAATGTTCAGATAAGTTTGAATTTCTGGTAAATTAGTAATTTTCAGGATAAGTTTATTCCATGCAGTGTCTGGAATGTAATTAGACAAAAGGAATGTTCCTGATCTGGGATTCAAATTTAACTGCACATCCTGCCTTTTGTTCTGACAGCCCTAACATATACATACATGTGCATTTCTGTTTTTATGCATGTGTGCATGTGTGTTGTGCCCATGTGTCAGTGTATCTCTATGTGTATCTGTATGAGTTTGTATGTGTGTATGTGTGTATACACATGTATACACACACACACACACACACACACACACACACACTATGAAGGATAAATCTAAGAGAGAAACCATGAAAAGTAGAAAGTTAATAAGCCTATGAATGTCATTTCTGAAAATTCTTTTAATACCTTCTTGGCCACTTTTTCCATGTATATCTCTTCTGAACAGAGAGTGGTAAGTATTTGTGTCTCAGTGCCTGAAAGGGGCACAGGATCTCTAGTCCTTACAAGATAAAAACTTCCCTGGTCTCTTCAGCTTCCTTCTCTGTTTCCTTAAGAGTCCATTCCTAAGTGGATCCTGAAAAGCCTCTCTCCTAACTCAACACTAGAACGAAGCTTCTGTGGGTTTGGAAATTGCCTTCAGATTCTAAGGACAACGTAGCTTTGGTTATAGGAATAATTTAACTCCACCTTCGAGAGTCACCGGTGCTTGTATTTCTGACACATACAGAAGCATGGATGTGATTTTAAATAAAAAAATTTATGTTTTCAAATCATTTGCCATATCTCAACAAACAACTTTCCCATTGTAAAAGTCAGCCTATGCATGTATGCTCACATTATTCTAGCTAATCTGGGGTATTGTGGTCCAGACTGGAATGTACCCCAAAATTCATGTGCTCAGTATGGCAAAGTTCAGAGATGGAGAGATTGGACTATGAGGACTCTGACCTCATTAGTTGACTAAGCCACTTGATGAATTAATAATTTTAAAAGACTACTAGGGGATGGCGAAAACCATAAACAAGTAGAGCATGGCTGGAGGAAGTTTATCACTGGGATTGGCCTTGGGGAAATACCTATCCTTGGTCCTTTCTTCTTCTTCTTCTTCTTCTTCTTCTTCTTCTTCTTCTTCTTCTTCTTCTTCTTCTTCTTCTTCTTCTTTCCCTCTCTCTCTCTCTCTCTCTCTCTCTCTCTCTCTCTCTCTCTCTCATTCTCCCCTTCTTGGCTGCCATAAGCTGAGCACCTTTCCTTCTCCAGGCACTTTTACTATGATGTTCTGCCTTGAAGCTGGCTAACCATGGACTGAACCTCTAAAACCCTGAGCCCCAATAAAATGATCCTTCCTAAGCTGTTCTTGTTGGTATTTTGGTCACTGTGACCAAAATCTGACTAACACATATAGGGATAGCACCTTGATTCACAATTCCTCTGCTTCCTTATCTACAAAAAAAGCTTATTGAGGTCTCTACCCACACAGCTGTCCTGAGGATTAAGTGAGAGAATGCAAACAAAGAATGTAGTGTAATAACTGGAAGACACGGAACAAGTTGGGAGACACAAAGGAGTGACAACTCTGCACACCTCCGTTGTCATTTGAGCCAGCCACCTTCTCAGGAGTCACTGCAGACATTTCTCACAGATCTGAGAAACACGGAAGAGAGTCCATACCAATGAGCTCACGTAAAGAACTACATTTGGCAGATGGCTAAGGTTCAGCTTTGGAAAAGCAAAGGGGTCCTTGGCAGCCATAGTTCAGTGGAAACCTAAGGGTGGGCTTTCCCAAAATGTGGTCCAAAGCCAAAATCCACTGTGCACTCAGAATGTTTGCTCAGTGCACTGGGGGCATCTTGAGGCTATGAGAACAAATTTCTCTTTGATGCTGACATAGTAAAATAGATATCCCCCATTGCCCTTTGTAGTCAAAAGATAGATAGCCTTTGAGACACTCTGTCACTACTGAAATAGATTTTGTCATTATCAGAGATAGAGAGCCAGCCCATACTCTGTACCACAATTAACTAGAATAACCTTTGAGGTTTTTTAAATTAGGATTTGGATATTTTTGTCCCAAATAAAAATTTTTAATTTTTTTTTATTTTAACTTCAGAAAAGTAAGTTGTACAATTATGTTTTCAAAGCCAGCCACATTTTGAAAACCACAGTCAAGTGTGCACTATTATAAAGATGTTATCTTGTACCTTTGCTGCTTGTCAACTGCCATTAATCTGTAACTTCTGAGCAAGAAACCAGATTATTTTTAAAGGAACTTCTATTGAAGTGTGTCCAAAAGCAACAATAGAAATTTTCATTTGAAGATGCTGGGTGGTTCTAGAAACTCGACATTGACCTTTTACCCCCAAGGCCACATCTCGCCTCGCAGCCACTTCTCCCCGAGACCACAGTAAACCTGTCAAGTCAGATTGCTGTTGGAGTCAGAACTAAGTGGAACAAGCTGAAGAATTTTACCCGAGCGATTAGTGGACTTCAGGCTGCTTGTCAAAACCACTTGGAGTCAGAACAGTCGGTATAATCCTACCAGGTGTTTCTTAAATATGCTTTTATTTGGTTCATTTCCTATCTCTGCCCATAACTGCCACAAAACCGGATTTGACTGAAGAGAAATTTTCGTTTCATGTTTGGACCATTAACTTAAATTAAGTGGAAAGTAGGAAATACAAACTGTGCTTAAAAGGAGACACTTATATTGGCTGTTCTGTAATAATTCTCTTGTAGCTTTGGTCATATGCATGATGATATATCTGATAAATGATGAACTTTCCATATCACTAATGGGAAGAGATAATTATGAGCTTATGCCATTCTATAACTAATGATGTAGAGATTTGGGGGGCTTTAACACATTGCTGTCACTCCCTTTGGGTCTCAAAAGCATAAATCTACAGGGAGAGAGGAAATCGCTCGTGCTATGATTGTGACTCTAGGAAAGATGGAATGGGCTGAAGGGACAGAGAGATTTAGAACCAGTTTCATGAAATACTGTCACCCTTGATGCCCTCTGCAGTGCTAAGAAATTCCCCTGCTGCTGGAGATCTCCCACCCCCAGCCCTCAGTCAGAACCTCCATATTTTAACCAACCTTCTGCTTCCTCCCAATTGTCACCCAGTTCTCAATTTAGAAAGGCTGACTTGGTAACCATATTCATCTCCTAGGGCTGCCATGATAAAATACCTCAGATTGGGTGGCTTAACAGAAATTTGTTTTTTTAAAAATAATTCTGGAGGGCAGAAGTCTAAGAACCAGGTGTCGATGGGTTCAGTGTCTGGAGGGGGCTGTCCTCCTGGCCTCAACAGATGGCTGCCTCCCATCGCAGAGAGAGCACGAGCTCTCTGGTGCCTCTTCTTCTAAGGGCACCAGCCCTGTTGGATTAGAGGTCCACCCTTAAATACCTCATTTATTCTTCTTTTTTTTTTTTTTTGGTGGTACTGGGGTTCCTGGAAGCCCTTCTACCTCCGGGCTACACTCCCAGACTATTTTTATATTTTTATTTGGAAACAGGATCTCTTAAGCCAGCGTGGCTGGCTTCGAACCTGTGCGATCCTCCTGTCTCCGCCTCCCAAGCGTGGGGATTACAAGTGTGCGCCACCACGCCCCACCTCATTTATTCATAATTATGTCTCTCAGGACCCTATCTCCAAATGCTCACATTGGGGATTAGGGAGTCAGCATATAAACCTTTAGGGAACATGATTCAATCCATAACCACAACAAAGAATAAAATAGAGTATCCATGTTTTGGAAAATTATTATTATGTGCCCATTCTATAAATGTTCTTCTCTTGCCTGACACGTTGATATACATATAGCATCAAAACATTGTGTAGACTGCCAGGCGTGGTGGCGCACGCTTGGCATCCCAGTATTCGGGAGACTGAGACAGGAGGATCGCAGTTCATGGCAGCCTCACCTACTTAGTGAGGCCCTCTGCAACTCAGTGAGACCCTGTTTCAAAATAAAGAATAAAAAATAGAGCAGGGGGGTATGGCTCAAAGGTAGAATGCCCCTGGGTTCCACCCCCAGTACCAAAAAAAAAATTATATATATATATATGTATATATATATATATACATATATATGTATATATATAGTAGACTATTTTACAGATAGAAGTATAGAATTTTAGCAATGTTTTACAAAAAGGCCCTGTTCCTCCCAGAACAAATATTTGTAGCTCATGTTGGGCATTTTAGACATTGGCTTGTTTTTTAAATGTTGCTTTCTATGCAGATGCCTTTGTTGGGGAAAAAAATTATGTTTTGAGTTTAATTGTACCCTATAAGACACTAATCATTGTTCTATGGCATGAGATCTAGCACTGGTCAAATTCTAATTTCCAGAATAAATAAACACAAACAGCTGTTTCATCTGTGAAGTACTTTTTATTCTGGCACTAGAATTATAAAGAAATCCCATCCTAGGTCTAACAGCTCAGGATTCAAAATGTATAAAATGGTAGTCACTGGTTGTGTAGAATAGAAAGTTGATACATCAAAAGGTGAAAGGTCACTATCCCGGCGAATATTCCAAAGTAATTAAGGGTTTAAGAAGAAGGAAAGCTCGGTGTGGTGGTGCACACTTGTATCCCAGTATTTGGGAGGCTGAGGCAGGAGGATTTCAGTTTTGCGGCCAGCCTCAGCTACTTAGTGAGGACCTCAGCAACTTAGTGAGACTCTGTTTCAAAATGAAGAAAAAAAACTAGGACTGGGTATGTAGCTCAGAGGTAGAATGTCCCAGGTCCAATTCCGGGTACCACAAAAATTACAAAAGAAAAAAAGAAGCAGGTACAACCCCCCAGCCCCTGCAGCCTTTTGAGTTTTACTTTCCATTTTTATTGGGCTCAACTATCTTTTAGGGTTATTACAGAAATCATATTATTTCACATGAGGAAATAAAGTAGGAAGATGACTTGGTAAAATTGGGGAAAAGACATCCCTTGTGGGGGGAAAAATGGAATGAAAAGAAGTAAAAATTCAAGTGATATTAATAGGAAACCATCTTTAGGGTCTAAGATTATGGGCAAGCTTCTTACATGAAATCAGATAAGCTACATTTAAGGAGCTATTGTGCATAAAGAAAAATCCCCAGGCTGTGTCCATCCCGGTAGAGGAAATAAACTTGATGACCCTGTGTCGCCTCTCTTCCATCCTTGGTTGCAGAGCCTGTGGAATTTTGTCCTCAGGGAAGAGTACGGTGGAACAGCCTCCTGAAAATCATCACCCTAACACACATTTCACGAGAAATCCCACTGTTCTTCACTGTGTCAAGTTAAGGTATTCCGTGCAAGGCTGCAGTGATACTGTGGCTGTTTGTTCAACCCCCTGCCCGAGCTGGGAGTCACACCCTGAAGCTGTGTGACTTGAGTGAATTCAGATTAAATCTTTGTTCTCACTCCACCCTCTAGCACAGCTGCCTTAAAGGCCATCAACACTGCCAGATGGAGGACTTTTCTCCAGATAATGACCCACAGGAAATGTCTTCTCGTGAATCAGACAGGGCAGTAGATCCAGCCCACTGTGGAGAGCTGAGGGCACCGACACGCCAGGCTGGCATTATAATCTCATTTGTGACACGCTTGTTCACAGCCCTTGAGCTGGAAGCTACATTAGGCATCTGGGGAGAAGTGTCATGTTACTCCCTCCATCTTCATCTTGGAGGGATGTTACTAGGCCCAAGATAGTAGCCAAAGTCGGCCTCATACCTCCATGGTAACAGAGAGATAAAGAAAAGGCCAAAATACATCATTGACACGCGATTCTTTTTCTTTGTTTTTTTGTTTTGTTTTGTTTTGTTTCTAGTGCTGGAGATTGAACTCAGAGGCATTCTACCTCCCAGCTACACCCCCAGACTATTTTATTTTATCATTATTATTATTTTGTGCTACTAGGTATGGAACCCAGAGGCATTCTACCCTATTTTTTATTCTTTACTTTTTGAAACAGGGTCTCACTGAGTTGCAAAGAGCCTCACTAAGTAGCTGAGGCTGTCATCGAACCATGATCCTCCTGTCTCAGCCTCCTGAATGCTGGGATTACAAGCATGCACCACCACACCTGGATTTACTTTATTTATTTATTTTTTGAAACAGGGTTTTTTTAAGTGGCTCTCCTGGCAGAGCCTCCCAAATACTAGGACTACAAGCATGAGCCTCCGCATCCAGCCAACCCTCCTGTTTTATGAGACCATTTGCTAAATTAAGTCTAACTTAGCTCTTCTGGGCCAAAGTTAAAATGCCTTTGATCAGCATTTTTTTTTAATTCATGCATCCTAGAATGTCATGGCAGATTGAAAAGAGCTGGATGAGACTTCAGTTCCTACCTCCCTGGCTTTAGTAACAGTCTCTGTGAGTTTCAGTTTCTCTATCTGTGAGTTTAGAACAAAGAAGTCTCCCTTCAGAGTGCTGGAGAGGTTTCCTGTAGGCGAGGTAGAAGCTCCCTTGGTGTGAAGCCTGCTAGACCACTTTAGAGAGGTGATTGTGTGATATCCTTAGCTGCAACATGCTGATGATAGCAACTGTTCTTTTTCATTTTTCTTGTTTGAAATTTAGAGACATTTATAACATATGTGAGGTTTTCTGCACGGTGCTTGGTATAGGGTCAGTGCTCAATGAATGCTACTTCTTATTGGTCTATAGGATGCACCTATGCCACGTGGATGTTCAGCAACTTCTCCCTTGCTCTGCTCTATTTGTCCTCCTTGAGTCCTTGAGCACTGACAGAAACTGGAAGTCAGGGTTTCTGTCATGTTAAGAATGTTCTACACATTTCCAGAACATGCCTTAGGGCCTTAGGAATGTTCCCAGGGAACTCTAAAGTCAAGGAGAGCTAACACTTTGGGAAAGAATTTCTCAAATAGTAATATATATATATACCAAGCTGGGTAGCCCTGAGCAAGTTCCTTAATCTCTATGGTTTTTAATAGGCTCGGCTGTAAAATGAGGAATTGGATTATATTATATCTGGAATCTCTTACAAGCACAATAACACATTAGCCTGTCATCATTACGGAGTACCAATGTGTGCCTAAGGCCATCAACTCAGCTGGTGAAAATAGAGAATCGGGACCAAAGTTAGGATCATAATAAAAGCCCATCCAAATGGCTCGCATTTGTAAGCTGTGGGTCCTGGGTGGGCAAGTGAAGACCTGTAACAATGGATTCCTTTCAAATCTTCTGTATCTCAGAGTCCACGCCCCGCTGCTAGTGAGTCCGCGGCTCCAAATACACACTTGAGAGCAAATACGTGCATTACAGAGCAGACAGTGGTGAGGGAGCATCCTCGGAGTGGTGGTCTTGTTCTTAGTACTCAGCTCAGCTCGGGGAAGTCTCTTTTAATTGTGTCTTATTCAAGCAACAGTACCATGGTGGATAACCAAAAGGGTCAGGCAACACAGCAAGACCAAAAGAGAGAAAGAGAAGCTGGTGTCACGGTACACATCGTAATCCTAGTGCTTAGGAGGCTGAGACAAGGAGGATCATGGATTTGAGATTAGCCTCCTCAACTTAGCAAGGTCCTCAGCAACTTAGTGAGATCTTGTTTCAAAATAAAAAATGAAATAGGGCTGGAGGTGTAGCTCAGAGGTACAATGCTCCTGGGTTCAATCCCCAGAGCTGAGTAAAGATGCTTGAAGTGGTGGTCTATGTTCTTAATATTCAGCTCAGCTTGGGAAGGTCTATTTTAGTGATGTCTCATTTAAGTAACACCACAGTGGTGGTGAACATAAAGGATAAGTTAATATAGCAGGACAAAAAAGAAAGAAAGAAAGAAAGAAAGAAAGAAAGAAAGAAAGAAAGAAAGAAAGAAAGAAAGAAAGAAAGAAAGAAGAAAGAGAAAGAAAGTGAGAAAGAAAGTGAGAGAAAGAAAGAAAGAAAGAAAGAAAGAAAGAAAGAAAGAAAGAGACAGAGAAAGAAAAAGAAAGGAGGGAGGGAGGAAGAAAGAAGGAAGGAAGGAAGGAAAGAAAGAGAAGGAAGAGAGGAGCCAAGTATGGGGACACACACCTGAAATCCCAGTACTTAGGATGAAGAGGCTGAGGCAGGAAGATCACAGGTTCAAGACCAGCCTCAGCAACTTAGTGAGACTCTGGGTCCAAATAAAAAATAAAATAGGGCTTGGAGTATAGCTCAGAGGTAGAATGTCTTTGGATTCAATCCCCAGAGAGAGGAAGAGAGAGAGAGAGAGAGAGAGAGAGAGAGAGAGAGAGAGAGAGAGAAACTGACTTTAAGTAGAAATCATGACCGTTTACATGGTTGAAAGAAAATAACTCAATAGAGTTAGCATATTTTTCAATATGTTAAAGAATTCTTTGAGAAGAGTTTGGGGATTATTTTCATTGGCTGGAGCTGAGTAATATCTAAGACAAATGTTCTTTTGAAGTATTTACTATGTCAGTAACTTTTGCCAAAATC
The DNA here is from genome assembly GCF_963383645.1 of Muscardinus avellanarius. Lineage (NCBI taxonomy): Eukaryota > Metazoa > Chordata > Mammalia > Rodentia > Gliridae > Muscardinus > Muscardinus avellanarius. Next base: position 185,875,635 of record NC_137787.1, read on the forward strand.
ACCTAGCCCAGCCCACTGGGCATGAGGCACGCATTGGAGCTGTCGGGGGACAGGGGAGTCCATGTGAGATGACCAGGGCTTTCAGGGACCCCAGGGCCTCCAGAACAGCAGAAAAGAGCAGACAGAGCAGTAGCACTTGACAGCTGACTGATTCTGTTGCAGGACCTAACAAAGTGATTAGCGTCAAATAAATTAAGACACTCCTTGGAAAACTGCACAGCTCTCCAGAACTGTCAGAGAGGTTGCATACAGTTAGCAGGGAGAAACGCGCCCCTCAGGACCCGCTTCCTCGGGCTGGGTGTTCTAGCTCTGGGTCTACAGCTATCAGATACGATTTCATCCGCAGGCGACTCCCAGGGACAGAGATATCAAGAAGTCAGGGGTCTGACAGTGATGCATTGTGTGATGGGATGCTGAGACTGATTATGATTCAGGTGACAGAAATGAATCACCTCCTGAATATGCTGAAGTCGGCGCCACGGGTGGAGACAGCAACAGGATTCCTGCAATGTCAGTAATGAAGAACAGGGAGTCAGCTCTGCCTGGACCCCTAGGAGCCCGCCGCGGAGCTCTCCAATGGCAGAGGACGCTGGGCAGCCCCGGCCACTGTTTTCCAGAAAACAGAACGCAATGACAGCAAAATCTTAGCATCCCGAGAAGGGGAAAGACAATTTATTTATGATTCAAATTTATCATTTATTATTCAAATTTATTTATTTTTCAAATTTATTAAGCATAAACTAGGATAAAGTTACCAAACTTGATATTTCCTGAATACCTACTTATTTCCATTAGGGCACTCGTAATAAGTAAACATCAACCAGTCATTAAAATCACGATGTAGATGTCAGCATGGCAAAGACTAAAATGGGACAAAACCCTGCTATTTCAGTGCATAGTGGGCTCTAAGACAGTTAATAATGGCCTGGTAGCTTCTCTGGCACTCTGCCATGTAGTCCTAGTTATTTTGACTGAGCTAATGTCCTACCTTCTTCTCTCCATTAGATGGCAAATGCCTTCAAAACAGAGGCTGTTCATGTAGTCTTTTTTAAGTTTTCAATGTTTCTAGCATGCAGTCCTTTGCATATTTTGGTACATCAAAAGCTAGCTGAAAAAATATTGATATTAACTTCATTATGTAAAACGAGGGTGCAGGAGAAGCGCTGGAGACAGTGCTGGAGTCTTGGGAAACACGGGCGTTCATTAACTGGGGAGCTGAGGGATCCAGGCGGCTGCTCTGCATCGCTCTAGGAGGGATGGATGGTGCTTAGGAAGGAAGAGCGAACAGAGACCCCCAAGGAGGTGAGCGGAGAATGAGAACGCACTGGAGAACACGAGTCCTTTTCTAGAGCCTCAGGACATCAAAATAGAACCCTCCTTGAGAGCTAGGAAATGATCCTATTTTCAACACGCCTCCGAAGTCCAGCATTGGGAAAAACAGCAGCTCCCTTGATCAGAGAGCCTCGGGTGATTCTTGGTGAGCCACTCCAGTTTCTAATGGCCCTGATAAGTGGATTTTGAACGTTTATCAATATAGGGCGCATTGTAGGGCCGGTGCTTACACGACTGGAATTCACTTCGTGTTGCTGCTCTAAAAACAGATCCAGGTTTTATGAGATCCTGTTTCTTCTGTAAAATAAAAGAAAATAATGATGAACACTCAGAAGAGAAGCTGTACACACAATGATTGCGAATAGAATCTCTGAAAGAGCGCATTTATATTGTTTTTGGAAAGCAATGAGAAGCTTTACACAATTGCATTATCCCAAATTATTACTTCCTGTTGTTTTCCAGAGTTTGTAAAAAAATAAATGATGTGTCATACTTAATCTCTTTTGTCCTTAGATTCACCATAATAAGTATTAAGGTAGAACATTTATTACAGTGCCTTACGCTTGAAAGACAATACCCATTAATCCTAAACCTTGTGCGGACAGCGCAACCAACCCAGCATTAGAATATCGGTGTCTCAATTCTAAATTATTTTTATGCAGAGTAGATTGGGACTGGGTAGCTAAAACCGCAATTGCTTTCGATATCAGCTCTGCTACTTTTCTTTACTTCCAGAAAATTCTTAACTATTACCTCTCTAAATTTCTTCTTTGCTGTCATCTCCATTCTTTTTTTTTTTTTTTTTGGAAATCTTACCAAAAGCATATTAAGGCCCCTCAATTCATACTCCATGTCTCCTAATATTCTTTCATATTCTTTTACGATTTAATCTCTATGCCTTTTTCTTTCTTTTCTTTTTTAATATTTTTTCTGTTATTGTTTTTGGGACCAGAGAAGGGTCCAAGTGGGAATTCAAGTGTAAAGTGTAAATTCACTCAACCATTTTCATCAAGGCAGAACTACTGTGTTTATCTGCATCATGGATTTAAACATACAACTTTGAATGTATATCTGATAAATCTGCATTTACCAAGACATTGAGGAAAACAATTGCTTTAGTAAGATCTCAAATACAAAAGAAGACAGGGCAGAAAAAAAACAAAACAAAAACCTAGGCCAATCCTTCCATCTACAAAATTCCAGCCTTCTGTAATATATAAATACTTCAAGATGATAAACAAAAAAGGTTCACTGCTTAGTTTAAACTGAAAACAAATGTGGATTAAAATGTATGTAATCCCCCAGAGAATCAGGGTAATGCCTACGAATTCTGTGCATCCCACACAATGTAAAGCAAATATATACTCTAAATTTGAGAGCTTTAAAGTGTGACTCCTTCAGGGTGCCAGCTAACGCCTACAAAAGTGCAACGACAAAATGCATAAATCAGTAAATCATTTATCCTTCCACACCATGCTCAAACAACCTGTTTTGAAGTGGGAGTATATCACAGGTAATAAAAACACTCTAAGACTTTCTCCGATCATTATGCTAATTAGCTCAGGGTCCCCTTCATTTAGGGCTCCATGGAACACCACGAACACATCTAATAGTTACAAAAACACTACTTCCCATGGGTTCGAGTTTATGAGAGCCTTAGATTTACAATTTGGTTTTCAAGTAAACACAAAATTCCGGCATTTTATTCAAAGATATTAGTTTAGTTACCTTTGCTGGTTGAACCACATGAGCAGGTTTAGAAAGAGAAGGTTTTATAAATTCTGTCAGCTAGAATAAATTATGTTCAGGTTTTATACCCTCTGCTTGTACAATAGAAGCTCCATTGGGTCTTACTCAGTTTTAGTGTGTCTTGTCCAGCACAACAGTCTCAATGTGTGTATTCAATGAGTATCACTTTTATAAACTTTTATTTGTTATAAAATATTTCTCTCCATTTATGAAGTACAACGTGTCTTAATGAACCAAGAACCCAAAGGCTTGTAAATCAAAAATTCAACCTTGACATAGTTTAAATTCCATTTCTTCAACTCAGAGTCAGATACAGCCATCTTTTCCATGATAGAAATTAAATATTTAGTGACCACAAATAATATGAAGACAAAGCTAATGTCTAGCACACATTTCACTGTGTGCTAAAGGTGTCTGTTTCCTGTAAAAACGTGTGCTTCTCTTATCCCTTGTCTGGTTTCATTTTTCCCTTTCAAGCTTCCATTTGGTTCTCTAATTTTACTGACATAGTTTCTTTGTCACTGCTAATCAGATTGCTACAACCAGGAGTACTGAGAAAATCAAGGGACTCGAGGTTGTGCTCGAGGTCCCCAGGCATGTGTCCTCATATTTGTGAACATCTGGCCTGTCTCGTTATAGCAAATCTCACATGGTCATCATGCTTTTGCATCCAATAGTAATGTTAGTCACCTTAGCACTTGTCTACTTATTGGGTGTCCATTTTGTGTAAGGAAATACAAATCGGAAAGACTGAACTGCCAAGGGAGAGGCTAGGTAAGGGATCCTAGAAATTTTTTTCCAGCTCCTTTCCTACTTTCCTTGCCGGACCATTACTAGAACATTCTGGTCAAGTTGATGTCCTGCCTCCTATAGCTCTGATGCACCCAGACACGTTTTAATCTGTTTCATAAGGAGTTCAGTATTCTTTTTGTAGATAGCATTTACTAACGTCTGTCTTATCTTTGCCATTTAGTTCTCCGGGCTTTCTGACTTCAGTTTTCTCTCTGAGACCAGGGAGAATGAGGCCACTTGAATGATTAAAGATAATAATAATAATAATAATAATAGTAATAATAATGATAAATAAACTTTCCAGGATCTTGAACAAGAGGACTGCAAGTTGTCTGGAATACTGGTCCTCAACCGGGCCATCCCCAAGGCCTGGAGACATCACTCATCACCAGGTTTACTGGCAGCTAGTAGTTTGAGGCCAGAGATAATACTAAACCTCCAAGGCAGAGAACAAAACAATCAAATAAAAAATCATCTGGCTCCAAATTTCACGGAGGTAGTTGAGAACATCTCATGATCTGAGTCTTAAGCCTCTTTAAGGCACCCTGTGGATTGATTGATTGATTGATTTTTGGTACTGGAGATTCATGCCCTGAAGCCTCCTACTTACACCCTCAGTCATTTTTATTTTTTATTTTATTTTTTATTTTTTTGTGGTACTGGGGGTGGAACCCAGAGGCTTTCTACCTCCGGGCTATACTCCCAGACCGTTTTTTTAATATTTTATTTAGAAACAGGGTCTCACTAGGTTGCTGAGAGCCTCACTAAGTAGCTGAGGCTGGCTTCGAACCCTTGCAATCCTCCTGTCTCAGCCTCCCAAGCGTGGATTACAAGCGTGCGCCACCACGCCCAGCTTTTATTTTTTATTTTGAATCAGCGTCTTACACATGTTTAATTAACATGTTTAATTAACATGTTTAATTAAACATGTGTAAGATATTTTATTTTTCCTTCCTCATGCATTCAACATTTGTCAAATATCAAGATAAGTGAATTTCTTTAGCTTTCACTGCAAACAATGTTTTTCTTTTTTTAAAAAGAAAATCATATATGCATGACAGTGAAGTTGAGAGTGATACAGAGGTCCATGCACAGCACACAGCCCTCGGTGTGGTTTTTAATTGGGATGGAACCCAGGGGCATTGTACCTCCAAGCTACGCCTCCGGCCCTAATTTTTTAATCTTTCTTTTTATTTTTGAAACAGCGTCTTACTGAGTTGTGAAGGGCCTTGCTAAGTAGCTGAGGCTGTCCTTGAATCGCCAGTCTCTGCCTCTGCTGGGATTACAAGGGTGCACCACCACACCCAGCCTTGTATTTTCATCTTACGCTCAAGAAGGAGAAAAAGTAACACCATGACTCATGTTGGGTCCTTTCCTTTTAGAAATTCATGCTTCTTTCTCCTGGCTGCCTCTAATATTTGCCTTGGTTGTTAGAATGTGCTCGATTATTAGGAAGAGTTTGGTAGTTAGAATGGGCTTGGTTTATTTCTTCTCCCTCCCTCTGCCTCTTCAATGCCCCCATGCTTCACCACATGGTCCTGCAGGGTGTGAATGGTCTCATCTTTCTAGAATCTACAGGAAAATGCTTCTTCCTACATATCAATCATTTTCTTGGTTGCCTCTCTAATGATTCTTACTTAAAATAAATTCCAGGCTGGGCGTGGTGGCACACGCTTGTAATCCCCGTGCTTGGGAGGCAGAGACAGGAGGATCGCGCAAGTTCGAAGCCAGCCGCGCTGGCTTAAGAGTCCCTGTTTCCACATTAAAAAGTGTAAAAATAGGTCTGGGAGTGTAGCCCGGAGGTAGAAGGGTTTCCAGGAACCCCAGTACCACCAAAATAAATAAATAAATAAATAAATAAATAAATAAATAAATAAATTCCAAGTATATTTTAAAACCCTTAGTAACTTTGGAGATTAAAGTCCCCAAAAGGGAAGGAAATCTTACATATATGTATTTCTGGTCCTCCCATCAGCCCTATGAAGGTATTCATTCTCATTTTACAAGGAAGAAAGCTGGATGAAGTTCATTAACTATTAGGTAACCTGTCCCAGGGAACCTGGCTCTGAAAGGATTCAGAGTTCAGTCTGTTGACCTCTCAGATAGTCTCTCTACCATGCGGGTTATGACCAATGGCATTTGGCATACTTATTAGGCGGTAGATATGATATCTAGAGAATGGACTTGGCGTGCTCTCTCATTAAAGACTCTTAATTTTATAGACTAAGTACTTTCTCCCTCATGGGTAATGACCATCAGCAATACTTAGTTATAGAATATGTGATGTGGAAATGTTCTTGACAGTGTGGAATGGCTGAGAGGACTGGGAAGTGGTTGGGGTGGGCTGGAGACCGAGCTTCCCGACCGATGACATATCTTTAGGCAAGGTGCTGTGCTCCTGGGAGCCGCCGTACGTTATTCTACAAAAGGAAGGCATGGATTACATGATCTCCATGATATTTTATTTGAATGATCGCCTTTGAGATGAAGCTCTGTACCTCTGTGACCCGAGGCATAAGAAAACACAAAATGTATGATTTGTCTTTCCAATTCAGGGATATTAGTAAGTTTCTGCATATTGCACTGTTTCTTGGCATGCAGTAGGAGGATATTAATTGTAGGTTGCCTTCTTTTATTCAGTAAGTATTTCTAAAGGAACTTCTGGCTCAAGTTTAACAGGCATGAAAAAAAAAAGACGCAGTTCTTGCCTTTGTAAGTAAATAATTTCAATTATTTCCCTGAAAGGCCCTACCAAAAATTTTTGCAAAGTGTGCCTTTGGATAAATCACTTTATGTCTTAAAACCTCAGTTTTCCCATCTCTGAAATGGGCATAGTAAGTGCCTGCCTCAGAGTGGAACAGCTATGTAAAGGTCAATCATTTACAGGGCCCCTTCACATTGTCAGTGAGCTCTTGATAAATATTAGCTCATATTGAAGTTAACAGAAAGAGGAACGACTAGCTGCCAGCATGCATTAGGGAAAGCTTTTGAATGGAGATGATGTTCGACATACGTCTTTTTTTCCTTGATTTTATTTATTTATAACACTTTTATTGGTGCATTGTGATAATATGGTACAGTGAAGTGCAAAGTGATGCATCTTGAAAATTAAATAGAAACCAAGGTGGGAAGAGACCCAGGAAGGAAGAAGAGCTGGTGCAAGGCGTAGCGGTGGCGGGACGGAGACCAAGGTGCAGGATTTTCTCTCTCTCTTCTCCTTTGCTTTTTCTCAGCTCAGACACTACTTTTGGCCACTTAATATTTGATTAGAATAACATTTTACTGGCTAGATTATACGTATCAACTATAGGTGTCATTTGTATTTAATTTGTTACTCATACATTTAATTAGTACATGTAAGATACTTCATTTTTCCCTCCTCATGCATTCAACACTTGCCAAATATCCCAAGATAAATGACTTTTTTTTCCATTTTCCCTGCTCTCTGCAAACAATATTTTTTTAAAGACCAATTAAGTGAACTTTAATTACACATGATAGTGAAGTTTGGAGCGATACAAATGTCCTTGCACATAGCACTTGGTATGTAGCTTAATCTCCCTCCTTTTCATCTTCCTTCTCTAGAAGGGAGAAATGCTACACTGTGACTCATGTCATGTCTAGAAGGTTCCTTTCCTTCTAGAAGGTTCCTTTCCTTCTAGAACTTCATGCTCCCGCCTCCCGGCTGCCCCTAGTATTTGGCTTGGGTGTTAGAATGAGCCTGGTTTAGGCATCCTTTGCAACCGTTTCCTAGAGCTATTTGTGGAAGAGCTTATGTAATAAATACATAATTATGAACTTGTCCAAAGAGACATTATTTACTCATTTGTCCACCATGGCTCCTTTCAGTCTACCTCATAAGTAAATCTATATTTAGTCAGTGTCATATTGATCTGCAACTAGAGCCCTCTGTAATGGTCCAACAGAAATACACCATTAAAAAAAATGACTTGATAAGAAAACTCACCACGGGACTCATCTCAGTTGAAAACAGTGGGAAAAGAAAAATAGTGCTTTGTTTTCCATTGTCATGTCTTGATTTAAAACAATACCAGAAAAAAAGGAACTCTATTTAACATCCAGTTCTGAAAATATCATTACAGAGGATCTCACAGCCTTTATAAATATTATTCATTTTATGAAACTGAGTACCAGGGAAAACTAATGGCAAAAGTCCACCTAGTTGTTGGATCTGTGTAGTTTTTAAATGAGTGTTCGCTATACTATTTTTGTTTTTCTACATGTTTGCAATTTTTTATAATAAAAAATTTAGCATTTTAAGTAACTGTTCCTCAACGGTGCCTAAAGTTTAGGTAGATACCATCTAAAATTAGATAATTTAACACAAAGAATTTATCATAGTGACATGGACTACAATAGAGATAGAAGGTAGAAGGAGAAATAGAGGAGGTGGTAGTCAGGGTAAACTAGAAGTTACTTAAAACAGAGTTAAACACTCTGAGAATTGGAATTATTTTATGATCACAAATTATACAGAGCTAAGTTTTTATCCTTCTGAAATGTGTGTTGTTTGTATATAAAATCATGCTGAGAAATTACTTTGGTACGTAGAGAAAATAAAAACATTATGAGTAAACTTGTATTTATTTGGTACTTAGAATCTAAATACCTTAGCACAAGTTGAAAAGCTCAAGCTACGAATGGGAGCAGCAGAAAACACATCCTGTATTACAGACTTCATGTGTTTTCTGTTTATTACTGTTTTATTCATTGTGTGAGACAGTTCCAGGTGAATATGTGAGTTTGTGCTCATAAATTAGAAACCTACTGTATCTGAGTCAGACAGGACAGTGGAGATATTCTGTATGGCTGAAAATAGCGTTGATGGCCACCTTGCCTTATTAGTGAGATTTGAAGAAGGACACTGGTTCTTTTTTGCATAGCTTGGAAATATCACTAACTGCGCTGCCTCTGTGCCCCCAAGTGACTTTAGTTGCCTAGAATAACAAGTGAATCACTGGGAATAGCTTATTCGTATAGCGATGCACTGGTTGGGATATTTACTGGACACACTAGCCAAAATTAATCACATAAAGAATTAGGAACCAAGAACTTTCAGCCCTGAATCCGCCACAAACAACTATGCCAATATTTAAGAACTTAAAAAAATTTCAGTTGCCTTTTATCTCTCTGCTTCGGGAGCAAGTTACTTTTTACAATACAAGTAGTAAAAATTATGTTTATTTAAGGGGTATATTTATGTTTGGAGTGGAAGGATAACAGGAGTCATTTGCAGGGAACAGGTTTGATAGAGAAAGGCCAGCATGCTAATGACAGCCCCTGGGCCTTCTTGGGCGCCATGGTGGCCATCAATAACCAGACCGAGGAATTGACATGATTGCCAATTTACAGACAAGGGAACTAAGTGCCCGAAAGTTTAAATGACTTGTCCAAAGTTAAAGAGTTAGTACCTGGTGAAGCCAGTATTCTTCTTGAGGCTTTGGCTTAAAGACCACAAGCTCAGTATCAGTCATCTTCATGACCCTATTATATACAAATAGTTCCTGAAAAAAGAAAGGCCGATGCAATTCCCAGGGAGCAATTTACAATGGGAAGAAGAGTCTAGTCCACTATGATACATGTTTCTGTGCAACGTTGGATGTGTGGAAAATTTATCAATATGGTTATCCTATACGTTCTATTTAGTAGATGGCACAGATTCTTGGTTAAGGGGGCTAATTAAGTAAGCCTTGAAGTAAACATTAAATTCCCCCCTACACATGTCTCTTGTCTACAAAATCAATGAGGACCTTATTAGCACCCTCTTTTATATTAGCTCTATAAGCTGGGAAAATGGTTTCTGCCTGTTGACAAGACACTGCAGGATACCATTTTCTTATTTTAAAAAATTGATATTCAGTACCATGGGCCTGTTAGCCCCCCATGGAGATGGCCCAGCAAATCAGCTCTCTCTCTTTCTCCCTCTTTAACCAACGCAGTTCTTATTTTAAGCAAGTCTTGATTTCTTTTCTTTCATCAATATGTATGAGAAACTGGGCTTGCACAGAAGTAGTCGCTGATGGCTAAAGAAATCAGCTGCAAGTCAAGAGCACTTAGGTCTTTGTCGAACCGTTCAGTGATAGGAGAACCTGGGAAGGTCACTTCGTGCCGATAAAGCTCATGTGTTCCCCCAAGGAGGACCTCTATGTAATACCTGCCACGTGCTAATATTACCATTGTTGTTAATTATATGAAATAATTGCATTTCCCAGCCGTTGTAGGCATTAGCTGAAGGATGTAGAATTATCAGGGGCCATGTAGCAGATAGAAATATTAGGCATTCAAAATTGTTTAGAACATGAGAAAACACACTGTTCTATTTTTCCTTGACTTTTTAATTTTTTTCTTACTTTGTATAATGATGTCAGCTACATTCTTTAAGGTAAATTACTCAGCAGCCCTTAAGTTAAAATATGGTGGAAATACCTTTTGATTTCTTGATATACATTCTCAATAAATCCTCGTGCATACCTAATAAAATATATACCATCATTATCTCCATTTTAGAGGTATGGAAATCAAAACAGTTATGCTATTAAGTACTATTCATACTATTAAGTACAAAATCAGTGATACAGAGGACTGATACTCTGTATCCGTGATACAGAGTATGTTAGACATGCAAGATTCAATGAAGAAAAAGGAGGAGGAGGAGGAGGAAGTGGTGGTATAGGAAAAGGAAATCTTGATAGGAGATACTATAAATCACATTGCTAGGAATATAAAACATGGTAGTAAAAACAGAGACCAATTTTGGCAGAATGAACACTCATAATTGACCTTACCTGTCAAACAGTTTAGGGTTTGATTTTACTTTGGTACTGGGAATTGAACCCAGAGCAATTATCTCTGAGCTAAACCTTCAGTCCTTTGCATTTTTTATTTGGAAATAGGGCCTTCCCAAGTTGCTGAGGCTGTCCTCACACCTTGATCCTCCTTTCTCAGCCTCCCGAGTACTGGGATTAAAGGCATGTGCCACCACACGCAGCTCTGTTAAATTTTTTAAGAGTTATGGCAATATACATTTTACAAAAATCGACTTTGTTCCGTTCGCAGGCTTTAGAACAGTATGTTCACTATTCTTTTAGCGCACATATACGTCTTATCAGGAAAGCCAAAAATACTGTCAGTCTCTCAAGATTTAAGTTTGGGACTGAAGTTTATGAAACGGTGATTAAAGATATTCCTGAAATAATAGTTATTTCGTATTTGATTTACATTTCTCCATAAGGTCACCTCAGGCATTGTCACTGAAGAACCAAATTTAATGGAATTTCAGTTGCTTTATCCTAAATAGCTTATGACTCTTTTGGAGAATTCCCCTGCACACTACCCCAGGTCTCTCACCGAGGTATGGGCCTTCTTCTGTGAGTTTGTTCTAATTGGGCCAGCCACTTTATTAGCATTAATTAGCAAATTCATCTTCCAATTTCATTCCCATGGGGGACAGATTCAGTCAGGGTTGGATAGGTTGGGAATTTAATTAATCTATCAACAAGTTGAATTTTTCATTAGGTAGCTTGGTTTCTGGGTTTTCTCTTTCACACTCTCTCTTTCACACCACACATTAGAAATTATATTTGAATTGAGTTACTTAAAGAGGATTTTTTTAAATTTGAAAGATAGAAGCCATGCTATGTCTCTCCCAAATATAACAATACATCAGAAACTATAATATTTTTGTTCCTTTGGGGGTAATTTTCTTTACTTTTTGGAGAGGTAGGTACTAGGGGATTGAACTCAGGAACATTTTACCTCTGAGATACACTCTGAGCCGTTTTGTTTGTTTGTTTGTTTGTTTGTTTGTTTTGGTGGTACTGGGGTTCCTGGAAGCCCTTCTATCTCCGGGTTACACTCCCAGACCTATTTTTACATTTTTATTTGGAAACAGGGTCTCCTAAGCCAGCGCGCGTGGCTGGCTTCGAACCTGCGCGATCCTCCTGTCTCTGCCTCCCAAGCGCGGGGATTACAAGCGTGCGCCACCACGCCCGGCTCTGAGCCGTTTTTTTAGTTTTTGTTTAGAAACAAAGTCTTGCTAAGTTACTTAACAGTCTCACTAAGTTACTGGAGTTGGCTTTGAACCTGTAATCCTCCTGACTCAGCCTCCCAAGTACTGGGATTCCAGGTGTGTACCACCACGCTTGGCTTAGGTAATTTTCAAGTACGCTAATTTTCTTCTATCTATTTGACTCATTTTTTTTTAAAGTTTTAACCTTTCTATATTGGGGACAGCACTATTTTGTAATAAAAATATCCATAGCTGGGTATATAAATACGTGCTATTTATGTTTGAAGGACAAAGAGCAGGGACAAATTGCACTGTGTGAGAAAACATTGAACAGAGCTCATCGCAAGCGCAATTAATGCTCACACTCTACGTGCCCTGTGGTCGTCTTGTTTGTCTAAGGAATTTATTGAAATAGATACATTTAATTAAACTCTCTTCAGCACTTGGGCAAAGATACCATTTAAGGTGTGACATTCTACTTAAGGGAAAAAAAGGGAATCGGAATGAAAATTTACTTTTCCAGTCTAGCTGTTGCCTTAAAGATGTGTAAAATTTCAGACAGTAAAGAACCTATGTCAGATACGTCTCCATATCACACTTGCACATGTTTGTGCATGCATGCGCGTGTGCGCGCACACACACGTGCAGAGAGAGAAAGTAAACTGCACTTTGTTCAGAGATAGTGACAAAAAGTTTGTAAAGGATGAACTATCATGTAAAGAAAGCAAGCCAGCCCAGGGTAATGAGTGGTGTTTCAGGATAATAAAACTCATTTCTACTTCCAACTCCTAATGAACTGCATTTTAAATTTTTTTTTGTAAAAATGAAGGGCTCAGAATTTTCTCAACATGACTATAATTCTTTGCTTCCGTCAATGCTGGAATATGATTTTGTCCTGAAATTTGTCTGCCCGGTGTCCCAATTCATATAACTGTAGGCAGGCAGAAAGATTTGTTCTAAAATAATCATTTCCTTGTATGTAATTTTTTTTTACATGCTTTGCATCTATATGGTACACGTATAGGGCAAAGGAAATAAGATGGGAAAACAGCATTCCTTCATTATTTACTGACCCTGTAACTTGCATAACCGCATAGGCTTAATTTGACACACTGTAGGATCCTGAACACATGTCTCGACATGTGCAATATTAAGTATGTCCTGCATATTTACATGGAGGGGGTCAGGCCTCCAGGGAGAGGTATGAGGCCTTCAGGTACACGGCCTGGTACATTTGATGATATTTAAAGGATAATCTATTCTCAATAATTTTAGTCTCTCTTTTCATCGAAAAGAATTTATTAGACAAAGAGTTTTTCTATTACATTTTCATATTCATTTTATAGAAAAGCAGTTATCAAAGAGGTAATTTTATAGTTTATTTTCATGCACAAAACGTATTTGCTTCTAAACATAGACTTCAATAGCCAGGAGAACATCAAAAGGAAAGGGGGACAGAGTCAACTTCATTGGTAAGAATGTTTAAAATAACTTCCAGTATTTCTGCAGTAATCCAAAACATATTACCATACTGTTGTGATGCTATCTTCTATGTGTGTGTTTTTTTTCATTTATTTACCCATTTATTTAGTCATTTATTCATTTTCGGTTCTGGAGATTGAACCCAGGGGCATTCTACCTCCATGCTATACCCCCAACCTTTTTCAGCTTTTGTTTTGAAACAGAGTCACTAAGTTGCTGAGGCTGGCCTCAAACCTGCAGTCCTCCCAAGTACTCTCAGCCTCTCAGCCTCCCAAGTATTGGAATTATAGGCATACGCCACCAAGTCCAGATACATTTATTTCTTTTTCTTTTTTTTTTTTTTTTTTTTTTTGGTGGTACTGGGGTTCCTGGAAGCCCTTCTACCTCCGGGCTACACTCCCAGACCTCTTTTTACATTTTTTTTTAATTTGGAAACAGGGTCTCCTAAACCAGCGCGCGTGGCTGGCTTCGAACCTGCGCGATCCTCCTGTCTCTGCCTCCCAAGCGCGGGGATTACAAGCGTGCGCCACCACGTCCGGCCTACGTTTATTTCTTTTAATGAATATTAATATTAGTTTCTGTTTGTCAAAAAAAAAGACCAGTAATGTAAGCTGTGAATCTGTAGCAAGAATAAGAGAGGGTCAAATCTCTTACATTCTCAATACTTGTTACAATGGCTATTTTTGTCTTTCTAATTTTCTGTATTTCACATCTCCTTGTGCCCATTTCTTTCTAAGCAAGTTAAAGCGTTTATTGTTCTGTTCTAAAGTCTAGACTTCTCCTATGCTATTAGATAAAAATAATAACTCCATGGAAGATCAGTTATTAATGTATTATCCAAATTTTCACAGAAGGAAACTGAGGGAGAAAGTGCCTTGTAGTTATGAACTTCTGGTTTTTTTTTTCATGGCACCATGAAAAATACGTAATGAAATACTTCATTTATGGCAAAGCACTACAGAAATATCAGTGGCATTGCTATGAAGTTTGAAAATCTGGCCACATCCTTACCAAGTCTATCTTTCTTGCTTTCTCTCAATAAATTGGATAGAGAGTTTAAAACTGAACATGAGAGCCAGGTGTGGTGGCGCATGCATGGGATTCCGGCATTTGGGAGGCAGAGACAGGAGGATTATGGTTTGTGGACAGCCTCATCTGCTACTCAGTGAGGCCCTTTGCAACTCAGTGAGATTAAAAATAGAGCTGGGGGTATAGCTCAAAGGTAGAATGCCCCTGGGTTCCATCCCCAGTACCACAACAAATAAATAAATAAAAATAAATAAAACTGAGCATGATACACGGGAGACTTTAAAAGATGGGCCAGCCCCTCTGCCTTGAGGAGACAGCACCACCTGACCTTGGAGAGTTGCTTTATCCCCTCTGCATCCTTCCTTCTGCTGGCTCTTCTCCACACCTAGCTCATTCACACAGTGATCACAATCCCAGCTTTTAGCCGGGTTTGATGATAATACCCGTGTAATCTCAGCTATTCAGAAGACCGAGGCAGGAGGATCACAAGTTCAAAGCCAGCCAGGGCAAACTTACTGAACCCTGTCTCAAAATAAACTAATATTCAAATTAAAAAGGCTGGAGATGTAGCTCAATGGTAGAGCACAGGAAAAAAAAGAAAAAGGGAAGGAAGCCCTGGAGGGAGAAAGGAAGAAAAGAAGGAAAAAATCCATTAACTATGATAAACCCATTATCATTAACTATGATAAAGTCAGACTTTACTCTGTTTCAGCCCAAATATGCTGTAATGATTAACGAAGAGTACTTAAGGGCTTCTCTTCCGTGGTAGTTGAGGGATTCTCAGAACAAGCCCTGGTGTCTCCCCGGGGGGTAATGTAACGTGTGTGGAAGGCAGAGCTGGGATTCCAAGACTCAGTCCTGCGCAGTCAATCTACTTAAACTACCTGAGCCTCAGTTTTCTCCTCTACTAAATGGAGCTATCACTACTTGCCTTGCAATGCTCCCGGGCATGGTACAGAGAATGAATATTAAATCAGAGCTCATGGAGTAGGGCCCCCCCACCTTATCAACTCACAATGTGAGCTTGAATTTTTCCTATTGAATGCTACGTTCATCAGCCATGCCCGGTGATGAGACAGAATAGCTAATAGAGACATTGCTTGGGCAAATAATGTGTTTCCAGTGGAAATAAATGTAGGTTGCAAATGAGTGCAAACTGTGTCTTCCTATATAATCTACACCAACATTTCTATGAGCATGGACATAGTCTTGCTTTTAGAAATGTCCAAAACACATACCATAATTCAATGACCTCAGGCACATTCCTGTGGAAATTGAAGCCACATCAGATGAATCTTCTTTTATTTATTAAGTCATCTCTTCGTACCCCTGTTTCAAAATGACAGGAGACTGAAAGAAGAAGTAAAATGACAAAAATGAATGAGCATCTATGTGCAAACTGCAGCCCACTGTGAATCCAGAGTTTTTCCTTTCTTTGATAGTGTGTAGCAACATCCCAGTAGCCCAAAGTGGGTTACAGGGTATTCTATGGCCCTTTTAGTTTATTCTGCCTTATTATCATCCAGGGATGCTAAACACTGTATTCAGTGGAAAAGTTCAAGCTCCAGTTATGAAAAATGTTATCACCGCATCCAGCAAGACAAGCATATCCTATGTGATATTTAAAAAGAAGATGTTGGGCGTGGTGGCACATGCCTGTAATCTCAGAACTTGGAAGGATGATTTAGGAGGATCACAGATTGGAAGCCAGCCTCAGCACTTAGTGAGGCCCTCATGATCTTAATGAAACCCTGTTTCCAAACTAAAATAAAAATGAGTCTGGGGCTGTATCTCAGAAGTTGACTATCCCTCGGTTCAATTCTCAATAGCAGCGTGCGCTTGCACGCGCGCACACACACACATACACACCATAAACAAAGAGGTAGGTACAGTAGTTGAGAACACAGACTTTGGCATTGTGTGGATACTGGGTCTAATTTCACTCTGCTGTTAACTTACTTCTTTCCTTGCATTTTTCTAATCAGTATGATAAACAAACTTACACGGAGGTGTGGTAAATAGTGAAAGAGATGTTTGCTAGTGCCAACACAATAGTACTTTACAGATGTGAGCAGTTACCAATGGCCACTATTTAAATACAGATGATATTTCTTTCTCCCACTGAGATTGAAACACAAGCATGTGATAATGGGCTTATATTGAATTTTGGCTCTGATTTGGATTCTATCAGCGAACACGAAGTACACATAAAATTCTCTTATTTCAGGCTGCTCAGAATCCTGAAACGGCCGCTTCATAAGTGGGTCTCCAGTGAACTTAAATTGCTTGATAAGATCAAGCAACCCTTCACACTACCAGAGCCCTCCTTTTCCTCCTCTAAAATGGAAGAAGTTAGGCATTTGCTGCAAGACGGCATAGTTGCTAGATAATTTAAGAGATAGGCACTTGGTTCTGCTCCTTAACTTTGTACAAACCAAAGTCAAACTATGCGTCTGTTCTGTGCCCGGTGCCTACTTTGGATAAATGATAGAGAGGTAACTGCTTGAGGCTGAATCTTTTATAAGTTGGAAGAGAGGAAGATGACAGAATTTGTTTGGGGTTATCAAGACAGGATTTTCTTTGACAAAGACATGTAGAATCCCAACACACTGTGTTATTTTATGGACACTGCTCTTGCTGCTGAGACCAAATCTGCTTGTTAAACTGTTTTTTTTTAAACTAGGTTTGCAACTCTCTCTCTCTGATGTGGACCTTGCAAAAGTTGTGTCCTTTTTGTGACCCTCCTGTACCCCCAGGCTTCTGCACCTGCTGCAGCCGTTGGCCACAGTGGCGCCTGGCATAAGTTCTACATTTAGAAGCTCAAATGCCCGAGGCAAAGAATTTTCCCGAGAGACCTTTGGTCTCCCAACCTTTACAGCAGTGGCTCTCAAATTTCAATTTGCATAAGAATCACCTGGGGGGTACTTTTAGAAATACAGATTACATGGTCTTTATTCCTTTAATCCAGTAGGTTCCAGGTATATTTCTGCACTTTGTGCCCATAAGCATCCCAACCTATTTTAATGTAGATGATCATTCTCGAAGTCACCTGGAGAAATGCTATAGTATTAAAAACCCTGCTTTATGAAACATGTGCTTGTAAAAACTACATATGTAGATGATAAAGCCTAAATCCATTTATGTGTACTTATCACATATCAGAAGCACTACTATGTATTTGACTCTTTAACTCCTTTTCCTTGAGATGTGTGGAGATTGTAAGAAAAATGTGTCCTTTGAAAGGGCTTACTGCTTTTCAAGGAAAAGTAAAAGCCAACTAGCCACTGGAGAATAAGTGATGGTATTTATTAGTTATCTAACCCTGGCTTACTATTTCTTCGTGTTTTTTTTTTGTTTGTTTGTTTTTGTTTTAATTTGTTTGTAGCACTGGGGATTGAACCCAGGGGCATTCTGCCTCTAGGCTACGTGCCAATTTTGACACAGGGTTCACTAAGTTGCAGAGGGCCTCACTGAGTCTTGAACCTGCGATTCTCCTGTCTTAGCCTCCAGAGTACTGGGATGACAGGCCTGTGTCACCTTGCCCAGCTATTTTCTCACTTATGAACTGGAAATAAGGACTGAGCAGAAGTGAAAAGGTGCTGCCTCTGTGGAGCATGAGGGACTCGTCATCCAGGCTTTCCTTAGCACCCTGAGTGTGGCAGGTTTAGAAACGCACTGGTCCTGTGCCTCCTTCAGATTATCTGAACTCACACACGCAGACTCCTCCCTGAATCGCTAGAGGTTGGAATGTCATCTCAGTGAAAAATGGAAGATGCTGGCCATTGTTCTTCACCTCCTGCTGTTCTTTACAATTAGATCTCCTACCAGTCTCCTACAGAGACACACAACGAAGACTGTTCCATCACTTTGACAGTCAGGTGATTTTCTGTACTATTCCGGAGATGCAGAATAGGGACTAATCATCAGCTAGGCTCAGAACACCCCCACTTCCCTGGACACAGAACTGGGAAAACACTGCTACATTCTTTTTTTGTTTTTAATATACTTTTATTGGAGCATTATAATCTCACATCATAATGTAGTTCAGAGTGATAGCTCCAACTCTTTTCTATTCCAAGCCACATGAAAACCATTCCCCCATCTCTAGAAGTCCTGTTCATTGAAAACCAAACCACGCCAGTGCTCGTATAGACAGCAAAGGAAAGAAAAACAGAACCTATCTACTTTTCCCCAAAAGATTTTATGTTAGTTCACTAGGGATGCCATGTTAAAGTCCCACAAATGGAAAAGACTAAACAGCAGAAACATTATCCCGCAGTCCTGGAAGCTGGAGACCCAGGGTCAAAGTGTTCGCAGGGCCATGCTCCCCCTCAGGGAATGATCTGCTCCGGACCTCCCACCCCCGGCCCATGGCAACCTAACCAGGCTTCTCATGACGTTCTCCCTGTGTGGGGGGCTGTGCACAGATTTTCCTTTCTCAGTATGACACTAGTCATAGTGGCTTAGGGTCCACCTTACTCCATTGTCATCTCGTCCTAATTAATGATATCCATAATGACTCTATTTTTATAAGGTCACATGAGGGAGTTTTGGGCATTAGGACTCCAACATATAAAGGAAGGGGAAAATTCAACCCATAATACTCTCTTCTGAGTCAATTTTATAAACATAGTTGTTTAGGTCCAGTGTTTTATATCACAAAGGGCAAGATGACTTTAGCCTAAAATTTTTCTTTCTTAACCCAGGTGCTACGCAGTAACTATTGTTTCTATAGGAATGTGGTTTTTTTTTTTTTTTTTCTTTTCTTTTTTGGAAGCCTAGGTCCATTACAAGCTAAAAATTTTGACATGGTGAACGGGAACAGTTAATATTCACTACCTCAATGGTCTTCACTTTGTGTAAGAATTAATTTCTTAATATTTCCTCTAAAATAAAGCAATGCTTTTTGTGTGTGTGATACTAGATATAGAACCAAGGGGCATTTGAGCTACACCCCCAGCCCGATTTTTATTCTTTATTTTGAAACAGGGTCTCACTAAGTTGTGGAGGGCCCCACTAAGTAGCCGAGGCTGGCCACAAACCTGGATCCTCCTGTCCCAGCCTCCCAAATACTGGGATTACAGGTGTGTGTCACCACACCAAGCTTAAAGCAGCTGTTTTTAAAATAAGCAGCATGTCAGTCTTTTAATGAAACTAATAAGCCAATGAAACTAATAATACTAAAATAATAACTAAAATAATAAAATAATAAACTAACTAAAATAATTTTAAAAATTACTTCTTTAAACCATAAAGGGAAAATGATATCTCCAAACCAAGTTCTTTGGCTTGGAAACTGACATTTAAGTTAAAAATCTAACTCAACAATAATTAGAGCTGAGAAGAAACACCAGAGAACAGTGTTTAGTATGGAAATTAACATTTAAGAACAGTGCTTAGCACACTCACATAAGCTTGCAGCAGGGTGAGCACTTGGCACTTTTACTTTTAAATTAATTTCATATGGCACGGTCAGGCTTGAGCCTCATATGTTCTACTCTGAACTCCTGTTTGTGTTCACTGAAGACTTCTGCAAAGCAGAGCGTAAAATTCAGTATATATTTCTGGGGAAACAATAGGCGTTTTGGTGGAGACTAATAGTACTGAACAAGATATTGTGATTAACAAAAGCAAAGCTTTTACAAGGAGGTTCAAAAGCACAAGTTTAAAATTGGTAATAATCAAAGGTATGATTAAAAATTGTTCATTTGCATTAATTAAAGTCATTGAATATTATTATTTTATTTTCTGTTCAATCAAGGCAATCTAAATTAGAGCCTAGAACTTTCTAGTTCTTCACTGTGTGTGTTTTTTTTTAATCTAGGGATAGGGTTTGTTTTTGTTTTCTCAATCTTGTTTTCTTTCTTTCTTTATACCCAGTTCTAGTTACTTAATCTATCCATATCTGAGTTTTCATCACAAAAATTATTAATAAATCTCAGCCATTCTCATGAAGATTAATGAACACATACAGGGCTTGTAGACTTGTCAAGGTCAATATAAACCAGAACCTCATTCCTGTGTCAGTTCAAATATGCTTCCTTCAAAATGAGTTGAGTCAGAAAAGATAATATAATAATATGCTATGCTATGGCAGTGTGGGCTGGCACAGTTTGTGAACTGAGCCCAGATCTCTAACCTGGGAAATATACAGGGGGAACTCTAGAATAAACCCTGTATGGACCAGGGGTCCAAGAAACAGACCTCAGGAAAGGCTTTCTTACTTTACCTTCTGAAAGATATGCCTATAGTCCTAAAGACACATTAGAGAATGATTGGGCCACCTATTATTTTAAGTTTTTTTAAATTTTTGGATAGTACCTGTAAGGCTTGATGTTCCAAGATTAGGATGACCAACATTGAAAGTGCCGCCCCTAGTCAGAATCTTCCAGGAAAGTCTAGTAAAGGGAATGAGGGAAATTCTAGGTAAATGTCTTGCCTGTACCTGCATCTATATATCTATATCTATATTCAATGGATATTGCATAACTAGACTTGGATTTATTATATAAAGCCAAAAAATGTCCAGTAGAGAAAGTCCTAGATAAAACACTTCTTTTTACATGTACTTTTATTGGTGTGTTAGAGTCTCACACCACAATGCAGTTCGTAGTGGTGGTGACATAACTGCACACGGCGCTTGGTTGGCCTTCCCCAGCTCCCTCCCCATTCCTCCTGCGTTCTGAATATTCTCACACATGTGTGTAATATCAAGGGAAGTGTTTCCATAACTGGTGCTTCCCCATCCCTTTCCCCAGACCACCTCTCTGGCTCCACTGTAGATTCTCCTCCATCATCTGAAGTTTCCCTGGTATCACGATTACTCCCTAGCTTCTGCATATAAGACAAAACACACGGCCCTTCACTTTCTGTGACTGACTAATCTCACTTCACATCATATTCTCCAGATACATCCATTTTTCTTCAAATGACACTATTTTGTGTTTCTTGATTGCTGAGTAGAATTTCAATATGTGTATATCCCATAATTTTGTGATCTATTCATCTGTTGATGGACACCTAGGTTGGTCCCATAATTTGGCTACTGTGAACAGTGCTGCTATGAACATAGATATGCGCATATTACTATAATATTCTGATCAATCTCTTTGGAAAGAAACCCAGGAGTGATATAGTTGGATCCTATGATGGATCCATTTTCAGTTTTCTAGTAGTTCATTTTATCTGCTCTTTAATTCTCTGGCTAAAAGTGCCAGTTCATCCTGAACTCAGATTATCCATGATCCAGGGTCTACCTGAGCCAAGCTGTATTGTGACCTTGGCTGATTTGCAGCAGTGCCCTGCCATCTCAGATATTGACACCGACACTTTGTGCAGCCCAGGTTGAAGTTCTTTTCTCCTAGAAAATGAAGATATAATCCCTCCAACTGTTCTTCACCAAGTACACTAGGAAATCCTTAAAGTAGACTAAATTTGGACTTTTTTTTTTTTTTTTAGGTACTGGGGATGGAACCCAGGGGCATTCTACCTCCGAGCTACACCCCCAGCCCTATTTTTTATTTTTTATTTTTGAAACAGGGTCTCACTAAGTTGTGGAGGTCCTCACTAAGTAGCTGAGGCCATCCACGAACTATGATCCTTCTGTCTTAGCCTCCTGAATGCTGGGATTACAAGCATGCACCACCACACCTAGCGTGGACTAAAATTTTTAATGGAAATTTTTTTAATTTCCATTTAAAAATAATGGTCATATTTTCTCATTCAGCTTACATTATAATTCCACAAACTGATCTTTAAAAATCACCACAAAACTACATAAAGTTTCTTTTTAAAAAAAAAAAGTTTTTTACAGGAAAGAAGGAAAGGCGTGTGTTGAGGTACCTAATTGCCTTTTATCCTGATTTTCTATAATATCATGTCACCATCAGATTACTTGAAAAAATATCCTCTTTTATTTAAAAGTTACCAATGCCTACATCAACTGGGTAAGAACTTATTCTTAATGGTGAAATAATACCCAGATGCAGAGAATGAAGCTGATTTTTTCCTGAGGTCATTTTATCTCCCAATACTCACTTTCACAATTTAACCAACACACTAGACACACTACTGCAAAGCTGACATTATCGTGCTCATTTCACAGTGCCAAAAAATTTAATCTCACAAGAAATAACTTGCCTAAGGCCACACAGCTCTAAGGGCCACATGGTGGAACCTAGATTTGAAACCAGAAGTTTTTTAGTACCACCTGCCCTTGTTCTGTTCTTCTAAGATACGTCCTCTTTCCTCTGTAGTTCCATGGTGATAATAAAATACCCATCTTTCATTGAATTTTTTTTGCAAACCCAGATTCTATCTGCAGGCCTTTCCCCGTCCACAGACACGTGCACAGAGGCCGTCGCACATGGCCCCAGCTGAGGTCAGACGAGGCGGTGCTCTGCCTTCTTGTTTCAAGTGTCCTCTTTGTCATCGATTTAGTACCAACTGTGACCCTTGCATTTTTGCATCTTTGTGTTGTTACTGTTGAAAGTGGCTCCCAAGCAGGGGGCTGAGGTACTGTCTCACGTTCCTCAGTGCAAGGCTGTGATGTACCCTATGGAGAAAATATATGTGTTAGATAAGCTCTGTTCAGCATGAGGCATGAGGCTGTTGGCCATGCGTTCAATATGAATGAATATACAGAGAGTCTTTAAGTATATTCTTTAAGTCCATAAATCCTTAGTCTATGTACAAGTACAGACTTAGGTACTTAAAGACTACAAAAAGTTCAGACCTAAAGACTACATACATAAATATTTGATGTATGAACACACAGAAAACAAGGCTATGTATTGATCAGTTGGGGAAAATATTGTAACCAGTCTCATAGGACTCTAAACCTGTATTCAGTTAGGGGCTACTACATAAAGTATTCACTAATTCAGCATTTGAAGTGGTGTGTGTGTGTGTGTGTGTGTGTGTGTGTGTGTGTGTGTGTGTGTTCACACACACTGTAAATACCAAGAATCAACTATATTTATGTTTCCAGTGCTCAAATTTCTCTCCTACCAACCTCCTAATCCTCTACACATTCTGTGACTCACACTGCTCTGTCCTGTATGATGCACCCTGGATTTCAATTATTATTCAGATGTCCATGTAAACCCACTCCCTAACCCTGCCTTCAACCACCACCACTTGGTCATTCAAACACAGTCACACTGTCACCTGCAGTTCTGCTGACCAGTGGACGGCCACCATCACTATGACAAAAACATAACACAGCTCATAATAAACTCATCGCTTATTACTCAGATTGATTCAGCTTAGCAAGTTCATGTACTTGGGTAATTTGTACTTAGCGAAAGTCAGATTCTGAAATGAATATGCAGGGTGGGAGGGGGCACAAAGAAGAGCTGGGGGTGTTTTCCTAGTCATCTTCATCCAGTTACTGAACTCACACCTGGATCTAGAGAAACAGGTACATCTACTGTAGTGGTCTCCTGCTACATTGGACTTCTTAACCTTACTCTGAACCTTCTGGAATTTAGCCCTTTCTGGGAAGGAGATCGTTTCCCCTCTCTACATTTCTCCACTAGAAAAAACAAAACATTTATCAGTGAGGGTGATATCTTCAGTGTCACAAAAGGAACTGACGACATGGGAAACCTAAAGGATTGTGCCACCCAGGATCCCAGGGCTCTCAATCTGCTCGAGTCCTGCTTAGTACACTGACCTTCCTCCAGCCTGCGTGGGGACTCAGAAGATGCAGCGGACTGAGAGTCCAAAGAGTAGACGCAAGCCCCGCTTTACAACACGCTGATTGGTCTGGGCAAGTCATTGTAACTTTCAGAATCAGAACTTCCTCACCTAGAAAATGGGGAAATTATCTGCCTGTGTACCTCCAAAGACTAGTACAGGACTTTGTAGTTAAAGCATTAGTCGCCGTATCATCTCCTTTGACTACTATCATTTTGCAAGAAAGTCCTTCCAGAAAAAAAGGTACTACATAAATCCTGGTAGTGTAATAAGAAATAAGTTGTTTCAAAGGCAGCAGAAAGAAAATTGTTAGTATGTGTAATCCTTACTTTACATGAAGGATAGATAATAAAATAAATTAGGAACAAACAAATATACTTTTTTCTGCTTGCTTGCTTACTTGCTTGCTTTTTTTTTCCCTTGTACTGAGGTTTAAACTCAGAGGCATTCTAGCTCTGAGCTACATATTAAGCCCTATTTTATTTTTAGACAGTGTCTCACTCAGTTGCTGGGGGCCTCACTAAGTTCCTACGACTGACCTCCAACCTGTCGTCTTCCCTTCTCAGCCTCCCAAGTACTGGAATTACAGCTATATGCTACCATGCCTATTTGAGCCTACTTTAAATTAAATGGATTATCTCATAAGGTGCCAAGCCAAGAAGGGTTTGCACCTTGGTCCTGGGATTCTAGATTGCACAAAATTGCCACATAGACCAGGGAGGGCCTAGGTTAATAAAACAAAAACAATCATTACTGTAACAGTCATAGATGCATAAAAGAGTCTGTCTTCCACTCTATAAAGTGGTCTTTTTCTCTTCAATTTTTTTTTTATTATTTCTTGAGTCTTGCTAAATTAGGTGATGCAGCAGTAACAAACATCCCCCAAATCTTGGTAGCTTATCAGAACAAAGGTTCAATTTTCATTCCAACTATACATCCATCCCATGTTGGGTCTTGCTCCCCTCCATCTCAGTTCCCCAAAAACTCAGGCTGATGATATTACTGCCATCTTGAACATTGCCAATTGCCAAGGTAGGAAAAAACAACAACACCCCAAAAGCCAAAGGTCTCACAAAAGCATGTAAATATTTGGGGCTGGAATTGACATGGAATTCCCAGTTCCTCAGTAGCCCAACTCCACAGAGCCAGCAAAGACAATCAGAAACATGCCTGAAAGTGGGGACAACCGGAAATATTTTGCAGATAACACTCAGTGGATGTAAAAGAGCCCTAGGAGATTTCCCTGACTCTAAGTGTGTGGAGTATTCCTCAGAACAAATTTGCCAAAAGAGCAAGAATCGTTTTGCAACAGAACAGGAGACAGTTCTGTTGTGACTGAGTGTAGCACTTATACTGATGGCATAAACCTTTAGCGACGGCCTGGACTTCTAGGGACTACACCCTTCTCAGTTCTGTGTTACACGGCACTATGAGAAAAATGATAAGGTTGTGTGGGATTTTGTAACATTAGAAAAGTTACAAATATATTTCTTACTCTTAGAAATAAGTTAATTTCTTATCCTTAATAAATAAGTTAATTCTTGGTGTAGTAACTACATCAAGAAATAGTGAAACTTTAAAAGAAGAAACTTATTTTCATAGAGAGGGCCTCAGATAAAAAGGAACTATTTCTAGAAACAATTGCCTTTACGTCTGATTATTTTGTCTTTAGCTAAAATGACAGACTTAAACTAGAATAGGGCAGGAGAAGCGTGCTATAGCTTTGGTGTCTGAACAGGGTAGGCTGTTTCCCAGGAGTGAATCGCATCCTGGAAAATTAAGAAGCTTTTATTTTCACTACACACATACATTTAGGCTAAAGAATATTCTCCACTCCTGGAAAGATTGATGGCCTGAAGCCATCCGATGCTCAAGTGGGTTTGTAGAATACCCTTTCCAACACACATACATTCTCCTTGGTTTAAAAAGAAAAGTCTAGACAGATGAGTTTAAAATGAGATTTTTTTTCAAGATGCCGATAACAAGTTTGGGAGGAATAACCAGGCAGATATAAATGCTGGCTATGGGGGTTACTTACCCATAAATGTGCTGAAAATGAGAGACGTTTTCAGAATTATTTCCCTACTGTATTACCGGCATGCTAAAGTCTAAATATGGTAATGTGAAACAGTATCATATCTGGTGGGAACCAAAATATACTTTATTTTACAATCCAACAGAGGAAAAATATTTTGCCAGTTGGATGAGGATCTAGAAGAATGAAGATTTATGCCAACATCAGTCAGAATCATGCTCATGAAGAGACACGCATCCCAAACACAAACGCATTTGATAGGCTGTTGCTTAATATACATTTAATTATTCTTTACATTAACTGTTCCTAATTGTTTCTAAGTATCATTTGCCTTTAGTGGAATAATCATATTTTTATAATCTCAGAAAAGCAGGATGGGGAATAATTATATCAGGTAAAAGCTGGATCTGAAGGTGCTTACTTTCCAACACATGCAAACCTTGGGGTGGGGGCAGCTATCAAGGGCTATTTTATATGGGCACATCGTGGGAATATTTATTGGTATTTGTTTCAATTTTGGCATCCAATCCTCAATTTTTTAATTCCCATCTTTACGGTTGTTGTATTAAGCACAATAATAACCACTTGAAGCATGAACCCTGAATAGGGAAGAAACTACAGAAGCCGAGGAACATTTTAATTACGAATGAGAATGCCACTTCAGCAAATTGCCTGCAACAGGAGCGTGACTGTGCAAGTGTTTGGGTTCAGGTAGGGTGGTGTACAAAAAACACTTCCCGTTGGATAATCTTCCCCCTGTGCTGTAACTCAAAGTTAAACAACAGCCTCATTGACTTCCCAACAACCTGGCCCAGCGCGGCTTTGCAATTCCACTACCATGTGAGAAGCACAAATAAAAAAGAATGCTGGGAAGATTCAGAGTAAAGCAGGAATAAAGATGACCGTACATCATAGAACAGCGTGACTTCTCAACCCAAACTCACCTGAAAACAGGCCATGACAGAGAAGGTCTTCAAGACTGTACGGAGTCCGTGTCCAAAGACATGTGACAACGGATAGATATTCTATGGTCTTTGGCATGAGAAAGAAGATGCCCAGGTCAGGTCACCATGGCCGGGAAATGAACAGGAACCCAAGGACAATGTAGTGGCACAGAAACGAGCTTGAGAATCAGGGTTGAAAAACTTGGGTTTTCTGGGCTGCTGTTACTTTTGAGCCGTTAGAAGGCTTTGGGCAGGTTATTTGGCCTCTCTAAGCTTCATTTTCTATATATTTCTTAAAATGGTAAGTGTTTACACACACGCATACATACATACATACATATATACATACATACGTATATATGTATGTATGTATGTGTGTATTTACCTCAGAGGGTCACTGGAAGGATTAAATGAGTTACCAGATATAAAGCCTGGTGCAAACATTTCCTTCTCTTCCTTATCCAAAGAGAAGGACTCCTAGAACCAATCTTCTCATTTTACACGTAAGGAAGTAAGAACCCAGGAAGGTCCCACCCAGCTCCTGCTCCAGGCCACACAACCTGGGTGTCAGTGACTGGATTCTTTCTACCTAGGACAGGATCTTCCCATGACCACCCCACGCCCTACAGTGACTCTCATGGAAAGCAGCAGAGTCAGAGCCCATCCACCGAGGACACGTGAGGCGTCTCCACCCTCGCTGGAGCCAGGTCTGGACTTGGCTGAAGGCCATAAACAGTCCCATCTTTGATTCCAGAAACCACATGCTCCTCTTTCTCCTCTCTCAGGCGTTCCTCAAGTGACACGTAGATCATCAAACCTTGAACTCTTCCCAGTCATCCGGTCCACTGAGAGAGGATCCTCCCAGAGCATCGGGGGACCTGTTGGTCTCTAGCAGGGTGTCTCTGAGCTGGATACTTACATGGTCTGGGTCCTATATGGTCAGACCCATCTCAGAGGACTCCTGAGAGTATTAGAGATAATGTACCTAAAGAAGCCCACCACCAGACCTAGCATTTAGCAGAGCAGATAATGTGCACTAGTTACTAGTTTTGGACTGTGACCATGATTGAAGATGACCATAAGAAGAGCTAACTTTTGGGAACATCCTCTGCACCAGACATTGCAATAGCAAAATCCACTTGATCCTTACACCAGTGCAATGAGCGAGGCCTTGCTTTTCCCATAGAAAGCCAGAAAGGTCAAGCGTGGGGGAGACACAGGCATGAATGAAGCTCCTCCTCCACATCTCAGGCACAGGAGGTATCGCAGGGGAGCATATAGAAGCCTAACTGGGTCTCTAGAGTTATGATGTCAGAACCATCACCAAATTGGTCACTGCCATACCCCTAGAAAGGCCCAAACAAGGTTCGGTGTATACTAGGTGTTCAGTAAATTTTCATTGTTAAATGAGTAAATGATAAATACTGGCCCTGTTCGTGTTAATACAGGGACCCAGCAGACAGTCCCAGGGACCCTTGGACTGGTGGTAATCAATCACAAGGACTGTTTGTAGAGACAGTTCACCACTGTGGAGCCAAGGAGAGTCCAACCACACAGGGAAAGGTTATATTACTAAGAAGAAAATTAAAAATAATTATCTTGGCCATTGGCCTTGGGGGCATTGTTTCTGAAGAAGCAAGTTCAGAGTCAGGCAGCATTGCCTCTTCTATAAGCCGCAGGAATAAGGAAGGCATCCGAAATATATTTATTTTCTGATTAATTTTCTATAGAAAGGTTTCTGCCCATCCACAAAGGGCAACTTAATAAGCATGAGGTTATTAAAAATTAATGTTAAATGCTGTTATCAGAGGGTCTGCTTATTTTGCTGTTATTAAAATTGCACACAGATTTGGGTGAAACATTTTCAGCCTGAAACGGGTCTCAGAAAATGGTTTTCTTATCATTAAAGAGAAAGCTAAGAGAGCGACAGTAAATGATCTTTCCCCATGATCAGTTTTTCCTAATCTTCGGGTCCAAAAATAAATGCCAGAGGAAATGGTACATTTTATTTAATAAAGCAAAATAGAAACAAAGTGATCTGGCTATTAACATGAAAGGCCATATCTGCTTTGAACTATTTCCATAACCGATGCTTTATTTTAGTGAAATAAAAGAAGGTTTTGTTCTGATCTATATAGCAAACATTTCAAAGAGCCGAATGGCAACTCTGTGTATCTGTCGTAAACTAACAAGAGCTGGCCATGCTGTGAGAGCAAGACAGAAGTTTTAGCCACGGTGAATAAAGAATCATTTAAATCAACACCAGAAAACATATTTTCTAAGAAAGCAAAGCTCTCCGTGGCAGACAGGCTTCCTTACCAAGATGTAGCAATGACTTGTTTAAAACGCCCTTCTCGTGGACTGACTAACCCATTCATTCCTAAAAATACCCCTTTCATAAGACTGTGTTTAGCTTAGTTCTCACTTTAAATTTAAACAGGAACCAATAGTACTCCAAGCTATTTACTTTCTTCGGCTTAATTTTTTTTTTTTTTTTTTTTTGGAGAGAAGCAGGGTGTGATGCTCCAGTGTGCATGCAAACACCCAACGCACACGCGCCAGGGTTTGCGTGGGCTTCTGCCACCTACACGCTGCCAGCGACAGGAACATCCGCAGACCCTGCTCTGAGTCAGTGTTTGCTTTACATCCTTACACAACTTATTTAAATAGCGGAAACCTATACTTTTGCCAAAAGAAATGGCCCTCATTCAGGAGATTTCTGGTTTGTCAAGGAATGTTTAAGTTGGTACTTAAGAAACCAGTACAGCCAAATCTACAACTTTCCTTTAAAAAAAAAAAACCTATTTGATACTTTAAAAAAAAAATGTTTGGACCCCCTAGCTGTTTTTATTTAACCACAGTACATTTTTTAAAATTCTGTAATAGCCCATAAATTTGCATTAATGATCACCTGCTCCAAAAACCTCGGAAACAGGAGGCCGTAAGAACATTCGTGCATTTTTTTGTGTCTGGTGCAACTGATTCCACGCCAGGGTGGAAGCTTTGGAGGACTAGAAAGGCTTCCCCTGACTGGCTGGTTGTTACACATCTTGGCCAGCAGAATTGCTGGATCAAGCATTTGTAAGTGCAACTGGGAGATTTAATTATGGTCAATGTAAATACCACATTTTAAATCCTAAGGGAATTCACAAAAGCTCAGGTTTTATGACTCTTTCTTTTTTTTTTAATGGGACCAAGAAATATAGAAATGACTTACATAAGAGGTCAAGCTGGCCTAATTTGTCTTTCCTTTCAAAGTTCTGTAAGATGGAAATATACCCACAATTTACCCAGGCTCTGTTGTCTTAAAAACTTGTAGAGAAACAGAAACGTGAGAAATTGTGTGGCATGCCTGCGTGCCACAGGACCTGGTTCTATGAAGGAATCTCTTCTGGATGGAGAGAACTGTGGAAAGCCCAGCACTAGCATGCCATTTTCAAACATGCCTACGAGAGACCAAACCCTGGGAACCATTTCTCTTATTGCCAGCCAAAGGCTTGTTTTATAACTGGTCAACTCCTACTTTGCCTCTTCCGTATGCTCACCTATTTAGATACCCATAATTCTTCCCACAAAGTACAGTTATTTTAGAGCAGGCAGAAGTATTTATACTCTAGGTATTATAGAAGCATTTGAGAATGGGAGACTTCAAGGTCAGGGGCAGCCGTGGCTTTTGTAGGGAGCCTTTTTGGTGTTAGGCACCGTGCCAGATTGAGAGTACTGCCCACCTAGCTTACTTAGTAATATTTCCCTCAATCTGCCCCCTATGAGATAGATATGACACTAGTTTTACAAATGGGGAAACTGAGGCTCAAAGAAGTAATTGGTAAAGCTGGTATTAAACCAGAGTCTAAAAGCTGTACCATTCATCCGTCTGAAGCATCCAGGGGGAAAGGGGTGAATATATACTGTGAACACAGAAGTATCTGCGTCAACTAATGTCTCAAAGGATACTTTTATTATTCATACTAGGGTGAATAATATTGGTAGCATTGATAGTATCGATAGCATTCATATTAGGGTGTTAGTGGGTCTAAAACAGAGTTAGACATATGATAGACATAAAATAACCACAGAGTCAGATATCAAAATAACCACAGAGTTAAGACATCAGATGACCACTGGAAAAGATGGTTTTTCTATACATAATGCTCAAGATAAAAATTCATTTTTGTCATTAAAAATGACAATAAGGGTTTTTCTTTCTATTTGGCTATTTTTGCATTTCTCTGTGGTACCAGTGACACTTAATAAGACTCAAGTATTTATAAAGGCAAATAAAATGATCTGTCATTTGGGTATGTCAAGGAAGTTAGATGTCTTTGAAGAACTTCTTGGTCTCTTCAGACTTGTTTCATGAACCATGAAACCAAAACTGGCACTGACCTAGTAACTCATTTGTTCAAATGTTTCAAGAAAGTTTCTCTGTCTACCAGATAATTAACAGGCTATCAATGAGAGGTACTAAAAATATGGATATTGTGGACAAAATCTGTATGTTTTAAACACCAACACATGGTACAACATAGATTCTGAAGACATTATATAAATAAAAAATCCAATCCCCAAAAGACAAGCAATGCATGAGGTGTCTAAAGTACTCAACTCATTGAGATAGAGTAGAACGGCGATTGACAGGAGCTGTGAGGAAAGGGAAAAGTGAAATCGTACAATAGATATGACATTGCAACCATTTGAGATTAAAAAAAAAAAACTCCTAGAGATCTTCTGTATAACAATGTGCTGTTGCTACCAGTATTGTACTTTCCATGCAAATTGTTAAAAGGGGAAGTTATTTGTTTGTTTGCTATTTTTTTGTGGTACTGAGGACTGAATGTGGGGCATTCTACCTCCAAGCTACATTCCCAGCCCTATTTTTTATTCTTTATTTTGAAACAGGTTCTCACTAAATGGCAGAGGCCCTCATTAAGTAACTGAGGCTGGCTGTGAACCTGCAATCCTCCTCTCTCAGCCTCCTAAGTGCTGAGATTACAAGCATGCACCACCATGCCCGGCAAGAGGGTAAACATATGTTATATGGGTGGTATACACACACACACACACACACACACACACACACACACACACACACACGCACACATAATTTTTCAAAAAGTAAAAGACAGCATGACAAATCCTGAGAATAGCTGGGCATAACTTCTAAGAACCAGGCTGAACTGGAGATCAAACTGTGTACTATAAAACACTACACTCCAGTCGCTCTGGGTTTCCAAGACCAATTTGCACATTTGCGTCAGGCAGAATGAACTCATGAAGGAGTTTTCCAACAAACTCTGTGAGAATGTCTCATAATACCCTGGGGCATTTCAAAACACGAGTCCAAAAGATTCCTCCAAGAAGGCAAAGTACTGCCTGGTGTGTTGCTGAACACAAGCCATCCCTGAGCTATCTTACTTTACCTGGGCTGATTGCTCCATACCTAGGAGAATCTTAATAAGCATTATTCACCTGGAATCCTAGGAGACATACTTATGAGAAATGCTCATTTCTATCTGTCAGAAGCTCTGATTAGCCTATGCGGGTGAGTACCCATGGCTCTTTTCTGATTACTTTCTATTCTAAGCAAAAACATTTTCTGAGACCCCAAGAAATGCAACATCTAATTTGCATACAGCTCCCTGAAACTTTTATGGAGAAACCTATCTCCTAATGAACTTTTGAAAATGTTCCCTTGTCCTTTGACTCCTTGCTATATCTTGGACGAGATTTACTCATCAAGATATAGGTCCCAGTTATCTACCTCATTCTCCTCTGCCTCACCTTGGCTCCCGTGGACCCTTGGGCAAAGCAGTCAGAGTGGCTCAGGACCAGTGTAAAGCACAGAGGACCATTCATTAAGTCAGAGGTGTGAGATGTTAAGGTCAATGATTCACCAAGAATGTTAGAGCTTGAAGACACATTTAAGGTCACCTTGTCCAGTTTCTTCCTTTAGCGGATGAGGAAATCAAGACCCTGAAATCTCATTTTGTGCGGTATTAATAACAACTAAACACTGAAGCAATTTTTGCCATAGTGTTTATTTTGTCTCAACTTATGGTAACCTTTGGCTGTTTCTTATTAAATTACTAGTTTGGCTTAAAATTGTTCTTGGTTCCTGTTTATGGGAGGGCTTAATAACTGCTATCTATAGTAATAGAGATATAATAATGTTTATCTTTTTATTTCCTCTGAGGAGCTTAGAATGTGCTTTATCATTAGTTAAAGAATCCTCTGAGTCTCCCTATTAAATAAATGTTATTAACCCCATTTATAAAGGAAATGAAATTCTGACTGATGAGGTGATGGATCAACACTGTACCCTGAGTTAATGGGTACAGCGGACATTCTGTAAACCTATAATCAGCAGGAACATGGTGATTTGCAATCCAAATATGTTAGTCCTTGAACTAAAGTAAATTCAATGAGTTAAAAGAGAGGCATTGCTTTGCACAGGACTTAGCAAAGAACTCAGGAACCAAGTATTAAGACCCACAGACTTCAAGGTCTATAAGACAGTGCCTATCCGCAGCATGTGAAACAGCTGGTAGGAACCATAAGCCAATTGCATAAAAGGCTAAAATAGGAGTTAAAATCTCTGTGTTAGATTTTTGTCATGGTGTCATAACACCCAAGAATAACAACTCAGAGGAGGAAATATCTATTTAGCTCATGGTTTCAGTCAGCCAACTCCATTGTTTTCAGCTTGGTATGAAAAAGAACATCATGGCAGAAAGGCAGCGGGAAAGAAGGACGCTCAGCTCATGACAGCTGGGAAGCAAAGAGGAAAGGATGAAGGACAAGATATATCCTTCTAGGTACTGGTCCCACAGTAATCTGCTTCCCCTACCAAGGTCCCACCTCCTTCAGTTTCCACCACCTCCCTAATGCCATCAAATGAGAAAACAGCAATGGGTGATATTAAAGGTCTCATGATCCAATCGCTTCCCCAAAGCCCTACCTCCGAGAACAGTTCTTCACTAAGGACCAAGCTTTAAAACATGGACCTTTGGGGAACATTTCAGATCCAAGCTATATAATAATCAACATGATAAAGGATGTGCCACGAAGTTTGAAGGCAGTGGGAATATCAACACAGATAGAGAGATCAGGAAATACCTGAGGATGAAATTAACTCTGAGCTGGTTATTGAAGTATAGAAAATATTCTAGTGGTCAGGATTTTGAGACATGCTTCTGTACATTTACTAATTCTGTGGATACTTCCTGAGTGTATACTTACAGGGTCTTGCCAACACTCTGAAGTAGAGGAAGGGTGAAAGCAGAGAAGGTCAGAATGCATACAGACCTTATATAATATCCATGCTTTTTCTAGAATGTGCAGAGGGAAGCAAAATGTCCCCCCCCAAAAAAAAATTGGGGATATGTAGTAGTCTCAGACATAGAAATTACTAGAAAAGAATGACACTAACTCAATATAAAGATTGGAAGTGTTTGAAGACAAAGGGTCAGGTGTTGCTCCAAGAGAAGCAGGTGTTCTGGAAGTTAAAAGGACAGGCAGCCAGATCCAAGAAGGTGCGAGTTGGCTTGGTTGCCTGGATGGCAGGATGGGTAGTTCATTATCAGCAGCGGAAGGGCCAGGACAAAAATGAGTGAGGGAGAAGATGACCACAGAGGCAAATTTAAATGGGACTTGGCTGAATCCAGAGCATCAGAAAAAGGAATCTAATGAATGAAGCAGTGTTTATGAAGTGCTTGCCCTTCCTTCTTCCTTCCCCCTTTCTTTCCTTCCTTCCTTCCTCCTTCCTTTCTTCTTCCCTGTCTCCCCTTCCCTCCTTCCTTCCTTCCTTCCTTCCTTCCTTCCTTCCTTCCTTCCTTCCTCCTTCCTTTCTTCTTCCCTCTGTCTTTCCTTCCTCTCTTCCTTTCTCCTTCTTTTATTCTCCTTACTTAGAAGTGTGTGGAAGCTGGACATAGTGGCTTCTGCCTATAATCCCAGTACTTGGAACATTGAGAAAGAAGGATCACAGGTTCAAGGACAGCCTCAGCAATATAGTGAGACTCTCGGCAGCCTAGTTCAATGCTGTTTCAAAATAAAAAATAAAAAGGGCTGAAGGTATAGTCCAGAGGTAGAATACCCCTAGATTCAATTCCTAGTACCACACCAAAAAAAAAAAAATTGCTGTGGAGATAAAAAAAAGGAAATAGACTATCTGTATAAATGATACTGGACACTGGGCATGATGGTGTACACCTGCAGTCTCAGTACTTGGGAGGCTGAGACAGGAGGATCGCAGGTTTACAACCAGCCTTCACAACCTGGTGAGGCCCTCGGCAACCTAGTGAGACCCTGTTTTAAAATGAAAAATAAAATGGGGCTGGAGATTTATCTCAGAGATACAATTCCACTGGGTTCAATACCCAGTACCACAAAAGTACAATAAAAATAATAAATACATATATGAAACTGGGAATAAGAAGTTTAATGAGTACTATGTGCATGTATGTCTCTATCGCCCTAAACTACAACAACAAGGTTTCTGATTGCAGAGCACCAATAAATTAGAGGGGGGGGTGGAGAGAGAGAGAAAGAAAGAGAGAGAGAGAGAGAGAGAGAGAGAGAGAGAAGAGGGAGAGAGAGAGAGATTCCTGACAAGATGAAAGAGGGTACTGTAGTCAAGTCTGAAAAGAGGAACTCAGTTTTAAAAATGAGGAAGTGCCTTCTCCTACAAGGTACTAGCATTCTTATTCACTATGCTACGTGAGAATCTGTGTGTGGTTAAAATAGAGATTGTTTTCGCACATTTTACTACTCTTGAGTTAACGGTGTGAGGACAAGTTCTAAACATCTATCAGGCACTGGAATTTGCTGGCCAACAATGTGAGTGAAAGATCTGGGAATGGATTTCAGAATGAATTTGTGTCTGGGTTTCTTCTTCCGCCCTTGTCCTCGTGTCGGGGTCCTTCTTGGTTAAATGGTCTTGGATTAATGATCAATCAAGCAAATAGATACAGTTGGGCTCCATGACAGAGCAGCGTCATGAAGATATTAGGTGGGAAACCTAATCTGGGAGAGGAAGGTGACAGTGTTAAAGCAGGACTCTTAGAACTGTGGGTTCCGTGAAACGGGAGAGTTTATTGAGCTGTTAGAGAGGTTAGCAAGAAGGACCAGGTCTCGGGACGAGTTCCACAAGTACCAGCAGAAAGCCTAGACCTGGGTGGTAATATGTCCTCTGGACCTAATTACAAAGAGCATGCTCATGAAATTTGTATGAAAATGTGAGAAAAGAGCAAAAACTATTTTCATTAAACTTACATTAGCTACAGATGAGACAGAAGGGATAATGAGAAGAGGGAAGTCAGGGGATAGGAGAACAGTCTACAAGGAGAAGTACTTGGGTCTTCCCTTGGAGATGGTAGTTCAGAAAATTCACCTAGAGCCAGGCAGTGGGAGGTGGTGGTATATGGGGTTGGCCAACCAGGGATTTCAAGACAAGGTGTTGCCTTACATTCAGAAATATAGACCTGCCTTTTCTAGGTTTGGGCCCTTAGCTGTTAACTAATTAACTTCTCTTTTCTGTCCTCTCTGCCTTTGTAATTAAGTTTAGGAAATCCTGAAATTTTTTATTTATCACTAAAACAGAACTGGAATTTGGACATAATCTCCTCTGTCAACGTGTATAAAATACCCTCATCTTTAAGAATAATCATGCCAGCCGGTCGTGGTGGCGCACGCTTGTAATCCCAGCATTTGGGGAGGCTGAGACTGGAGGATCATGGTTCACGGACAGCCTTAGCTACTTAGTGAGGCCCTCCATAACTTAGTGAGGCCCTTTTTCAAAAAATAAAGAATCAAAATAGGGCAGGGGTCAAAGGGTTCCATCCCCAGAACTGCAAAAAAAAAAAAAAAGAATCATGCTCCCCCCAAATTTAGGAAACCACATATAGATGATTCTTGGAATTAGTTTAATTAATCTGGAGAATTTACAGAAAGGAGGATATGGGAGCAATCCTGGGGATTGAACCCAGAGATGTTCTAACCTCCAAGCTATACCCCCAACTCTTTTTTTAAATGATGTAACCTACAACAATTTAATTGTCTTGAACCTGCAATCTTCCTGTCTCAGCTTACAAATGCTGGGATTACAAGTATGCACCACTACACCCAGCTGAAAGGGGGGATTTTATTTTTTAATTCTGTTTTCAGATACATTTTAGATCAAAACCCCAGGTATAAAAAAGAAGGTGCCTTAAAGCATTCCCTGTATTAATCTTTATTCATAAAGCCATTAAGTGTGAGTCGTGAATTCATTCTTATGAAAGGATAGTTTCCTGGAAATTTTACCCCCAAGTTAAGAAGTATGGGAAGACCAATGTGAAATACCACCTTGTTGATTAAAGCCAGTTATGATTTGATTTTTAATTCAAAACATTCTCTCAAAGTGAAAAGCCAAGTATGTTAGGGTAATGGGCTGAGATCATCTGCTCTCACTCCTACTCAGCTCCCATCTCGGAAGTTCGGCAGCCGTTTGTCTGTTGAGTGTCATTGCTGGGAGATGTGCCTGGTGAAGGAGGCTCCTGGGACCTCAAGACCCACTTTTCCTTAGGAGCAATGCTCTCCTGCTTCAAGTAAAAATAGTACTGAATGGAAAATCAATCCTGATGGCTGAGAGTTAAGCCGAGAGCTCAGAGTTGACTCTAGTGTTTGGAAGTGTCCGTAGAAAGGGCCTGACTGGGGCTGGCTGCCAGCAGGAAGGAAGGATTTTGTAAACTCCAGAGTCAAATAAGGCTGACTCTGGAGGATGGTGAGTTATAAAAAGGCAACCCTCTCCTGCTACTCCACCAGAGTATAGGATTCTACTAGCTGGGAATAGGCTGGTTTTCAACCCAACACCCTCTTGCCAATCCTTATGCAGTGCATAAGCTGCGCAGATGTGTTTGGTGATATGTTTCCAACTGGCCTGGCCTGACAGAATCAAGCACACGGTAAGCGCTCACTCCGGAGATCAGAGATGACACTTTGTGGACTTCGACACCCTCAACACTCATATTTATGACCAGATGCAGATTTTTACCTGAAGATGCCTCTGTCTCCTTCCAGAGGAACCGAAATGACTTCAAGCTCCTAAGCAAGAAGTAGACAGGGGATGGACATGTGTCCATCATGTTCAGATTCAACGATTCAGTGCCTGGCTTTGCCAGACACTGCCATGGAAGTCAGAGATATGACCACCATAGCGGCAAACCCCATCCTCACGGAACAATAGTCTGCTGCTGAGAGATAGGTTCAACAAAATAATGCCAGCGGTATTGCAGATCAAGAGAAGTGAATGAGAGGTGATCAAAGCACTGAGTGAGGGGGTGCCGTGGGGACTGGGTAGAGGCTGACTGGGTGATGTGTGCATGTATATCTACACAAGTCTTTTTACCCCATTATGATGTATGAATACAATGAACCCATAAAAAGAATTTAAAAAAAGAAAAGAAAGCAACGGGGCTAGTTCTAATGGAAACACTGGTCACAAATTCTAGACAACCCAAATGCAGTTTCTTTTCTTTGTTTTTCTTCTTTTTTTTTTTTTTGGTGGTACTGGGGTTCCTGGAACCCCTTCTACCTCCGGGCTACACTCCCAGACCTATTTTATATATATATATATATATATATATATATTTTTTTTTTTTTTTTTGAAACAGGGTCTCTTAAGCCAGCACAGCTGGCTTCGAACCAGCGCAATCCTCCTGTCTCCGCCTCCCAGGCACGGGGATTACAAGCGTGCGCTACCACGCCCGGCCCAAATGCAGTTTCTTGAGCCACAGTCTTTGCCTCCTGCATTTCAAGAGACATTGGGATAATTCCTTTTTCTGCCATTTTCATGTGATGCGCATCTGAAACTGACTCCAGGAATTAGAGATTGTATTGGGTTCGATTCCTTGACAAAAGCGAGGATTAGTCAAGACTAGAATTAGTGAGTTTTGCAAGGCATTAATTATAAGTGATCGTTTTATGGGGCAGTGATTCATGTAACACAATTTCATTTGAAACAAAGAGAAAGAACTCCGAAAGAGTGGTTGAAAGGTTTAATGGCAATATTCTATGCAGTTCATTGAATCTTTAAGTTTCCAAGAAACTACTTAAATCCAGTCAGTCCATGTCATTTACCTTTATTTAACTTTGAAAGAAATCATAACCCATACTAAACAAATTTAGGGGGGAAAAAGTATTGCATTTTGGAATGCACATGCAGCATTTCAAACCCATGAATTTTAATTGCCAGAGAATTATTTATCCAGTGGCACCCATTTCCATGTACCACTGCCAGCATTGTGACTATCTACGATGGAGGGAGGTCTTGGAAATTCTTGCCTTCATCTCTTCCAAGGCTCCTTCTTCTTCTATTGCCAAATCAATTTCTGTGGTCAGCACCTTTATGCTAAATCGAAAGCAAGTCACAGGAAAAATGAAATTAGAATGGCTAATGCACACTTTTAAAAGCACAACCCTATTTCTCAGTTCCAATAGGCCCTACATCTGCAAATCTAACTGCCACCAATTTGAAAAAAAATTATGCATGTCTTTAGGGAAAAAACTAAGGAGTATCAGTGAATTGCAACAAGACTGAGATGATGTCTTTTGTGTACTGTAACACTTCAAAATCATTGCTTC
Organism: Muscardinus avellanarius; assembly: GCF_963383645.1. NCBI lineage: Eukaryota > Metazoa > Chordata > Mammalia > Rodentia > Gliridae > Muscardinus > Muscardinus avellanarius. The sequence goes on from NC_137787.1 coordinate 185,915,344, forward strand.
CAGACCAAAAAAAAAAAAAGCCTCACGGAGGCTTTTAATATTCATAAAGACTAGAAACAGGTGTTTGAACAGAACTCCAGCCACCTTTGACAGGAGCACAATGGGCTCTTCTGAAAGGGTCTTCATTTCTCCTGCTACTCACTGGCAGGACTCAGAACATCAAAACAGCTATTCTCCGGAGCTTTCACTACCTGTTTCAAAGGATTACACTTGACATTTCTAATTTTTTTTTCCCCTCAATCGTTAAACTCTGTCCTCCCCCTTTTAAAACTGCCCGATTTTGTTAGCAAATCAAAGTGGGCAGGGAGAATACATTAGCGCTGGTTCCTTATGGACTCTGGGCTGACCTTGTTGCTTTTTATGTCTGCTGGTAGACCACACAAACTATTTTGGTTCGTCATTTATCCTGTGCAGACAGGGAGCTCTTGATATGCCTCAGAAGAACACTATTTAGTCATATAGGAGTAAGTAACAAACTGCGGCTTAGATTGAAAAGCTATGCTCTATAGCCAGACAGCACGCGCCATCTGCCACTGCCTCAGTTTCCCTCTCCCCTTGCAGAAAGGTGAAGCTGCCTCCATCCAAGGGGCTAAGAGGAAGAATGCCTTTGTGCTTTGCTGAGTTAGAGCATCCAAGAAACCCACAGTTGATCATTTGTGGAGGCCAATACTAAATCGTGTCTGTAGTACTTGAGTAAGTGGCTTTGGGAAGGACAGGAAGAGACCATCATTGAATGGCTCTTGTGATCTCCAGAAAGGCACTGTATGTGTCTGGACCTATTTCCTCACTGGTAATTAAGGACTTGAACACTCTCTCAGGCTTTCTATTAAGTGCTAAATATCTGTCCGCATAATAGACCTGTAACTGGTCCCAATCCGCAAGGAGGGGAACAAAAAAATCAGATAAAATGTGAAGTGACCTACAGTTTCCTGAGTCATTCTTTACACATATCCTTTGTCTTTCCTTTCCTGAAAGGGCAAAATAATAAGTGGTTTGACACTTCAAAGAATAAGCATGAGGTCACACACAGACATCACACTGATTTCAATAAGAGACAAGAATAAAGCAAATAAGAAGTAAAGATTCAGAGTTGGGTTTGCTGAAAAGATTCTAAGTGAAGAATGAGCGATCTTGGAATTTTAAAATATATTATGTGTATATATATAATTTTACCTTTTATCCCAAAAAGCCAGGCAAAATAAAATGAGGGAAAGGAGAGTACAAGTAGCTTTGAAAATTATTAGGATCTTATTTGTAGGAGCCTTACACATCATATCTTTAAGAAAAGCTATTAATAATGAAATTTGCCTTTCGTTTCAAAAATTCTTCCCCAGCTTCTTGTTAATTTGCCCGTGACACTGATTTCTGTTTTCTCACCTCCTGCTTGGACAGCCATGGCTGCGTTTGGATGGATGATTTGAATTCAGTGGAATGCTTTGGGGAGATTTTCAAAACACTTGAGACATTTGCTCGGACTTAACATTTGAATTGGAGTTGAGGTCATATAAAATTTTAAAGCAACCAATGCCATGTAACTTCATGCCTCTATTTCACTCGATCATTTTTTTTCAACTCTGTAGAACATGATCCATAAAAAATGTTTCTTTCTTATCATTCTTATTATGCATTTAAAATCCACTTCAAATATCACACAAGAACCTAAATGCCAAAAATAAGCATGAAGCAACTTCTCAAATATTACACAAAGTGACCTTCTGACAGAACCCTCCAGTCACCAGAACAATTTCCATATAGCTGCTGATATGCCTGTGAGGCTTCAAAAAGAGAGTGAGTGAGAGATCGGTTTATAAATTATTTTGACTCAAAACCCCCAAAGTAGAAACATGCTCACACACATGGCCAGCCCGTTACTTAGAAACTAGCACCTCAGGACAGAGGGATATTGAAGTGTATTGAATCCACTCTCCTCGGCTACCACCTGTGAATTATGGCTGGCAGCAGGAGTTTTATGATCCTATTGTAAAAGTAATGTTCCTCTTAAATGGCAATTTACTAAGTTGCTGATGAAATGCTTTGCAAATATGTTCATTTCGGGGTGGTTAGGAAAATGCACCGCTACATATTTTCCATATTATCATATGTGCCAATGTGCAGAGGGAATCAGGGCAGCTTTTCCGGAAAGCCATTTCAGAGTAGCAGGCGGCCACTTAGTCACCTGGTCAGAGCACGAGGCTGATGAGACCAGAGCTTTGGGGAAATCACCTAAGGCTGTTCTTTTAAAAGCAGTCTTGCCAACAATATCAAAACCCTGGACTATTCTCCCTGAACCTCCAGCTGTGTTCATCGAGCTTCCTGCTTCATTTTCTGTCTTGTGGAGTTGATTCCCCACACCCTGCTCCCAGGTCTGGACGGATCACAGGAGAAGGTGGTAGAGCGTCATTACACTTCGGGTCACACTTTGAAGAGACCTACTGTCAATCCAGAGCCACTAAGACAATCGTACAAAAGAGGGAACTCAAGGGAGAGGCGGGCGAATGCGAAATTAGAAACTGGTGTCTCATTGAGTCTATACTGGCTTGTCCTAGACAATGATCCATTCTTAATTCCATGACCTCTAAGAAATCATCTATATTAATAGACATTTGTAGAGTGTTCGTTTGTTTTGTTTTTTTTTTTTTTCCGGTGGTACTGGGTTTCCTGGAAGCCCTTCTACCTCCGGGCTACACTCCCAGACCTATTTTATATTTTGTTATTTGGAAACAGGGTCTCTTAAGCCAGAGCGGCTGGCTTCGAACCTGCGCGATCCTCCTGTATCAGCCTCACAAGCGTGGGGATTACAAGCCTGCTCCCCCACGCCCAGCTAGAGTGTTCATTTTTAAATAGGCATTCAGATTCATTATTTCATCTGACCTTAACAAACCTCTCTGCAGAAGGAAAGCTGTTATTATTCAGATTTTTTATTTTTTTATTTTTTGCTACCTCTGAGCTATTTCACCAGCTCTTTTCATTATTATTATTTATTTATTTATTTATTTATTTATTTATTTATTGGCGGTACTGGGGTTCCTGGAAACCCTTCTACTTCTGGGCTACACTCCCAGACACCTATTTTTATATATTTTTATTTGGAAACAGGGTCTCTTAAGCCAGCACGGCTGGCTTTGAACCTGTGCGATCCTCCTGTGTCTGCCTCCCAAGCACAGGGATTACAAGTGTGCGCCACCACGCCCGGCTATTTTCATTATCTTATTTTGAACCAAGGTCTTGCTAAGTTGCTAAGGCCAATCTCCAACCTGTAATTCTCCTATCTCAGACTCCTAATTACCGAGATTAAGGCATGTGTTACTGTTACCATACCGGGTTGGGTTTATTATCCAAATTTTCAGGATGAAAGCCAAAGGTTGACTGAGATTAGGTAATTTGTCCAAAGTCATCCAGCTAGTGACACTAGGGTTAGAATTTTGACTCAAAACTCCTCACTCTAAGCCCCATGGAAACCAGGCTTGGCCAGAGTATGTGAATATTGGAACTCTGAACCAAGAAACTGAACACGAATATACGGGTGTAATGCAGGTGACCTGCAGGACATCTAAAACAAGGCAGAATTTGGTGAACACCAGTGAGTGACTCCAATCTCTTCTCTAACTAAATAATGCCATAGCAAGTTTGGAAAATAAGCTGAAGGGCTGGAAATGCAGCTCAGGGGTAGAGCACTTGCCTAACAGGTGCAAAGCCCTGGGTTCAATCCCCAGCAATGCAGAAAAAGAGAGTTGGCGATTTCAAGCCAAGAATGCTGAGACTGAGTCTGCATCCCAACTTAATGAAAACAACACAGTGATCAATTGGTCATATCTGCTGTGGACACAGAAAATGGCTAGTGGTAGCACAAATATTTTCCCCTTCCTATGCTAAAGAATCTGCCATTTTATAAAACGTTCTTGGGGTTTGTGATGAAAAACAAAATTCGAACTAATAGATCGACAAGTCTCTGTTCAGCATTAATTCGTCCCAAGTGCTCTACTAGACACTGTGGATGAACACCAAAGAAGTGCGAGAAGATCTTTATGATCCAGTCTGGAAAAGAGACTAGATGTGCAGAAAATGCTCCAGACTTTAATCTTTGTATACTGATTGTAATGCTGGATATTCAGAACGGGCCAAATTACACAGTAGAAGGAACTCATCTCTGTGAATGTGCGACCTCTTTTGAAAGGAACATCAAGGAATCCGGTACAGTTGTGGGGAAAGCTTACAGAACTGCTGTGCTATTTAATGTTGTGTTTTCTTACCTTTATTTTACACTGTGAGGAAATTTTTTGCAATGGCCAATCAAAGCCCCAAACTGACAAAATATTTTTGAATCACCACTGAATTTGCTTATCTAAAAATAAGCTCACATGCATGTCTTTAAGAATGCTCCAAACTTCCTAACCGTAGCTTTCGTTATAATCAAAACACACAAGAAGTAAGTAGCAAAAGCCCCTATGATATTCTTTGTACCTAATAAAACTGCAAACTGGATCATGAGCTTCCTAAAGGAGGTTTGATTACAACTCCCCGGTAAGTCAGATGATAGGAAGGTTGGGACTGCTTTCAAAATAATCTGGAGAAGAAGAAGCTGGCTATGGAGGGAAAGAGGGAGTTGTAGGTCAAACAAGGTTGACCAAAAGTAGATGAAACTGAAAGATAAGTACCTCTGAGGATTTGTTATAAATTTGTTATAATGTCTTATATATATATATATATATATATATGTATATGTATATATATATATGTGTGTGTGTGTATATATATATATATATATAGAATAAAAAATAGGGTGGGGTATAGCTCGGAAGTCAAATGCCCCTGGGTTCCATCCCCAGACCCACAAAAATAAAAAATAAAAAATAAACCCACGCTTTAATATCACCAAGTCACAAGTCATATATATATATATATATATATATATATATATATATTTTTTTTTTTTTTTTTTTTAAATCTTCCTTAGAATTTTTTTTTTCAGTACTGGGGATGGAACCCAGGGTCATTCTACTCCAAGCTCCAAGCTATACCTCCAACCCTATTTTTTATTTTGAAACAGGTCTCACTGAGTTGCAAAGGGCCTCACCAAGTAGCCGAGGGTAGCCGCGAACTGCAATCCTCCTATCTCATCCTCCCGAATGCTTCAATTACAAGTGTGCGGCACCACGCCAGGCTTAAAATGTTTTTTTAAATCCCTCTTAAAGATGCAAGAAGAATTTAAAGTTTCAGACACAGAGATTATTTGATACTGCTAGAGGATGAAAAGAGAAAACTATTCAAAGCCCAGAGAAGGAAACAGTAGAAGGGGAATTGTCTGGCCAAGTAGAGCAGAACTTGCACAAATTAGTACCAAAAGAAAACTCAGTGCTAAGGGTTTCTACCTTTTGTTTTTCCTGCGGCCAGTTGTCTCATGGGCGTAAATTTATCATTGATTTGGTGCAGCAACCTCTTTGGATGCTGTAATTTCTCATCTGTCTCCTGCTGTAAACCCACTGGCTATGCCTGTATCCAGGTCTGCATCACAGCTGTGAGACGTTCATCTCAGGAGTTCTCCCCACCGCCGGCCTGGCTGCTGCATGCCGTCTAGTTAGCTCCCCAGCAGGCTCCTGGCTCGTCTCCCCCTGTTCTCCCGGCACCACTAACAACTGCACAATCATGTCATTCTCAAGAGGGGACTGCTGTGGCGCTCCTTGGGTGGTTTCTGAGGTCCTGTCCTTATTTCCTCTTACTTCCCAGAATTGAAGAGGGATTTATCACCCGGGTATCTGGACTCGAGGCTCTCTCGTGACTTGTGACTTGGTGATATTAAAGCGTGGGTTTCTTTTTTTCTTTTTTTCTTATTTCTTTTTTTGCAGGTCTGGGGATGGAACCCAGGGACATTTGACCTCCGAGCTACACCCCCTGCCCTATTTTTTATTCTTTATTTTGAAACCGGGTCTCACTGAGTTGCAGAGAGCCTCACTAAGTAGCTGAGGCTGTCCACGAACTGCTATCCTCTGGGCTCAGCCTCCCAAATGCTGGGATTACAAGCGTGCGCTACCACGCCCAGCTTAAAGTGTGGGTTTAAAACAGCCATGTGCACCATCGGTTTTATGCCTGCGTCCTTTCTAGATTCTCTGCAGAGCCCTGTGGCTGGGTACTGAGTCGTTCATTAATTATGATGTTTAGAATTAAGGTTGATCTCCAGTTAGGTCGTGCAGAAAAGCCTGATTTCTTGGTTTCTGGCTATGTCTGTTTTTCTGAGGCTAATCTTCACATTCATTGTGTTGGGATTAAGAACAAAAGGAGACTTTATCATGTGCCCCCTACTGGCTAAACCTCAGCTGAATTAGTAGGACTCTACATATGAGACATACTGAAATTTCCATGCTGAAATTTCGGACAAAATAAGATGTGACAAAAGTCAAGGAAGATTACTTCTTCCTGCTCTTCCCATCACCACATGCACACACACACACACACACACACACACACACACACACACATCTTGTCTTTTAGTGTGTATTATTGCTGGCATTAATCATGGGTATAGCTTAATATGTCTAGAAGATGGTTGAAATTAAAGAATTCAAAAAGTGCAGGGTTTCCTTTTCCCCTAGAAGATATCAGATGGCTGTGAGTGCAAAAGGCTTAAACAACAGGGCAAGGGAAAACAGACGGTGATGAGAAGAAAGAAACGTCAATTCATTTGGATAGAAACGGAGCTCAAGGGTATGATGTGCTTCCTAGTAACCCCAAGATCACTGTTCCCAGCAAAGCAGTTACAGTTTTCCAGAGAGAGTGGCTGAAAATTGGGCACCCAAAATAAAAAGAAAGAAAAAAAAAAAAGCAAAAGTTTTCCAAAGGAAAGCTTTGAGTAAACGAGTGTCAGGAATGGGAAGAATCCAGGGAGCCCAGAGGAATTCAGCAACTCTTTCTACCTAAGCCATCAAAACTCTAGTTTATTCTGTGAACCTATAGAAGGTATATATGTGAACTAATGCATTCTATCTGTACACAGTGTTCGTACAACATATAATCATTTCACCATTTAAGGGAAATTCCTCTCTGGTGCTCACTAAATGAGAAGGGTTACAAGAGATAAGAGGGGGGTCTGTGTTCCCAAGGCAGCCGTTGGGAAAAGGATGTTATTTAAAATGATTGTGACTGTCTTTCTAAATTGTACGTTGTGCCCGATTCCCCAAAACCGAGGTACTCAAAGGCAATACCAACATAAAAAACTGCCCTGTGATGATACTGTATTTATCTCACGATTTTTTTCTAATAAGAAACAAAGCTATCATGATGTCAAAATAATACTCTGTGCACCCATGAGTTGAGAAAATAGCAGAATAAAGAAGGCTTTGTGCTTTTTAAGATGTGGAAGTCTTTGTGAGTTTCTCTGTTCCCAAGATGGATCTGTGTTCTCCCTACAAAGTGCTGAGTGGGTGTATTTTAGATCATAGAAAACTTCTCTAATGTGTCAAGAGAGACATGGGAGCCTTATTACATCCTGTTACTCATTTTCACAGCCCAACCTTCACTACAAAAGAAACCCAAGATTAAATCAGGGCCCTCGATGATCGCAAAACAGTATCTTACCTTTTATATACTGTGTTTGGCCAACATGTACCATTAATCTCTCCTTTCTGTTTCGGGGCAGTAAATGATGGAACACTTTGTTCTTTTTTTCAGTTAGATTGATGTATGTACATTCCTTGAATTTTAAAGGTCATTAATTTTCACATTAGTCTCTTAGGTTGATAGCACCCAGATTGATATATTGATGATTGGGTCTTTCATTGATTCTGTATCATCTTTAGCACGACGACTTATTAATTGCATTTCCTCCCTGCCCACGATGCAGTGAGCAAACAAGATGAGTATTTTTAGAAAGAAACCTAGCTTTTGTCCCTTCTAGCGCATTTTAACGACCCTGGATGAAAACGATTGCAAAATGTTTTTACTTATATACCTTTGGTGTGTGTTGGCCTTTCCTCCTGAACTGCAGTTAATATCTGCAGCATCTAACAATTTTAGCCTATGACCTTCTGTTCGAATGGATGGTTCTAAGTAATTAAAGGCTTCCTGGAGGGATTTTCAAAAGACTTCATCTAAATCAGTTTCTCTGGTCATCAGGATTGAGATTTATTCTTCACCTTGGATGTATCATCCCATGTTGATTTTTTTATGCTTTTATTGGTGCACTATGGTCTCACATCATAATGTGATTCACAGCGATAGTGATGTCCATGCACACAGCACTTGGTGAGCTCTCCCTTCTGTTCATCTATTCCATGTGAGTCTAAGTAACAATGAACCTCTTATGAATGTGATATTCCAAAGATAACCCAGAATTTTGCATCATCTCCATCCATATAACAGACCACACACGTTTTGTTTGTTTGTGTGTAAGGCTACATACTGCTTATCCTCTGGTAATCAGAGCTCATTTCCATGATTAAACCAGTATATGCAGATTTTTCTCCTTTAAAAATACATACTTAATGTATACTTACACATTTAATGGAATGGTAATAATAAAATAGAAGTTTAATCACCAGAAGTAGCTGATGTCATTGACCCCTTTGGAATAATTAGGAAAAGCTAAAACCTACACTGAATTTTAAAACTATGCTACGCTAAGCCAGTGGATATTATCCCAAAGAAGAAAAATGCAATCTAAGGCTTTTAATAAACATATTTTTGGGCCAAGAAAGTACAAAATCCTTAGCTCAGATTTTAAAATGAAACAGAATGTAGTCAATGTGTAGTCGAATAAATGTAGATTTCAAACTCGTGAGCTTGCTCCTTATGGGTAATTTTCAGAGTGACATTAGGTAAGCTTTTTTAGCCCTGCTGCAATCTCTTCATCTACAGAATGAGGTTACTTTAAATCACTGCAAACATTTCCTATGCTCTTAGTTTTCGTATATAAATATTAGGGAACCACGTAGAACATCCGGAAAGAATTTCAAATAAGAAGACTATCAAAGGAGCCAACACAGATTCTAATCAGTTTTTGAGGGGCATAAAAGAATTCTGACATTTAACCATCCAGGGCTGTACAGTGCAGGATAGTAAATACCACCAGTCGAGTCAGCAATTATTTTATTAAGCAGTTATACATTCGCCTAGCCACATCTAGACTGGAGAAGAAGAAAGCAATTGGTCCTTTGAGTGCAAACCCAAAGCCGACTGGAATTTTTACAATAAGGTGGGAGAAAGAACTTATCACTGAAGAACATTCTAATAATCCAAGCTCATTTTTGTGATCAAACCAGTATATGCAGATTTCTCTCCTTTAAAAAAAAAAAGACAACTTTTGCTTCATTAAAAATACTGGCTTCTTTCATACCAATAAGCCATCTTCCATCCCAATTTGGAAACAGGGTCTATCTCCAAATAAATGGAATACAATATACAATCAAGCCCAAAATGTACCACTGTAGAGACAAGAGGGTGAGATGTCAGAGGAGAGAAGCGACCAGCAGAGAGATGAGAGCTGATAGCTGTGCTTCTGGCAATATTCTTGGTTTCAGCAATACCGTGCTCTCTCTTCTCCTCGCTCTAAATCATCTCCCCTTTCTTCCTCTCTTCCCTATCTGAGGAGCTTGATCCCAGCCTCCTGCTTTCTTCTCTTCATATTCAGCTTCTCAGGGAACTCACCAACCCTCATAAGTCAGCTCTGACCAAAGCAAGGGCAGAGATAGAGCCGAGAAGCCAGGAGCATCAGGATGGAGCCTGGTCAGCCAGCAGTGCCTGCCGACAGCAGAGATGGGGAGTCTAACTGACCCAGCATCCGTGTGTATCAAAAAAGAAGAAAGAGGAAAAGGAAAAAGAGAAGGAAGAGGAGGAAGAGAAAAAGGATGAGGAGAAAGAAGAGGAAGAGGAGGAGGAAGAAAAAAAGAAGTGAGCAGTCCTGAGACTAGTTGGTCAAAGAAGGGGAGGAAGGTGTGTGACCCCAGATCCTAACTACTCAGAGTGCCATGGGCAGGCAGTGCTGACATCCCTTGGGAACACTCTGGACATGTGGCATCTCAGGTCCCACCCCAGAATTCCTGTCTTAGTTGATCTTATGCTACTATAACAGAACCTCAAGAATGAGTCATTGCTAATGAGGCAACTTATTTGTTTTATGTTCCTGCAGGCTGGGAAGAGCCATGGCTAGGGTCTGGTGAGGACCTTCTTGCCATATTGCCCTCTGGGGGAGGACGAGAGTACTAGAAAAGGTGAGGGAGGGATGGAGCTGAACTGAGCATTGGACCAGGAGCCCGTTCCCACTCGTGAGCCTATCCCCTCTTACATGTCCCTCCTCTCAGCACTGTTGTATCAGGGATTAAGTGTCCAACCCATGAACTTTAGGGAGACACACCCAACCCATAGCACCTCCTGAATCGGGACCTGCAATGCACTGGCAGATGCACATGAAAGTTTGAGAAGCAATAGGAAAAAAACCAAAGGGGAAAAATAAGTCAGTTAACTATGGGCAACAGACCCTGTACTTATCAAATAGTCTCTGAGCAATATATTACTTTTGATTTGGATTCTCTCACATAAACTTGAAGTTTCCTTCCAACTCTGATGCAAGTCAGTGAATGTGGCCAGGAAGGATACTATGGAGAGTGAGCCATGTTGGGAAGACTTAGATCCTTCCCGGGCCAGGGGAGACCAGCTGGAACAGAAGATTCATACCTCCACATCGTCAGTAGGCATGAGATTCTAAAAAAAAAGGTGGAAGTTACGGGGGAAGACCATGAGGAATGTTGAAAGGAGTGTTAGTGTTTTTCCTGGGTGCACTGGATTTATTAAGGAGGATATTTAATGAAAGCAGTGTTTTACAAAGAAATATCCTACTACAAGAAATAGGGAAAGACCAACAGCCTGGAGACCAGACAGGCTCACATTTGTCTTGCTAAATTTTGTCCCTGTCCTTGTATCCATGACACTACCGTTGTACAGAGTGGTCCATCTACTCCTCTCCTTCATCTTCACCATCCTTCAAGGTCTAGTTCAGGCATCCCTTTCTCAGGAAGTCTTTCCCGATGATATTGGACTCTTATCAGTACCACTGTGGGGTCCTCTGGCCCTTAGAGACTATTTTACATAGTTAACCTCAAGGGTCTTAGATCAGAGACCTGCAGATTGAAAAGGTTATGAGTCAGGCTGTGAAGTCCTCCTTCCGACATCTTCAGAGCCTCCGGGGACGAGGATCTCAGTGGCTCACCCAGCAATCCATTAGAGGTGGAGGAGCTGGAATTGTTAAAAAAGAAAGTTCTTCCTCATATTCAGCAGAATTTCTCCTTTTGTGTCAGTCAGACACTAAGAAGCGCAGGGATAGCACAGTGAACTGCCTTTCATCTGTTCCTTTTTCACAGATTTTGTTGAGTCTGCAAGTTAAAAGTGTTTTAGGCTTTCTTTTTCTGATCTGAAAGAACTCAAACTTTCTCCTGGCTGGCACTCATTTCAAGTGTTCCTTTTGACATAGAGCTACATAGAGCTACCTTGAGAGCTCAAGTGGGCCCTGAATTGGTATGTTCTCTTCTTAGTTCAAATGTGGTTTGATTGCCTTATGGTTTTATAGTATCACTCTGGACTACAAAGATTCTGGAGCTGAGAATATTAGTGTAGCCTGAATGACAAAAATCAACACATAAGGTAGGAGATCAGATATATGCAAAAGGCACTTTGAAGGCAAAACTCTTTGGGACTCAAAGAACACCGAACCAAGAAGCTGTCTGTGCTCTGGTCAATGTCATTTATATAAGTAAAGAGCAGCAAATCTGTGACTCTGGGGTGGGCTAGGGTGGCCAGATCTTCCAATAAAATCAGAGCCTCCAGAGCCCCTGCCAATTTTGTCCCTGTACTTGTATCCATGACACTACCGTTGTACAGAGTGGTCCATCTACTCCTCTCCTTCATCATCACCATCCTTCAAGGTCTAGTTCAGGCATCCCTTTCTCAGGAAGTCTTTCCCGATGATATCGGACACTTATCAGTACCACTGTGGGGTCCTCTGGCCCTTAGAGACTATTTTACATAGTTAACCTCAAGGGTCTTAGATCTTGTCTATACTGTGTCCAAGGGCAAGTTACCATATTCAAGGACTTGCCAGGTCTGAGTATCCATGTCTTTAAGAAATAATTACAGCTCACCTCTCACAAAGATCCAATCCAACAAGCTGTTCTTCTCCTCCAATTCCCTCATTCCTAAATGGCCCCGAGGAACAGAGGAATAACGGGATTTAGTCTCCAGATCCACAAGCCAAGGGGCACAGACCCTTGGCCACAGTGACTTACTTGATCAATTTGGGGCTACCCGTGAGCCTTGGCAGCTGGGTCCCCTTTTAGACAAAAGCCTCTCTACTTCCTACAGGGGTCTTGCAGTCTACCATGCCTCCAGATCACAGAGAAGAACCCAATCTAATTAGCCCCATTATTGACTGGCAGAAACCGTATTCAATGCTGCAACTTCAATATTTAAATTCATCACTACAACCTTAACAATAAGGAGTATTATTCCCATTCTCCATATTGAGAAACTAGGGCAAAATCAGAATATGATAGCTTAACCAGAAACACACAAAAAAGAGGAATGGGTTGTGCTTTTAACCCATCCATACATGTAACCACTACACTCCCTTAGCACTTAAATGCATACATTAAGTAAGAAAAAAACAGTGCCTATGGCAGACAATCCCAATATATTCAAGTCACTGCAAAAAACGCAAAAGTTAATACTTTGTAGAAAGGTAGAGCTATGATAAAACTTCTGTAAAAGACTGAAAGATTTAAGATTTTAAGCACCAAGATTAACACCAGAGAGCACATACAAAGCCAGAATTATTTTTAAAATATTTTATTGACAGCAAAGTTTAGTGCTTGAAAAAATACTTGTTTCTTTAGAAAAGATTTTTTTTTGTGCAGAAAGTAGTGTCTGATGCCAGCAATCCCCCCAGAAGCCTAGAAGCCTAGCTGCTCTAGTCTAACCAGCGAACAACCCACCAAGGTAGACAAACATTTGGTTGAAATCAGAAACAATTGGCATATATTTCTTGGGCATTATTAAAAATGTGCTCTTTGGGCACAGTTACTGTTTTGTTTGTCAGGTGAAATAAATTGAAGTGAAACGTAAGAAATTTGGAGCTGAAAAGCCAAATGCTATCTTCAGTAATATAGTCTACATTACAAGGAGAGCTCTCTGGGGTCTTAGTCAGTTGAGAGGCATATCACTAATTGCAGATTTAAGTCGGATAGCAACTTTTCTGTCTAGTATCTTCTATAGTTCCCCCAAAGATCTGAGAGCATTCATCTTGCTTCTTTGTGTATATTGCTTGGACTGCCTGTTTTGTACCAAAGATTCTAAAAGACTGAGGACCCAACTCTGAAGCAGTCTGAATCTATTAGGAAGCGTTCAATGGCACTCATAATTCCACTAAACAAGAAAGTGGAGGCAGAGTGACGCCAAGACTAAACTTGTCAGAGCCCTCAGAATATCAGAAAATACTCATTCTCTTCCCGTCTTTCTATCCAGATGTCCTCAGGAATTTTGGCCTCTTGACTACTCCAGGCATCACAATGAGACATAATGAGGCCGGACTGGAGACCTTTCACGGAAGCCCCATAACTAATGTCCCATCCTGTCTCATTGGTCGGATAGCTAGAAGTTTGTCTCAAAACCAATAACCAGCAAATCTCGTAGAATGAGATTTCCATGATGGACTTAGATCAATCAGAATTTTTCTGAGCTGGCATGGATTTGGTCACTGGAACAAATCAAGATTTTATTTCCACACACCAAAAAAAAAAAAATGTGGCAAATGACCAATGAGTAGGTCAGTAGCTTCCAGAGTGATTGGCATAGTCGGATAGCACTGCGCTGGGCTACTTACATACTAATGTAGCAGAAGAGTAGATAAATTTCCATCTGAATGTGTCATGTTTGGCCAACATTAGACACTAGGTGCTGTCTACTGGTTGGCTGTCATTAAGGATTTAGAGTGTGTGAGTGAGGTCATTGAATATAGATAAAAATATCCAAACAAAATTATAATTGTGGTATAGGCGAAATTAACTGGAAAGCATATTTGGAGAGCTCAGGCCTATAAGAAGTGATCACACTAATTACTAATAACTAATAACTATTAAACAAACAAAGAGTGAGAGAAGCAACAAGACCAGGAGGAGATAATAAGAACACAGCCTGTGGCATAAAGTATGTGAGAATGTGAAGGACAACTCATTAGTATCTAGTGTGACAAAAAGAATAACACCTGGAAATTAACTGGTCATTGGTACTTTCCTGAGATCAGTGTCTGACCCAAACTAGTTGAATGTGAATTAAGAAATTATTGGGAGAGGAATAAGACATGGATCTAAGACACTCTTCTTCAGGAGGTTGCCTGAAAACAGGACATAGAGGCAGATTTTCACATTATTTTTACATGGAAGATATTTGTACATGTTTAAGTGCTCAGTGGAAGCAGAGGAACTGAAGGAATGATGTTCCTGCTGAGGGAGAACAAATTGGCTTTAATCAGCTGAGGCCAAGCCTTGGAAGGCATCCCAGTGGTCTCCATTCTCTCTTGTGAAATACCAAATTCATACACTATACGCTGGTAGGTTTTTGCACAGAGCTGGGCCTATGGCATTTGCTCAGTAAATATGTAGTTTATTTAATTGTTGATGGAAGTATGTGAAATTTGGATTAGCAAAGAGAAATACGGAGTCAGGGTGGCGCATGAGTGTAATGCCAGTACCGGGGAGGCTGAGACAGGAGGCTAACAGGTTCGAGGACAGACTCAACAAGTAGAAAGACTCTCATCAACCTAGTGAGATTCTGTTTCCAAATAAGAAATAAAATCGAGCTGAGGGTGTAGCTCGAAGATAGAATGCCTCCAGATTCAGTCCCCAGTACCACAAAAAATAAAAAATAAAATACAGTGGATAAATATGTTACTGTTGGTAAATTAATACAAAGACAGGATTTTGGTCTTGGCAGCCTTGGTTAAATTTAGCTTTCATGTTACCACATCGAGGGAGGCTGAGTCATTCCTTTCTAGCTTACGTCTACCTGAGCCCAGCTCTCTAAACCAGGACATGGATATCCAAGAGCTCACTTCTTTTCACCAAGTGTCTAACCTGGCATTCTTTGCTTTGAATTCGACCCCTCTCTCCTGTGTTTCCCTCAACCATCCTGCTCCCTTCTATCTTCTTATATTTTCTTATTGCCCTTCTCAAGGGTCTGATAGTCCATCTTCCATTCTCCCCCCCCGCCCCCACTCTTTCTTCTCTGGTTAGTGCCCAGTGATCCCAGCAGACGCCCATCACCCAGCCCCAGCGAGTTATCTCTGCTCCTTTCTCTTGCCCCAGGTGGTCTTCGATGCTCTTTTTTTGAGATTCCATTGCACTCAGTGCACATCTCTTGCTTAGCTCTCTGTTCTGGCTTGGATACAACATGTTCCTCCAAAGCTGTATGTTGAAAACATGGTCCCCAGTGCAGCAAGCTTCAGAGGTGGGGCTTGTGAGCAAGGGCTGGGTCATGAGAGCTGAGGCCCTGTGACAGGAGATTTGAGAGCTGCAGGGACTACCCAGAAGGGACCGCGTTGGAGGTTGTAGCTCGCTGGGCGTGTGCCCGCGAGCCCTGGAAGGCTTTGTCTTCTTTCCAGATCCTCTCTCTCCACTTCCCGGCTGCCACAAGTGGAGCAGCTTTCCCCGCCACCGGTCCACCATGATGTCATGCCTCATCTCAGGCCCAGAGCGATGGCGCTGGTGGACCTTGGACCGAATCCTCTGAAGCCATGAGCCACATGCATCTTTTCTCCTCTAAGCCGTTCTTGTCAGGCATTTTGGTCGTGGCAATGAAAAGCTGACTAAACTCTCATCACGTCACATGAGATTTAGTAGCACTGCTTGCCTGTCCTTCCACGAGTTGGGTGGCTAATTCAGGCCTCACACATCACAGGTCGTCCTTAGATGGGCTCATAGCACAAATGAGTAAAGAAATGATAATGCATTTTCAACAACTGATGAAGTTGAGAGTTGGAGTTCTTCAATTCTGTGGAGTCCTTCATTGATCTTTATTCAACAGTTATATGGACATAAAGTACTAAGTGTCTGGCTCATCCATTTTTAATCCAAATGGTACTATAATAAACATCTTATTGTTGTTGTTTTAACCTCTTTCTACACTACTATTACAATTAATTGATCATTAAAAAAATGGAAGCCCAGACCTCATCTTTTGGGGGCCTATGCATGTGGGGCAGTTAATCTTTTAAGAAAAATAGAGAAGAGGCTGATTGTTCAGAAAAATATTACTTTGTGATTAAAGTCTAGAAGTCACTGGCTCTGAGACATTTGGTTTGGCTTGTTGAACAATTAAGCAAAAAGATTATAAGTAAAATATATAATATGATGGCAAATGTGTAGCTTCTAGTGTGGAGTTTAAAAAAAACACACACATTTTCTAGATCAGATTTTTTTAATCCTGACTTATGATTTCCACATAATAAATACCTGTGGGAAAAGGACGACTATATAAATTACATTTAACAAACATTTTTCTACAAAGTACCAGAATGGGTTTATTGGATAAATATCCAGGAGCCTTTTTCTGACAGTCTAGTATCAGTAGAGTGGTTAGTCTCAGGGTTCTGACCCATTTCCAGCTAAGTAATTTTATTCTACCTGCTGAACTTCCCCTACCATCGCCACTTGACGCGGAATTCTTCTTCATTTCTCGTTCCACCTGAAGTGTTACTCCATCCTGAAAAACAGCCTCATGTACCGCTCTAAAGGTGATGCTTTGCTGTGAAGAGTGAGGCAATTCTGTTATGTTAAGTGCTTGGGAAAGAACGCACTTGGAGTGCTCCTGTACAAATGCACGCTAACATTACCCAATGAGCCTTCCTTTCAACATTACCCAATGAGCCTTCCTTTCAACATTACTCAATGAGCCTTCCTTTCAGCCCTTGTGCACTGTGGCATTTTCAGAACGAAGAGGCCTTCTCCCACTGCAGTTTATTTATGTGATATATTCAGAATGGACCTATTTCCTAAAGGCACCTGTGAATATGTGTGGAAGAAATATGAAGGAAACAAAAATTAAATACAGATGAGGTTAAGCAGCGAGCCGTCGAGAGGCCAGTGGGGTTGCTCAACTGCAGCTTCAAGCCTAAAGCTGAAATGCTGAATGATTAGGCAGAATGGAAAATAATCACAGGAAGTATCTTTTAGCCAAATGCTACAACCTAAACTCCAAATGATATTTTGTAGTTCCAAGAGGTACTTAGGGGAGGCAAATATCTTCTAACTACAGAATTCAGAGCTTCCTACACTTTGAGATGAAGTCTTTTTTTTTTTTTTTTTTGCAAATTTATCAAATATCATTACATGTGGCATCTAAAAGATGACCACCGTTTTCGAAAGGAAAATGAGCGATACAGTGAATATTCAGATATAGATTCTTTCTAAAAGGCCTCACCTTGCTCTCTCTTTAAAATAAGTTATTTTTGTTGTGCTTTAGTAGCCCCAAATTCACTATTGTCTTTCTCAAAAAAAAAAAAGCTCCTGCATTTGTTTTGAAGATATGTGTTTGCTTTGAAAAACAGTGGTATTATTGATCCTTAAATACCCAAAGAGGTCATAAGGTTAATTCCGGTGTATTAACAGAAATAACTTGGCATATGTCTTCAGAAACTAGGTTAGAATACAGATGGGAGCTGACTGGCTGCAAATCCATTTTTGGATATCAAACAGTAGATATTCTGATTTTTTTCTATTCATATCATAAGTGAATCAACATTTTCTTCATCCTTTTGCTTTAAAACTTACACAGGTACATAAAGAAAATAAGAGGGAGCTTTCCAAGAACACATCAAAGACTTTGACAGTGGATGTTGGATTTGACTGAGATAACAAAGGTTTACCTCACTGAGGAACGGCTCTCGAACCTTCTCTCTCCTCTTGTGATGTTCTGACTGATTCCGGAAGCATTTCTGTGCTGTTCAAATTGCATTCTGAACGTGAATATTTAAGACTGTTTGTTCATATTTGGAGGCAGAGGTTCCACAGTTAAAGGCATAGAAACTGGGCTCACATCTCTGGGGTCACCATCTGGCTCTGCTCCCAGTACAAGACCTCTGGCCTCAATAAACTTGTTTCATTTTCTTGGAAATGGAAGTAAGGATAATCTTTTTTCTCTTGGAGTCAGAAGGATTAAATGAGTTACTGCTTATACTGCCCCCTAGAGGTGTACTGAAAATGGATGGGATCCAGCAGCCCATGGTGGCTTTGAATTTGAATAATGGCTACCTGGTGGTCCTCCAAGTAACACACTTCAATCTCTCATATTGCTTGCTCCGAAGGCCTGTGCTGATCTAGCAGGATGTGCACACGTTGATAATGCCCCCGTCTGAGTCTTGTGCTTTATTGACATTGGAGCCTCAGGATGGATTTGGAGTCCTCTTTCCCATTTCCCTATGGCATGGATGTTTCTATAGGCTTTTGTAAACCTGCCTTTTTACTCCATTATTCCTTGCTTTGGCATTTATTTTGAAAGGAAACCATCTTAAGAATGGAACTAAAAGTAAAGTCCACGTATTCCTGCATCACAACACAGATCTGTACAGTCCTCCCACCTTTTCAACTATCTACCCAGTACACATCCTCCCCGTGCACGTAACTTGATGTTGCTTCTGTGGGGTGCACCCTTATAGCTTTTCTTCATCTCTACCACTCATGTCCTTTACTCTGACATGAGATATCTCTGACCAGGCTAGTCCCTAACTTGGGCCTAACTGTGAGCTCGGCTTATCTCCACCCCGTTCTTTTGGGTTTATCAGGACACCTGTCCATAGGCTTGACTGATTCATCCCAAGTGCTTTGGTCTGCTTCCTCCTAGATAACTCAAGCAACCCCCATAGTCATATGGTTTGGGAGCTAAAAAGCTTTTGAGATATCTATAATCCAAACACCTAATTCTACAGATAGGAATTAGTAAATTCAGTGCCATGCATTCACTTTTCGTCTCTTTGTATGCATTGTAAACCCCTTATTGTACAAGGAAACAAGTTGTGTTTTAATTCTTAAAGTTTAAATTTGAAAATAGAATGTCTACTTAAATATCTGATTTTAAAATATAGAAAAGTATATTAAATGGTGGAATCAAAGCTATGCTTTCTTACCTTCATTTAGTATAGAAGAAGAATTCTATACTAAACTGTACATTTGAACTTTGTTTGGTTCATTAATAAAAATATCTTGGCCCCATATGATGGTACACACCTGTAATGCCAGTACTTGGAGGTTGAGACAGGAGGGTTTCAGACTTGAGGCCAGCCTTAGCAACTTAGCTAGGTTCTCATCAACTTAGCAAGACCTTGTTTCAAAATAAAAGAGGGCTGGGTTCAAAACCAGTACCAAAAAAAAAAAATTGTGTTTACTATCCTTAGTTATTAAATGAATAACTGTACATTTAAAAGAATCTATTTTATTAGATAATAGATAGGGACAGATCAGTGATAGGAAGCACATTATATAATAGTGTGGAATCTGGTATGAATTTATAAAGCCAAAAATAAGACAGCGATTATAGAAATTAAAGTGCATGACAGCATGAATATGTAGCTGGTTTAAAAAGCATGTTTTCATATAATAATAAGGGGGTACCTACCTATGCACTATTGCACTGAAAAATAAAAGATAAACATTACCTAATACAGCCTGACTCTAAGACATGCATATTAGAATTACCATGTAAAATGAAGTAGCAAAACGTATTACCTGTGGTCATCTCTGTCTTGGTAGATTATAATTTTTTTATTCTTTGTATCTTTTTTCTTTTCAAAATTTTACATAATAAACAAATAGAAAACATTTGAAAATAAAAATAAATCTATAAAAAGTAGTTGCATCTTTCTGAAAAAGTTACTTTCGTTTTATAGCAAGTGCAAGACATTCCTTCCCCAATCATATGCATTTTCTAGGACCAGAATGTAAGCCTGCAATCACACCGTCATTGATGTTACTTTTCAGTGGTAAATACTAGATGATTCCAAATACTAAAAATCAGAAAGAAAAAGGGTGGGCCCACAGCTTGCAATATGGAGGCTGCTCCTTGAAGTTCCCAGGGAACTTGTTTAATTCAACTTGATGCAGGTGTATGGGCAGAGTAGACTTTAATGTTTTAATGCCCTGGAATAGACAGTGATCTTCTCTCTCTTCTCTCTCTTATCTCTTCTCTCTTCTCTCTTCTCTCTTCTCTCTTCTCTCTTCTCTCTTCTCTCTTCCCTCTTCCCTCTTCTCTCTCTCTCTCTCTCTCTCTCTCTCTCTCTCTCTCTCTCTCTCTCTCTCCTGCCTACTACCTACCTGAGACTCAAGCAATCTCTCCTCGGCCAGGAAGACAAGTCCTGACAATGCACTGGTTTCATTCCACAAGGTCCCCCTCCCCTGAACTGAGCCCACCCTAACCATTTACAACCTTGAGCCAGTCACTCCACCCCCAGGGTCTTAGTTCCACAACCACTGAAGGAGATAATAGCAGTCCCTTCTTCGCTGTATGCTGGGAAGATAAAATGAATCCCTTTACCCTAAAGCTATTAGAGCAGTCCCAGGCCACTGCTGCTGTACTTACGTACTCCCTTTCTACGCGATCCTCTTCCCCCCTCCTCTCTCCTCTCTCCCTCCTCCTCATCTGGACAGTGATCGTCATCTCTGCCTGGAAGAGAGCTTTAAACCAGAGGTGTGGGGGCAGGAAATAACCAGCACCATCTGCCATTCCTCATCGCTTCTCACCAGTCGCTATAATGAGCTTTTTTCCCCCCTAGTCTTTAAAAAACAATCAGCTTTTTTTTTCCCCCTTTGGGTCTAGTGACCCATGATAACAGGACACACTGCTCTTTTTTTTTTTTTTTTCCCCCTTTTGGTTCACATGACACTAAGCAACAAAGTAATAAAAGATATTTCTTTTTTTTTTTTTAATAATGCTAGTCCACACAGAAGGAGGAGGAAGGGCCCCATTCCTTACTAAACTGCCCACCAATTGCTCCGTTTGGACTCGGCGGGGAATTCCAACAACGCACCTGACTTTTCATTTATTTATTTTTTATTGGTTCTGGGAGAGGTTTGTGATTCATTCCGTGCAGTGTGCAAGCCCTCGTACTAGAGGAACAGGTGGCCTCTGGAGTGATTTGCTTTATTAACTTTGAGGGCAAAGGAGGGAGAAATAGAAGAATTGCTTAAGTGCAATATGCTGGTGGAAAGTTTAGACTTTTGTAGTTGGGTGGCATTTCAAAATGTTTTAACTGGTTTCCTCGTGATAGATGGGCTGGCTTTAGAGGTGGAGGTAGCGTATTGGCGTGGAAAGACAAAGAGGCTAAAAGACAGCAAATCAGCTCACAGGAGGACAGCTCACTAGACCTCTGGTGTCCCTGGGACTCAGTGGCCTTCTTGGTAAAACAAAGGGGTTGGACCGGCTCAGTGAGGCCTTATGGGTTCCTAAATAAGGATAAAATCAAACTTTCAATATTAACTCTCCTGAGAAATGCAAGGAATTCTATTCATAAAGATATGATAGTCATAGAACAATAAGCGGGTGTGGTGCTGCAAGCCTGGTGTGGCCCTGGTGTCCCAATGTGAAGTAGGGAGCATCCCCACAGGAACAGAGGATGCTGCGATAGCCACGAAGGTTAACTTTCCCCAGGCCAAAGGGGTTCGGAAGACGGAGCCTCGAATTGGACACAGGTCTGAGGACCCTGCCTCTCTCCCTCCAGAACGATCAGCCAAGCTGCTAAGGATTCCAAAACAAAGGATCCCAAACAATCCAATGGGAGTGTGCAAGGTCATAAGGGAAATGGATTAATGCGAGTGCTTCTCTGCGTTTGTGAAGGGCAGTTGGGGAATCGAGGTGCCCACAACTGGAGGAATCGGGTCACAAAGGGAGGCTAAGGAGAAGCTCAGTTGCAGCAAAGAAAGAGTGGGAAAAAAAAAAAAGACTTAGGACAAAAACACTTTATCATGATCACTAATTCTTTCTTCCCCAATATCCTTTTTAAATATAGCGAAGCACCTGGATGTTAGTAAGTAAATCAAACACGAGTGGGCATGGTGCTGCCATCTCAACGATTTCAGCACTTGGAATACTGGACGGGGTGGAAGAGACAGAGGAGTGGTCGCCGGGGCTGCTGTGCGTATCAGATGAGCCGCCTTCCTTCTTCTGGTCCTGTTTTCCCAAATGATAAACCAGTTGATTGGCCCAAATTAATTTACTTGATACCAAAACCCTGCAGGGTGCACTAAGGGCATGAAGATAGTTTTTTTTTTTCTTTGAGAACTTGTTACTCCTCAAATTCTGTGATTCATCATCGCAGCAAAGACTGGGTGGGTGTGAATTATTTGGACATCCCAAGCTACAGATGACATAAAAACTTATTCGCACGAAGAATAAGCAATAAAAATTTAAATGAAGAGTTATGGATGGTAGTATACACTTTGATGTCCATCAAATTTATGATTTACAAGCCTGCTCTTTCTGGCTTATGATGTAAGTAACATCTCAGAGATATAATATAGCAATGAGATGATGCTTACGTGAATATATTATATTTTTATGAAATACAATGCATCATTCTACTAAGAAGAAACTGTCTGAAAATGAGCCCTGTAGATTCTAATTTCTGCACCGTGCAAGGACAACTAGTGAATTATTTTCCCCCTGCAATCTCCATTTTCCTTTGCAGTGTCACAGGCAAAAACTAAGCCTCTTTGTTTGCACTGGTTTCAGAATTAAATTGGTTTGTATATTTGTTCTCTCCTCCTCTTCCTGAATTTGGTTTCAAAGTAAACAGTTATTTCGGTTATTTTCATTAAATTCTCTCTCTCTTTGTCTCTCTCTCTGTCTCTCTCTGTCTCTCTCTCTGTGTCTCTTTCTCTCTCTGTCTCTCTCTGTCTCTCTCTCTGTCTCTCTGTGTCTCTCTCTGCCTCTGTCTCTCTGTCTCTGTCTCTGCCTCTCTCTGTCTCTCTCTGGCTTTTTTTTCTTTAAGTCTTCAGTTAGTTATTGTAATCATTCTCTCTCTCTGTCTCTCTCTGTCTCTCTCTCTCTGTATCTGTCTCTGTCTCTCTCTGTGTGTCTCTCTCTGTCTCTCTCTTCTCTCTCTGGATTTTTTTTCTTTAAGTCTTCAGTTAGTTATTGTAATCATTCTCTCTCTCTCTGTCTCTTTCTGTCTCTCTCTGTGTCTCTCTCTGTCTCTCTGTGTGTCTCTCTGTGTTTATCTCTCTGTGTTTCTCTCTTCTCTCTCTCTCTCTCTCTCTCTCTCTCTCTCTCTGGCTTTTTTTTTTCTTTAAGTCTTCAGTTAGTTATTATAATCATTCTGGGTGGCTTTTCCTCTTTATGTTTGAGTCTGATATCTGCAGTGTTTTAAATTGCATTTAATCGGTTTGCTTCCATTTTCTATGATTTTTTAAGCTAAATATGACTTTTATTACAATCTGATCTTCTTCAAAGTATTTGTTATGGAGACTAAACTGTATAGGCAGCTGTGCGTGGTGACACATGCTTGTAATCCCAGGATTTGGGAGACTGAGACAGGAGGATTGCAGATTTGCACCCAGTCTTAGAAATTTAACAAGGCCCTCTGCAACTTAGTAACACCCTGTTCCAAAATAAGAAATAAATAGGGCTGAGGGTTTAGCTTAGAGGTAGAACTACTGGCTTCACGCCCCAGTAACATGTGCATGTGCACACACATATACCCACATATAAGGTTGATGAAAATGAAAAATAAAGATGATCATCAATTTGTCATTTGCTGAATGCTGACAAATTACAAGGAAGAAACAAAAATGGCATTCACTGCAGAAATTGTTTTAAAAGTTAATAGCAAGCCAGGTATGGTGGCACACATGTGTAATCCCAGTACTTGGGAGGCTGACAAAGAAGGATCATAGGTTCAAATAAAATAGTGCTGGATTGTAGCTCATATGTAAAATGCCCCTGAGTTTAATCCCTAGCACCATTAAAAAAAAAAAGTTAATGGCAAACTTGGAGTCTTGAAAAACAGCAGAAATTACCTTATTTGGTAAAGGCAAAAGCTTTAATAATTTCGGGGGGAAAGAAGGGGACAGTTAACCTAGAAATAACCTTTGACAAAAATAAAACCAGCCACACTTTTCAATTTCAAGCTAAAAGAACTAAAAAGTTATTTCTACCTAATAAAAAAGTACAATAAGATTCTAAGCTCCCACAGAAACTCTTCATCTATGTTATAACACATCAAAAACCACAGAGGGCTCATTTATCCTGTTGGCAGCGCTTATAAAGTTTTGTGGGCATTTGTGATTGTGTGTGTGACAGGGGAGTGGGAAAGGGGGCGGATCGGAGGGTAAGGGACAAATTATTAAGTTACTAGAAGAAAATATGGGGAGATCTTTTAATAATTCACTTAACAAATATTCATTGAGCGTCTCCCAGGATCCAAGTACAGTGGTCCCTCGGTATCCATGGGGATTGGTTTCGGGATCCCTACAGAGTCCAAAATCTGAAGATGCTCAAGTCTTTTATATAAAATGGTGTTGCATTAGCGTGGAACCTACACGCATCCTCCCATGCCGGGGTCCAGCCCTAGCAGAGCCGGGGTTTGTGTGTTGATGAGAGGGAAACCGAGGCCGATGAGAGAAGCCACACGAGATCAATCTTTCTCCATTTTATTCAGTATTTGTTACAGTTTTTATACTTTCTTTGTTGGCAGAAAAGCAAGAGCATAGTCATACAAGCAGGATTGCCAAGGATGGGAAAAGGTTTTATTTTTTATAGAGTTTAGGGCAAGGGTGCCAGACATTTAAACAATCATAGTATGCTTTGTCTCACTTCACAAGGCTGACTCAAACCTAATCTTATACAGTGGCTCTAACTAAGGTCAGTTTGAACTTAATATTTGGCCCAATATCTTTATCCTTGGGAAAAAATCTTTGCTGCCTGAGTCTCTCACAAGCCGCTGCCCTTCAGTTTTAGTTATAATGTTTATACATAAAATTCCAATTATACATATTAATCCAAATAATCCTAAAATAATTTTATGAAGAAAGGAATGCTAGACATTCTTCATGGGGGAATCTACGCCGTTGCGGATCCCCTGATCGAGCTTTCTCAAGATCTGCAAAAGATAGGGTAGCACTCCCATGCTCTTTAACTCATGTCTGCATGATTACAGCAGCTAATACGATGTAAGTGTGATGCCAACAGTGATTATATTGTGTTGTGTAGAAAGTGACAGGAAGAGAAAAGTCTGTACATGTTCAGTGTGATGAGCTCTTTAAGAAATATTTTGATTCTGGGGTTGGTTATCTGTGCTGATGCGGGGCCCACAGACATGGCAGGCGGCTGTATTGTTCTAGGGGATGGAAATCATCAGTGAAGAGGGCATACCGAGTCCCCAACTGCTTAAAGATTGCATAGTGGTGAAAAAGAGACAATCCCAAGTGTGCATATAACAAGCCTGTAAGTGGCTAGTCAGCGAAGGATGAGCGTTAGACAGAGAGTAACTAGGAATTTTTAGGGTACAAAAAGGTTTTCTGGAGGGTTAAAAAAGTTGCATTTGGTTGGAGACCTGAAGGAAGGGTGCATTGTGTTGACATTTAGGAGGAAAGTATTCTGGGAAGGAGGGACAGCATGTTCCAGGGTCCTGGGGCAGGACACTACATGGTCCAAGTTCAAGAAACAAGGAGGAAATGCAAATGTCAATAGATGATGTCAGAGAGAAGGGTGCGGCCTGTGCTGCCTGGCATAAGATCCAATATTTCTGTAAATGGTTGACAGAATTGACGATAACAATTAAAAATATCCACATGGTGAAAACTTCTGCAAAGGAAGCCACTAGATAACCAGCAACTAAGGGGGATTGGTCATTGCTGTCGCAGAAGGGCAGGTTTTCTTCATTTTCTTAAAAGAAACCTCTTTATGTCAAGACTAAAATGTTATGATTATAGTAATTAGTAATCCCCAGAGAAAAGCAAACGGCCCAAGAATATGAAAAGAAAATGGAACAAAAGTGAACAGCCTTCCATCGTGTTAAAGATGCCCAACGTCCAGCCCAACTGGACTCAGGATAAGAGGAATCCAAATAAGAACTGCACGAAGGGGCAGCGCCTTCTCCTAGCAGATTCACAGAGGGCTAAAGGCTTGAGGTTAACAACATCGCCAAGTCTGCGACCCCGAGAAACAGACCCTGTCATGTGTTGCCAGTGGGAACATAACCAGGTACAGCCTGCTTAAGGAGAGAACTTTGACCCTAACTACCTAAGTTTTACATTTTTACTCCTTTAACCGGGCAGCCTCACATCCAAGACTATATCCAACAGATTTATTTGCACATGCTTTTTTAAAATTACGTACAAGGATATTCACTGAAGTCTCGTTTTGTAATAGCAGGAAACCCTGCGCTATGTAGTGTAGCGAGAAATGAACTAGCAAGGCTCAGTGGCGCATGCCTTTAATCCCAGTATTCAGGAGGCTGAGACAGAAGGATCAACAGGTTCAAAGCCAGCCTCAGCAACTTAGTAAGCCTCTGTTTCAAAATAAAAAGTAATCTGGATTTTAGCCCTCTGTCCGAGTGGTGGCTGGTAAAGATCTTCTCCCATTCTGTAGGCTTTCTCTTTAGGTTCTTGATGGCTTCCTTTGATGAGAAGAAACATTTTAGTTTGATGCCATCCCACTTGTTAATTCTTGCTTTAATTTCCTGTGCTTTGGAGGTCTTATTGAGAACGTTATATAGGCACGCTGCCTGTGCCTATATGTTGGGGTGTTGAGCCTATGCCCTCCTCCAGATAATGGAGGGGAAACCTCAGCAAAGCTAAAAAGGAAGGGTAGGAGAGGAAGAAGGCTGAGGTTGATTAATGGAGGAGCTACATTCCAATATGCGTATAAGTGTGAAAGTAGCATGGTCAACCTGGACATCCATTGCTGGGAGGAGGGAAAAAGGGAAGCGGGGTGGGGGGGCACCAAGCACTGTGTGAACATATGCCATTGTCAATATGATCCACATAAAAATTAAAACAATTTTTTAAGTTTTAAAAATTAATAAAAAATTAAAAACAAAAATAAAAAGAGCCAGGGGTGTAGCTCAGAGGCAGAATGCCCCTGCATTCAATCCCTAGCACCACAAAAAAATAAATTGAATTAAAAAGAAATGAATTAAAATTCAGAGGTGGAGCTGATTATACATCTCTTCTTAAACTTTCATCCTGAGAAGTTTTGAGCAGGTAGAATGATTGTAAGGCTGTTTAGAAAAAAAGTTATCTGCCATTGGTTTCAGGAGAGATTAGGTTTGGGGGAGAGTGTGTGGCAATTTCAATGTCATTAAAGGGTCCTGATTGCATTCTAAGGGGAGAGCCATTGGGGACAGGAGCACCGGCAGTCACAGTGCGCTGGCCAGGCTGAGAACGTAAGCAGTGAGCAGGCCCTGAAGGGCCTTTCTCACACCAGCTGGTCCTCCAGGCTTACTTTGTGCCTTCAGAACAGAGCACTGGCCTAATCATATTTGCAGTTTTTAAAAGACACTGTCTGCTAGTGCCAGGGAAGAGAAAGCCGCAAAGCCAAATGTGAATAATGTAAAATGTCTAAAAGAAAAAAATTATTTTTAAAGTCCAGAAAGGGCACAGACCTTCAGCCTAGGCAGCTTCAAGTTCTCTTCTCTCTAGTCTGTCCTCTTCCCGGTTTTCCAGCCCTGTCTGCCTGCTGCAGATTCCTTGGTCCCCAGGAGACAGCTAGACTTTCTCTCCAGGTCTCTCTTGAAACACATTCCCACCCTAGAACTCACTGGGGCATTTTAATTAGTTGATGTGGGTGACGGCAAAGGATGTGTACTCTCGGCGTACCTGTCTCCAGCGAGCAGTGGTAGAGAGCGGAGCCCCTAATTCCAGCCACGCCACGGGCATTAATCAGCCTCTATATAAACACGGAGGCTGCTCTTCCTTTTTCTTTTAATGAATAACTGGATGCCAGTGCATGAATTCACCAGGGTGCCGGCCTTTAAAATTACCTGTTTTTTTTTTTTCTTTTTTCTTTCATGGGCTTCTCACTGGGGAAAATGTCTTGGTTAAGTTGAAACGGGGGTGCGGCAGAAATAAGAGAGGGTGAGCGCTGTTCCCAAAGCAGAAAACGAAGAGTGTGTTCATCGACTTCATCTTCAAAGAGAAGATTATTAAGAACAAATTTAGATGGTTTCATGAGCGCTTTAGAGCCGAACATTATTATCTTAACTCAAGTTGTCATCAAATGAGGGGAATTAAAAATATATTTTTTGTATTCCTTACCTTCCTCCTTCAAAAACATTCCAGAAAGGCAGCACCGTGGACAGTTCGGTGTCACCACGATCCAAAGCGACACAGCGACATTTCTTGGCACAGAACAAGTAGTTATTAGAGGAAGCTGAGCTTACCTAAATTGAGTTCTCAAAATTATTTGTACCCTATAACTATGTAGGAAAAACCTAGCACCTTCTAAAAAGACTTTTTTTTAATTTAAAGAAATGCTTTTGCCAGGCTTGGTGGCACATGCCTGTAATCTCAGTACTTGGGAGGCTGAGCCTGAAGGATTGCAGATTTGAGGCCAGACTAAGAAACTTTGTGAGATTCTTTTTCAAAATAAAACATTACCAAAAAGGACCAGAGGTCTAGCTCACCCCTGGGTTCAATCCTCAGTACCAAAAGAAAAAGATTTTTTTTAAATGAAAGATGTTTTCTTATTGTGTCTCATTTAAAACATTTTGAAAATCTTCATCTTCTAATTGAAGTCAGTGGCGTGCAGTACAGCCACTTCTGATTTTATATTTCTTCTTCCCATGAAGTAAATTAAAATATGCACATGATCGTATGAAGTCACACCTGATATTTATATTCCAGAGGAGCACAGGCCCTCAGGAGTGCCCACAGTAAGACAGGTTTTAATCCAGTGCCACTCAGAGGTCAGAGATGGCGTCTAGCTCCCTGTGTCAGAAGTCCGTTCTTCATAAAGTCAGTATTTAGAGGAAGACCAGAGTCGCTTTCTTCTTCCAAACCAAGCCTGTGTCTCCCTCCGGTGCATGCCCCAGAGAAGACAGTTTCTACTTTGAGGCGAGCTCAGTGCGTGGCTGTCTCAAAGCTCTGTGAGCCGAGAGCAGGTGTCTCTGTGTGTTTCCTTCAGAGCAACAGTTTAGTTTCTGCAGTGTTTGTCAACAGGAGGGCACATCATAAATGCTAATTTGTTATATATTATTTGCCTAAGATTTTGAAGATTTGAATCCTGTCAAACAAACACAGGGATATTATTTGAGTGTTCTGTAAACATTGACATGTGACTTCTCCAGTTTTCTATTTCTACAAAAATAAATCATCTCCAAATTTAACAGCTTCAAAGAACATCCGTACTAAGTCAGAGTGCCATGGAGAGGGAATTCAGGCAAGGCTCAGCTGGCCGGCTCTTCTGCTTCACATGGTGCTGACTGGGGTCACTCTGGTAATCAGCTGACAGACGGGCTGGTCTGGAAGATACACAGGGTTTGGCTCATGTACCTGCCGTGTTGGCAGGGGTGGCCGGAGATCTGGGCCCTGCCGTTTCTGTCACCTAAAGACTACAAGCGGCTGCTCCAGCACAGATCTCTGAGGAGTAGAACCTCACAAGAGGCAAAGAGTGGGGCTGTGGCCTCTTAATTACTAGCCCTGGGCAGCAGCATCGTCCATTCTACTTGTGTGCTATTGGTCACAGCCGTCACTGGACGCACCTGAATTCAAGGGACAAGACATACTCCCCACCTCCCAATGGGAAACATATCTTTAGTTGGCAAAGGAGTGCCCCGTGAGAAAACAATGTGGTTTCTTGTCTCTCTGTAATAAACTACTCCATCAAAGGCACCTATTTTTCACACATTGATTTAACATAGAAATCAGCACCAGCTACACATCGTAAAAGCCATCCAAGAACCCTTCACCCCCTTACTCCTCCCATTAATTAATTGCTCTTAATTCTTCCACTAAAGTATCTTGCAAATCAGTTCTCTCCTTCCCACTTAGAGCACCTCCAGGTGGTGACTTACTAAAGCTCAACTTTGCTGAGAGCAGAGGCGCCGGGCATTGTGCTATTGATTTTTAAAACAGCCCCTCAGTTCATTGCTCATCCCAACACTATGAGGTAGATAGTGTCATGAGCTCCTTTTCATGAGTGAAGAAGATGGGACCTTGTGACTTAGGTGACTTTCACATTATCTTCCAGACAGAAGGACCACCACTGAAAACCAAACATCTGCCGGGCGCGGTGGCGCACACTTGTAATCCCAGCATTTGGGAGGCTGAAACGGGAGGATTATCATTCTCAGACAACCTCAGATAGTGAGGTTCTTAAAACTCAGTGAGACCTGTTTCAAAATAAAGAATAAAAAATAGGGCTGGGGGTGTAGTTTAGAAGTAGAATGCTCCTGGGTTTCATCCCCAGTACCACAAAAAAAGAAAGGAGAGAGAGAGAGAAAGAGAGAAAGAGAGAGAGAGAGAGAAAGAAGAAGAAGAAGAAGAAGAAGAAGAAGAAGAAGAAGAAGAAGAAGAAGAGGAGGAGGAGGAGGAGGAGGAGGAGGAGGAGGAGGAGGAGGAGGAGGAGGAGAGGAGAGGAGAGAGAGGCAGAAAATATCAAGCATCTGACTCCACAGTTCATTTCTTAACCAGATAGTCTATGCTTATGCAAGCAGAATGCCTTGGCTTAGAGGTGCAGCTTTGCCTGCAGCCTGGCTCCGAGCTCTTGGTTGGACACCTCTGGGAACTGCCACCCATGCCTCTGTGCTAACATAGAATCATTGTGTGTCTCTGTGCACATTTAGAAACTGGTGCTATTTCTAACCCATTTTATTCTCCAGTTAGACACACAAAAAAAGACATCCACTGCTTGAGCACATCAACAGTCTTGTTTAAAGAGAAGCCAAAGTTGGGTGACACCAGAGATAAAGTGCAGAAAGCATCAGCTGATCATTTGCTGACACTATTGTGACTGTCCTCATTTAATTGGCAAAAAGGAACAGCTCCAAGAACAGAGTTAAAAATAACATTCCAAATATTTCAAAATATAAACGGCACCGAGATAATTAAGATGGCACTTCACGGCAGCCTCTGGAGCAAGTTATAGCCATGGGGCGACTTAATTGGTTTCAGAAAAACTCACCAACTACTGCCTTGATGTCACAAAACTATTCTGTGTTTCCTTCACTTTGGGACTAGAGAGAGGAAGAGGCTGAGGTGTCCCAAAACATGGCTTTCTTTAGCCAGAGGCAGAAGGAAGTTTCTTCTTAGATTAGGGGAGTTTGAGTGGTGAGAGGCTTGCCCTGCAGGTGGGAAGCAAACCAGACAGCAGGGGTGCTCCAGGCTGATGGGTGGACCTTGCAGACCCTCTCCCCATCGAGTGCTGGGGCCTGAGGCCAAGGAGCAGACATATGCTGGAAATCTTTTCTCAAATCTAGGGCTGGATAGCTCCACCTCTCCGCTGAGGCTTCTGCACCTGCTGCTGTCTGAACTACATTCCCCGAACACAGTCATTTTCAGCAGGACTCTTGACAGCGGGATTTGCTGAGAGCTGCTTTTCCTTTTCAAGTATTGTGTGCATAATTAGAACAGAAATAAAAACAAAGGGTAAACTTGATTATATCAGATACGTGTGTGTGAATGCACGCACTCGTGTGTGGTACTGGAGACTGAACCTAGAGGCGTATCTCTGAGCTACAGCTACAGCCTTTTCTTAATTTTTGTGGTTGTTTTGAAACACGGCCTCAGTAGGTTGCCGAAAGTCTCGCTAAGTTGGTGAGCTCTCCTCAAACCTGTGGTCCTCCTGTGTCAGCTCCCCAAGTACTGGGATTATAGGTGTGTGCTACCATGCACATCTACATGAATTATTTATTAAAAAAAACTTTTGACTATAGCTATCTGTATATGAAACATTTGTATAAGATTACCTGGCCTTCTATTAACTAACTTATTTTCACAAACAACATTGTAGTAAGAAGAATATAAGCTTCCTAAACCCACTATTTATGTCTATCAGCCTTCCTCTTATGTACAGCTAAAATTAGTGCATGCATGTTGTTTTACCTAGATGTTGTTTTATCTACACATACAATTTTATCTGAGCTTTTCCAGGCATTTGAATAATTTGCATATTTTTAGGTAAAAGGAATAAAGTGTTTCAATTTATTTGTGTACATTCACACTAGCTAATGATTTATCATCAGTATTTTGATTAGTAAGAATGTCCACATGCTTGCAATTCCAGTACTTGGGAGGCTGAGACAGAAGGATTGTAGGTTCAAGGCCTGCCTCAGGAATTTAGCATGGCCCTTAGCAACTTAGAGAGACTCCGGTTCAAAAAATTGAAGAAGGAGAAGGAGGAGAAAAGAGAGAGGCTAGGGGTGTAGCTCAAAGGTAGAATCCTCTGGGGCTCGATTCTCAGTAGAAAGGAAGGAGGGAGGGAGGGAGGGAGGGAGGGAGGGAGGGAGGGAGGGAAGGAAGGGGAGAAGGAGGGAGGGAGGGAGGGAGGGAAGGAAGGAAGGAAGGAAGGAAGGAAGGAAGGAAGGAAGGAGGGAGGGAGGGAGGGAGGGAGGGAAGGAAGGAAGGAAAGAAGGAAGGGGAGAAGGAGGGAGGGAGGGAGGGAAGGAAGGAAGGAAGGAAGGAAGGAAGGAAGGAAGGAAGGAAGGGGAGAAGGAGGGAGGGAGGGAGGGAGGGAGGGAAGGAAGGAAGGAAGGAAGGGGAGAAGGAGGGAGGGAGGGAGGGAGGGAGGGAGGGAGGGAGGGAGGGAGGGAAGGAAATTTTTTGTTAGGGATTAAGAGATCTCATTCATGCATATATTTTTCAGGTAACTTGTATTCATGAGAACAATACGGGACAGGATGTGGGGGGAGGCAGGGAGGGGCTTGCTGACTGATGCTCCTACATCTGCCCTGGGAGCATTACTTCTTGGTCATTCCACAGGGAATGTAGCAGGGACTCATTTATGAGATCTAGCCCTAAACACCAGTTGATAGCTATGAAAAATGATATTGTTTATAAAGCCTAGGACTCTAAAACTATGAGTCTTTGCTTCCCAGACAGTTATGTATCTTTCACATAAAAAAATCTTCTTAAAAGCTTCCTCATCAGCCGGATTCATAGCTACGTATAACCCTGAAGAGTTTCTGATGTTGGACTTTGGTCGAACATGGTTGAATATGCAATAAAAATAAAATTTGGGTTCCTCATACTACTAGAATAAAGCAGCAAACTATAAACAGTGTTTCACATTAATAATATATTACATTTAGGAAGCAGGTTGTCTGATATATGTACAGTATATTTCGTTATATGCTTAAAATATTCATGCACAGAAAAAATAGGACATATACCACACTCTTTATAGCATTATTCTGGGAAATGAAATTATGGGTTTATTTCTCTTTTTTGTTTTTCTTTTCTATGTTTTGCATTAGATAATAAACACTATGGAAGAGGGAGCAAGAAGAAGAAAAGTGTTTCAAACTGGCTTCCACAAGCTTTAGCAACTGAAAAGCTTGAGATCAGTTAAGCCACAGGTTAAAAGTCCAGACTATGCTAAACATGGCTACTGTTGGCCTCAGTGGTTATTTTAAATTATATGTAAACAAATTAATTCACTTCTTCAATTATGCCTGGCATAAACATGCTTCCAAAGCCACATTTTACTTGTTACAAAAAGTTCTATTCTACAACCCTAGTAGGGAATGGGCTACCCAACTATGTTCCATTGACCAAGAATAGAAGGCGAGTTGGTTTACCGTGGTACCAGTGGACACCTGCCCCTCACCATAGACACTAAAGACCTCATCACCAGTCACTCACATACACCTTACTCCCCTGTAGCCTAGTCAACTCAGAGATTTTCCTACAACCATCCAGCTAGTTAGTGATGACCAAACAATGATTTAAAACATAGCTCTGGCCTCCACATTACCATCTTCTACAGAAAATGAATCCTCCTGAGCAATGTTGAGTTCAGTTCAATGTAATTTTGTAGACATTGTTTGGGAGCTTGCGATGTGATGATGTGCATCAGAACAGGCCCTAGACACACCAAGCCAAGTAAAAGAAGTTCCCCTAATCCCAACGAGTGATGAAAGTCAAAACTTAAACATGGAGCTGGGTGTGGTGGCTCACACCTGTAATCCCAATACTTGGGAGGCTGAGACAGGAGCATCACAGGTTCAAAGCCAGCCTCAGCAACTTAGCAAGACCCTGTTTCACAAACTAAAAAAGGGGTTTGGAGGGACATAGCTCAGAGGTAAGGTGTCCTTGAGTTCCATCCCCAGTACCAAAAAAAAAAAAAAAAAACCCTAAGGGTTGGCTAGGCACAGTGATGAAATAAAGTAGGGAAAGGTGTGTTGGAAAATACACAGAAGCTTGACACAGGAGCTGTGCTTGAGCTGGGTCTTGATATTGATGCATCAAATCCAGAAATCAGCACATCTCCAATTGACTCCCAGAATCCCCCCAAAAGAGGGCAGACCCCTTTTCAGAATGTAGTTGATCCCTGATGGAATGGTGTGTTCGCTTCCTGTGGAATAGTTAGATATGCTCAACTCTCTGCATCTGGATGAATGTTCTTATCTTCAGGCCTGGTTTCATGCATGGAAAATAATCTTGAATCTCCAAATGAAATAAATGAGGACTTTTTGAGATTCAGTCACTCACTTCATTTATGACTATTAGAAGAAAATATTTAGAATTGTGGGCGAGCAGTCATTTTTCAACCAGTTGTTTTGAAAATGCCCGTTCTCAAATAAAGCATGTCCCTGCGTTTTCACAGATGCGATGCTCTTGGTGGCAGAGAGACTGGAAGGGCCGTTCAACATCGAGTCGGTCATGGACCCCATTGATGTCAAGATCTCAGAAGCCATTATGAACATGCAAGAGAACAGCATTCAGGTGTCTGCAAAGGTATTTGCATTAATATTGTATCTACTAGTGTATGTGCCTACTATAGGCGTGCTCTCCTCAAAATGAACATGACACATGGCGGGGAAGGTTATAAAGTCTAACACGTGGCCAGTGAGCTTTTCTATTGAGCTCCAAACTTGCAACTTCATTAAAAATGTCAAACAAACTGACATTATGAAAGGAAGCAATCTTTTAGTCTGCAGCCCCTCGATCATGACGAAATTATAGGCTGCCTAGAAGTTTCAGCAAGCCTCAACTGTGCCTACTAATCCCTCACATTTATGAGAAATTTGGGGAGGATTGTCTTTTTTAATGTTTGAAATTTCCTCATACCCTGGCTATGCGCTTTCTCCAGAAACTTCTGGTTCCGTCATCAGCTGCGTAGAAGAGGCACATGTTAGAATTGTAAATAATTAAACACCCCAACTGATTTCCTTTTGAGACTACATGGTACTTTTATTAATGAATCATCAGGGGCAAATGCAACTTTGTATGGAGTCAAGCGTACATTAAAGGAAAAAACAAAAAGGTAGCCTATTTTCATGAATTATAGGAGATGGAGCTCCTGAGTTGGCAGCTGCCAAACACAGATATCAGGAGCATGGCTTTTGTCTCCACTCGGCTGAAGATAAACTGGGCCCTTCTTAACAAAATCGAGAAGTCTACAGTGTGTCTCCAGCCTCGTCCACCATGTCCCTTCCTCCCACACTGCTCTCTGCACACCGCTCTTCTGATCCCTTTACCACCATTCCTGTGAAGAA
This sequence comes from Muscardinus avellanarius, assembly GCF_963383645.1. Classification (NCBI taxonomy): domain Eukaryota; kingdom Metazoa; phylum Chordata; class Mammalia; order Rodentia; family Gliridae; genus Muscardinus; species Muscardinus avellanarius. The sequence continues at coordinate 185,951,018 of NC_137787.1, forward strand.
ACACTAACCAAATCCACGTTGACTACTGAGCGCTTGTTAATTGGAAGTCATTTACACCAAAATGTGTCAGCAAACACTGACATGATTAGCTTTCTTCTATTTTTAAAACCCTTTGTGAGAGGGATTTTTAAATATAATCAAGAGAGACTTCTAATATAACCAAGGAGGAGGGGCAAAATTACAAAGCAGAAAGAGAACCATGTGATCCTTCTAAGGACTTCTTTTTTGAGTATAACTCAAATGAGATTTGGGCTTTTCAGGTGAACTGGTAGGGAATAGATAAAAAAATAGAATCTGGTCTGGTTTTCTTTCCTTCTCTCGCTCTCAGAGATGGATGAGCCATGGATTTCAAGGCCTGTTTCTGGGCTTTAATGAAGCTGGGCTACCTGGTGTAAAGAAGGATGCTTCAAATTACTACTGCCCGCTAGGGAAATAGCACATTTGGGGGTTCCATGAAAAACCATTTTCTTTCTTTCGAGTGGAAAAAAAATTAGCAATCATCTATTCCTCTGGAATCTATTGCCTAGAAACCAATTAATGTTGTCTGGCAAGGCCACAGATCCCAGCAGTGTTCCAGTAATTAGGTGCTAAGGTTGTAGAGGTTCAAAATGGCTCCCAAGAACCAGACACAAAAAACACACGGATCACGGTGTCTGCATTCTGAGACTGCTGTGCACATCTTAGAAGTAGGTGTGCAGACATGTTCAAATCAAGCATTCCTCCTCCTTTTGTCTCATTCATTCACTAAGCAAATATTTACTGAGAATCTACATCCTAGGGATACAGGAGTGAACAGTTTACATCTCTTACTTTCCTCCAATGTGATTTTCAGTAAGAAAGACAGGCACCGAAGAGATAAACAAGTAAATAAGAAGAATGTAACTTCAAGCAATAATACAAATAATCTTTTTCTCCCCTGATGCCTAGACGTCTTTTTTATTGATATGCTTTTATTGGCACATTGTAATTTTACATCATGATGGGGTTCAGAATTATATGCTCACCTCAAAAGAGAAAGTTTTCAGCATTGTAAAAAAAATCCTTTTTTCAAGGAACCTTAAGTTCCTCTAAAAGCAGCTACATCCTAATTGGTCCCCTGGCTCCCACCCTTGTGCCCCCTCAAATCCGTCCTTTATCTAGAAGCAAAGGTATTTCTAAATCACCACCCAAGCATGGCCCTGCTTTGCACCTAGAATGGAATTCAAATGCCTGCAAGGTCTTGCAGTCCAGCCTCAGCCCTCCTGTGACCTTGGCATCTCCTGTGACCTTGGCTTCTGTCACTGAGCCCTCCACTCACTGTAGACCAGGAGGCTCCCCTCTCACTTTCTGAGGCTACACACAGCTTTCTCTGCCTTGATGTTCGCCCTCCGCCATTCCCTTTCAGCAGGTCCCTTTGGGACTCCCTATCCCAGGTTGGAAGCAGATCGATCTACTTCCCGGCCTCCTCTGACTTTACTAGGAGGGGACCCCATGGACAACTGAGGTCACTGCCCTGTTTCTGTCCACCTAGTACCCATTACGGCACTTGGCACATAGAAATTCTAGGCGAATAGTTCTTGATTTTTTTTTAAAGGAAGCACACTAATAAATAAGCGACAATCAGCTTTTATGAAATCAGCCACTTTAAAAGATTAAATTAGCCGGGCATGGTGGCGCACGCTTGTAATCCCCACGCTTGGGAGGCGGAGACAGGAGGATCTTGCATGTTCGAAGCCAGCCACGCTGACTTAAGAGACCCTGTTTCCAAATAAAAAAATATAAAATAGGTCTGGGAGTGTAGCCCGGAGGTAGAAGGGCTTCCAGGAACCCCAGTACCACAAAGAGAGAGAGAAAGAAAGAAAGAGAGAAAGAAAAAGAAAAAAAGAAAGAGGAGAAAAGGAAGAAAGAATGATAGGATTAAATTACTTAGATTATTCTTTCTAAATTGAAATATAAAATTCTCTGTATTTGTAGTATACATGTTTTTTAATATACATAGGTATGTGTGTATACATGCATATATTCTATAAAATATTTATAAACATATATGATATATAATATATAAATATATGTGTAAATATATATATTATGCAATATAATATAATTAATATAATATAACATATATATTTGGTAGAATGGCTAAATCAAGCTGATTAATGTGTGTCCTTCACACATTAATTTTTTTATGTGTGTGGTGAGAACACTTAAAAATCTAGCCTTTTAGCAATTTTCAAACACATAGTACATTGTTATTAACTATATAGTTCAAATCAAGTATTGTACCAGAAATTCTCCAAGAGATCAGATCATTATCAGAGTGTGAATAAAACATTTTTGTGGAATTTGTCCAGCTATATTATAATAGCATTGCTTGCTGTTAATAAAAAACGTCCTTTAAAATAACATATTTCTTTGTCAGAAATGTCAAAATCAAGAGCAGAAATAATACAGAGCATTTAAGAGTTCACTTGCACAGAGGCTACTATATGAAGGGTTATAAAATAATAGTATATGCCGGGCATGGTGGCGCACGCTTGTAATCCCCGCACTTGGGAGGCTGAGAAAGAAGGATCGCACAGGTTCGAAGCCAGCCTCAGCTACTTAGGCTCTCAGCAACTTAGTGAGACCCTGTTTCCAAATAAAGTATAAAATAGGTGTGGGGGTATAGCCCATAGGTAGAAAGCCCCTGGGTTCCACCCCCAGTACCACCATAAATAAATAAACAAACAAACAAACAAACAAGCAAACAATAGCACAAACTGGGCATGGTGAAGCATGCCTATAAGTCCTAGTATTTGGGAAGCTGAAACAGGATATTATGGGTTTAAAGGCAGCAGCAGCCACTTAATGAGACCCTTAACAACTTCATAAGACCCTATTTCAAAATAAAAATAAAATAGGGCTTGGGCTGTAACTCGGAGGTAGGATGTCCATGGGCTCAATCCCCGGTACACACAAGAAAAAATAGTACAAAAAATGTCCAATAGGATAGCATCTCAAGGATATAAAGAGTGTCAGGTAGGCTTGGCATAGAGAAAAGACGATTGGAGGAGCCAAGGAAGAGGAGAAGGAAGGGAATAGCCAGGTTTTCTAGGGCCAAAGCCAGCTTTTCATACCACGGAAAGGTGAAAGTGGTTAGAATTTGGACAACTTTAACAGGAGACTTGAGCAGGATATGCTGATGGAATAAATATGTTCTGCAAATGTTCTGAGCTTTTACTTTTCCAGTGGAATGGAATTGTCTTTTAAATGTAGAAATATGTGGCTTCATTTTCCACATAAGCCACACCCATGAAATTATCCACAAACTGGAGTACAAAATGTACATTCTAGCTAAGACCTAGAGTTTATCCTTTTTCTAAAAGAATTCCTCACTCACTGTTGATAAACATCATCAGATCTGAAGTTCTGAATTGCAAGACTTAGACTGGAGTATCTGCATTTTCAGAGATACTGTTAACTTGTTTGTGTGTGTGTGTGTGTGTGTGTATGTGTGTTTATACTGAAGATTGAACCCTAGGGCATTCTATCCCTGTATCTCTGAGGTATACCCTTTTATTTTATTATTTTGAAATAGGTCCTTACTGAGTTGCTGAGGCTGGCCTTGAACCCATGATCTTCCTGACTTGGCCTCCCAAGTACTGAGATTACAGGCCTGTGCCAACACTCAGCAGCAGAGATACTGTTAACTTCTTTTTATTTTCTTTTATGATGTGTGTGTGTGTGTGTGTGTGTGTGTGTGTGTGTGTCACTGAGAATTAAACTCTCAGCCCTATTTTATTTTTAATTTTAAAATAGGGTCTCCCAAGTTGCTGAGGCTGGCCGTGAACCCGCAATTCTCCTGTCTCAGCTTCCAAGTACTAGGATTACAAGTGTGCACTATACCCAGTTTCTACTGCTCCCTTCTAATAGATGAGGTTTAGGTGAGACCAGTAGCTATTTCTTAGTTCGAGGCAAGACAATCTGAGAGTTCTAATGCTTACAAATTAAAATGACTTTTTGTTCCAGGATATGATTAACACCTTCCCCTTTGAAAGCCATTTATTTATTTTATGAAAGCAGTTACTAATAGAAGTTGTTCTCAGGGCCACTTAGGAAAGCAACAGTATTTAGTGTTGAGCACTTGCTGCCAAGGACTATATGAAGTGCTTTTCGTGGTTTATATCACCCAGTATCGATAAGAACATTCTGAAGGCAGGCTTGGTGGCGCACGCCTGTAATCCTAACATTTGGGAGGCTGAGACTGGAGGATCGCGGTTTGTGGACAGCCTCAGCTACTTAATGAGGCCCTCTGCAACTCAGTAAGGCCCTGTCTCAAAATAAAGAATAAATAATAGGGCAGAAGGTGTAGCTCAGAGGTCGAATGCCCTGGGTTCCATTCCCAGACCTGCAAAAATAAAAATAAAAATAAATAAATAAATAACATTCTGATGAGATAGACCTTTTCCCCTAGTTTGCAGATAAAGAAACCAAGTCTTGGAAAAGTTACATAACTCACTAAGGTCCTCGTGGTACAAAGGGTAGGAAATTATCTGATCACAAGAGCCTTCTTGCTAATCACTACATTGCAACAGGCCTGTGCCCACAAAGCGAATCTCAAAGAAGGGAGGAATTTGATAAATATTTGCTAAATAGACCAAGTACTAAAAGAAAGTTCAGCAGCCTTCAGTAAAACCTGCATGAGAAGGGATAAAAAGAAGAGAGGGCAGAGGCTGAGAACTCAGCTGTCTTTCTGTTTGATTGCCTTTACAAACATGCCTAGTACTTTCCAGCATGATAAATTCTAAATAATATTTCCCTTATTCAGGCTAATCACTCATTTTGTCCATCCTTTCCTAGAATTTAACAGCAAAAAATAAAAAATTCAGTTTTCTCCTTTCTGTGTATCTAAAGTCAAAAGATACTGAAATGTTTCAAATAAAATCTTTTTCAACGGATACTCTCATCATATCTGGAGGAGGGAGAGCTAATCTTTTTGTACATAGTAATTGAGATCGTGAATTAGAGGGATTTACAGACTAATGAAAAAATTTATTCTCACTGTGAATGTCTGTGTTTCAAACTTATCCCAGATCTGTTCTAGGTATTGTCAAATCCTTTTTTCTCTCCTAGTTAGCCCACAGGGAGGCAGTTGGGGTGGGAAACACTGAGAGTTTTTTTCAAAAAAAAATACATCAGTATTTCAGAAATACATTTTTTTTAAAAAAATACTTGGTTATATCAGGTTGTGGAGCCAAGCTATAATATGTATTTTGGTAGTAATATGAGAGTGCTCATTTAAAACTTTCGATTTGTTTGCCCTTTGTATAAATCTATATGTATATAGACATATATCTTTTTAAAGACTAGGGGAGAAAGCATATTAAAATTTTTTCTTGGCTCCTTTTTGGGCAAAGAATTGCCTAGTAACAATGACAGCCATCATGGTTAGCATTGGTTGAACCCCTACTATACCCATTCAACAAAAATCCCACCGTGTGCAGGACCAAGAAATACACGAGAGGATAAAACAGTCTTTGGTCTCACATCAGTCTCTTTTTAGATGCCTTATTCATTTATTTGTTTCAAATCCTTCCTACAGTCTTGTAAAGCATGTGTTTTCTTGTCTTATAGGCAAGTAATGTCAAATTTGGGGGAATTAAGTAGCTAGCCTGATGTGGGGTTACAGCCCACATCTGTCTAACCCTAAAAGAAAAAGATTTTCCCAGAATGCCACACTGTTTCCTCCTTAAGTATATTCTCACCGGGACCAAATATGCATCAGTGTTGGGGGAACCAGCTTTGTAAAGGTGGGCTGTTTGCTGTGACACTCTATAGGGAAGATGTTGATGAGAAACAGAAGTCAATCGTTCTTCCAGCCCCAGCCAAGCTTCGGATATTCACCAACCTCATCGTCTCTGTCAAAGATAGGAGAGAACCTTTATTATTCCCCCTTCTCACATCCAAAGAAAACTAGTTCAAAACTTTGCAGGTTGGTGGAAATTCTCCAAGGGAAAAGGAAGACAAATCACTGACTCTCTCTGCCTTTGAATTTCAGATGTGTTGATAATCCCCTTCCTATCCTACTGGGGAAGATGAAACTGATTTCACTAGATATCATTTAACTATATTAGGGATAATTTCAAACCTAATCCAGGAAAAGATTGGTTTGTCAGATATAATCTAAATTAAGAAGGATGACTTATTAAATTCCAATTGAAGCCATCCATCCCATTAATACTTATTACAGACGATGGAGAGCCCATTACAGAAGGGTGGAATGGTCTTCAGGTACTTAATTTTCTCCAGATAATTCTTCCCGAGTCTTTGGCTCAAATGGAGATGAAAAACCCAAGAGAACAGAAAAGGGCCCAGAGCAATGTCCATCCATCTCTAGCTCTTGGGTCTTAGTTTTCTCATCTGTAAAATGAGCTCTTGTTCATCTATATGACTTCCTTCCAACACGACACTTCTCAGTTTTACAAACATTATCCCTTCTCTAATTATACAGGGTTTTGTTGTTATTGGTGTGTGTGTGTGTGTGTGTGTGTGTGTGTGTGTGTGTGTGTGTGGTATGTTTTACTGGGGATTAAACCAGGGGCATTCTACCTCCAAACTAACCTCGGCCCCTTTCACTTATTTATTTATTTATTTACTTTGTTTTGAAATAGGCTCCCTCTAGGTTGCTGGGAGTCTCCCTGTGTTACTGAGGATGTCCTTCAGCCTGTGATCCTCCTATCCCAGCCTCCCACGTACTGGCATGATGGGTGTACACCATCACACCCAGCCTGTACAAGCTTATTTTTCCAACATTCAGATCTTTTTTTCTCCCCTCTGGATCTTTTTTCCTTTCAAAACATTCAGATATAAACGATATCCTAGGAATTCAGAGGGAGAAAAATATCTTCTCTCAAATACAAGGACGTTGTCTAGAATTTAGTTCAAGCAAATATATTTTTATTCCAGTAGCATTTCTCTTGCCTTTCTTTGAGCTCCTGTATTACATGTGCCCTTCTTAAGAGGCGTATTATTCTTTGTGTCATGGTTATTTTTGTACTTACTTCCTCCTGCCCAGGATTATAAGAAATTTGAGGAGAAGAGTTACATCTTATTCACTCTTACATTCTGCGGAGAGCCCTCCTAACATGTCATTTTACACATGGAAGAAACAGTACATTTTGCTGAGCTGAATTCAGAACATGAAAATCTAATGCCGGAGAGACTTCAACAATAAGGAATAGCAAATACCTTGAAATGTACTTGAAGCTAGTCGAGCATTCTGCAGACTAGCAAAGCAGTTAGGTCAGATTTTGACATCAGACAGACTTGGGATCTGCCTGTTACCAGTTGTGTGATTTAAAAATCAATTGACCCACATTAAAAGTGAGTACTCTAATAGTACCTACTCATCGGGGTGCTTGAAGCACAATGATGCAAGACATGTAAAATATTTAGCAAGAAATATGTCAAATCGAGACCACTCATAAAGGTTAAGCATTTTAATTATCATTGAGAACATTCTGCAGAAGGGAATGCACCAAGAGATGTTGCGTGCATATATTTTTAGCATCTAAGAGTGGAGTTGATATCCACATCCCTGCACTCTATCCCATGCATGTGAGGTGCGGTCAATGGCAAGTTATCTCCCAGAGGGGGAGACAGAGCTGATCAGTGTCTAACCTGAGCAGGATTCAGGGAAGAGCTGAGCTGCTGATGAGCCCAACTAATCAGTGCCTGTTGGCCACACCCATGCCATCATAGCCGGGAGATGGAGAGTAATTTCATTAGCCTCTGCCCAATGGCACGTTATTCTTACAATGAGGGAAACAATGGCCTGCTGCGTTGACAGGTAGGTGGGTTCCTTCTGCCTGACCTCTGGGGGGAAAAAAGCAAATGGGCAAGTTATTTATAAAGCTGTTCGTTCCGCTTCCACTCCTTCTTTAGCTTTGTTTTTAAAGAAAATGCATATTCTCAATGATTCTTGGTTAGCAATATGTTCTCTAGTTTTTTCAAAGTCAAAGTTTGTGGTTTACTCATCAGCCCTCACAACTAACATTCTACCACCAAACAGTGACTTTGGAACATCTATTCTCTGACTTCTTTATCACCCTGCAGAAAATCAGGGTTGATTCTATTTCAATTTGTTACAGGGACAGATTTTTAAGACGCAAATTGGGGGGGGGGGTGCAGGGAAAGATACCTTTTTTATAATACAAAGTCAAAGTTTGAGAAAATGCTGATAATGTACTTATAGGGAATACATCTGAAGCAAACTAGTTTTAACTTTCCTCCTATGTAAAAGAGATTAAAATTTTTTCTCCTTTTGATGATAAAGGAAAACTCTTGATTATCTCTAACCTTTGGAGATTTAGCTTAAGATTTTTCTTTCACTTTCATTTCAGAGCAAAAGATGAGAAGATTAGATTTAATGTAGTCTCCTCAAGAACAGGTGGTTGAAACCCAATTTATTTTCTAACACTGTGTTCTGAGAAATAGTGGGAGGTTCTTTCCTGGACTGAAAGTCTTGCAACTTCTTGCCATAAGAAGAGAACTCTTTTCACAGGACCATGCTTCTCGTGGGCACTGGGTTATTGTGTTAGAGGAACTTCACTGCCCCCCTCCCCTGCCAGGTCTCAAACACACCTTATCCCCAGCTCTTAGCACTTCCTTTTTACTAGGGGGAATGTGATCTGATTTAACTCTGATGGTGTCATTACCTCCGATAGCTTCTACCTAGATGTGCAAAGAAGCCACCTCTACAGGGGGAAAAATGCTAATTGTAGTATTGGCCATTTTCCTTCCATGGTACAAATACCTCTACCATGGCTGATTTCAAGACATCAGCATGATGTCACTGAATGTCCAGTAGCGTCACCATAATATAATATTCCTCTCGTACCAGCACCACTGATTGGAATAACTTCACGAGCACACATAATAGTAAAATAATTTGAAAGCAATGGCTATTTTTATTGTATACTACCATTATATTTAATATTATGGCATTTAATTGTCAGTTTATATCACTTAATTTTAATAATTGCTCTGTTGAGACGGGCGTGGTAGCGCACGCTCGTAATCCCAGCATTTGGGAGGCTGAGACAGGAGGATCGCAGTTTGTGGCCAGCCTCAGCTACTTAGTGAGGCCCTCCATAACTCAATGAGACCCTGTTTTAAAATAAAGATTAAAAAATAGGACTGGCGGTGTAGCTCGGAGATAGGATGCTCCTGGGTTCCATCCCCAGACCGTAAAAAAATAATAATTGTTCTGTTGAACAAGTGATCTCATAAGGCAGTAAGAGCCGGTTCTGGCACACCACCTCCAGTCTAGGACGTTTTTACTTTGAAAGACTCTACAGTTTGAGTCTTTGCTTCTATGGGACTTCATGTTGCATTCCTCACATTCTAATTGCCTGATTTCCCGTCAGAACCTTCATGAGTATGGGGACATGTCCAACAAGCATATTTTCAGCACTTCTGTTTGGCCAAAGCAAGAATAATGGGTTGAAAGAATGGTACAGTCACACTGATGTAATTGACATGTTTTTCTCTATTCTGCAAAATCATCTTAAAGAACTGCTTTAAACTTTACAAACAGAGAGCATATAAAACAATCATTTAGCCATGGATAGATAGGGCTAGGGTTTTTTTTATTCTCTACATGCCAAAATATGCTGTGTTTAGTTCCTTATGACGCCTCCCTACTTACCATTTGAGAGTAAATATCCAAGATATTCAGCTGGTTAAGAAATGCAAAACCTTCATGGAAAAAAATTCTTTTCCAGACAATGGAAAGAATTTACTTTTATTAAAACAGATTTTTAAGAAGTAAGCAATACAATACATATGACAGATATTCTGAAACGAAGGTCTATAAGCATAAAAAGTACATTTTTTAAGGCTGAAAACTGATATGGTAGCCGGCTTTGAATGTTGAAGCCAATGAGAAGCAGCCAAAACTAAAACTAATGACTCAATTCGGTAGAATCCCAAATTTTCTTAACAGAACCATGAACCCATCCAGAGACATAGAGTTTGCCAGAAAAGTTGGCCAGGGAATGACTGTCATCAATCTTTAAGGAAAAAAAAGCATAAGTCAGGGAGAAAAGGGGGGGGAGAAATAAAATGAGACAGGAAGAAGAGGGAAGATGACAAGAGAAATTGTTCTGAGACAACCAGGCAAAACACTATCATCTTAGAAGGCACTCCTTATAGAAGACTGCCCAAACTAACAAAAAACAACAACAAAAAAAAACCCTGGCATTTAGAGTATTTGTGTCATGAGTGCAATGATTTCATAACTAAGAAAGAAGCCATGAACATAATGATTTGAGTTCGTATTCAGGAAAACACTTCTTAGGATATTAGCAAAAAGCTGGTAGGAACCAGATTTTAAAAAAAAATGTATGTGAACTCAAATTCTAGGGTCCCAGTTTGTTTTATGTAATGAAAAGCAGTAGTTCTTGCTACTACTTTAAATGAAATACTTTTTAAAATATTTTAAGGTATTCATATTTATTTACACTGACATGTGAACCTCCTCCCACACACATTTCAGTCTTAATTTTCACTTTGAGAAAGGGCCCCTGGCTCTGTGCTGAAGCTAGATGATAGAACACAGCTGCTGCCATATACAGGGCCTACTGGTTTATATTTTGACTAGATTTTTAAAAAATCCAAATTGTCTGCCACTTTGATATAAGCAGTAGCCATTTCCGAGCTCCGAGCCCAGTTACAGTCACACACCCTCCACCCATTCATGGTTTTCCTTTCAGCAGTTTTAGTTACCATGGTCAACTGAGGTTCAAAAGTACCACATGGAATGTTCTAGAAGTCAAGAATGGATATGTTATAAATTGCAATTTTTTGTAGCATGATCTCATGCTTATACATTCCATCATGCCAAGCACATAAATTTTCCCTTTGCCCAGCATATCCAAGGTGTATACCCTACCTGCCCGCTAGTCACTTTGTAGCCATTTTTAATATAAACAGCGTTTGTGTCCCAGTAACTCTTATTTTACTTCATCATAAACCCAAAGAACAAGATTACTGGTTGTGGCAATTTGGATGTGCCAAAGAGAAGCCATAAAGTATTTCTTTTCGGTGAAAAGGTAAAAATTTAACATAGGCATATATAGAGAGAGGAAAACAATATATTTAAGGGTCCACACTATCTATACTTTCAGGCATCCACTGGGGTCTTGAATCATAACTCCCCCCCTTGGAGAAAGATGATTATATTTTTAGTACCCATGACTCTTAGCTCATACCAAGCCAATCAAAGATCAATCTGACCCTTTTATTGGTAAGGTCCTTCCTCCACTTTCTAACTGGCTTATCAAGTACAGTGAATAACTATTACCAAATGATAAAGATACAAGATTTTAGCCAGGTGTGGTTGTGCCTGCTACTATAATCCTAGAACTTGGGAGGCTGAGACAAGAGGATTGCAGATTCATAGCCAGCCTCAGCAATTTAGTGAGGCTATCAGCAACTTAGTGAGACTCTGTTTAAAAATAATAGGGCTAGGGGTGTAGCTCAGAGATAGAATGTCCCTGGGTTCCATCCCCAATAACACACACACATACAAAAAAAAAAAAAAAAAACAGCATTTTTTAAATTCTAGTTCAATTTGAGCAAAGTTGTCGATTTGGCTCTGCTTTTCTTTTAGCAAAGTAAAGGCAGTCAAGAAAATATCAAAAAATTTTAACATGGATGCATGATTTAATTTCTTCCCTTAGGTCTGAGGAAAAATGTCCAACCTTGATTTTGAAGAGGTAATTTATTATTTGAGATAAAGTGTATAAAACACATAGCACAGTGAGGTGTCCATCACAGACGCCCAATAAGTGAATATTTTCTTTTCTTTCCTGTTACATAAATCCATGTGAATTGCCTTTAGTAAATGTTTGCAAGCTGGGGATTTTATAACTAAAAATTAAAATAATAATCTTTTACTCCCAAGTTTCTAAAACATATACTGTGTGCTGGGAATTCTTACAGATTCTGGGACCCAATGATAAGCAAAGAGCATAAAATCTTGTTCTTCACAGCATTTAAAGTATTCATTCATAATTCTTCATGACCCACAAGTTTGACTTATTACCTATTATTGTCCTATTTAATTATTATTGCTTAAATTAGAATAACACTACTTTATACCTCATTTCTGTGTCTTTTGTATGCATTGTATCATTCAATCTTCATAATGGCCTTGAAAATTAAGAAGAGCATGTTATTCCAAGGTCACACAAGTGAGGGAAGACTAGAAGCTAGGACTCCAAACTTTTAGACTCTTGTTTGTGTTCTTTGCTATGATCTGAATGTACATATTCACCCAAAATTCATGCATTGAAACCTAATTCTCAAGATATTAGCATTAAGAGTAGGGGTCTTTGGCAGGTAATTATAGGATTAGTCCCCTATAAAAGAAGTCTGAAGGAGCATTTGGCATTTTGGGCCCTTTGACCACTTAAAGACACAGCAAGAAAGGTGTCCTCTATGAAGCAGAGAGCCCTAACCAGATGTGAATTTTGTTTTAGCAGCCCCAACGGACTGAGATACTTGTATATGACTTGTGGTCAAATTAAGTGATAGCTCTGGTTTCCTTGGGTATAAGTGTCATTAGACAAAATAGTTCAATCATTAACATTATAATATAAATTAGAACCTAATAAAAGAAAACATTGCTTATTCTCCAAATATCAAGTCTGATTAAATCTAGTCAGCATTAACTCATCTATATTTAATACAAAAGGTTAGAGCTTTATTTGCAAATTTAAAAGTGGTTCATGGAAATAGAAGCTTCGTTATCCCCATTATAAAAGCCCACTTGGTGCCAGGCATATTTGTGGCACACACCTGTAATCCCAGTACTTGGGAGGCTGAGACAGAAGGATCATAAGTTTAAAGCCCATTTCAGCAACTTAGTGAGGCTCTAAGCAACTAAGTGAGACTCTGTTTCCAAATAAAAAATAAAATAGGGATGGGTGTTGTTTGAAGGTAGAATGCCCCTAGGTTCAATCTCTAGTACCACAAAAAAAAAAGGAAAGAAAAAGGAAAAAAAAAAAAGAACCCACTTGAATAAAGTGGGAAGATAGAATTTTTTAAAGAATTTTTTAGACTGAGGGATGGAGATAGTCTACCTAGAACCCTTACTTCTCGAGTCATCAGTAATTACTCTTTTGAGTGTATAATCAAACTACCAAAGACCATGCAGAGATAAAGATAAAAAAGAGGTATAGGTAGGAAGCTTTATATGCCTCCAAAATGTGTACACTGTGTTAGCTTAAGAGAGATGTTTTAAGATACAGCAATATTTAGGTTCTAAACACTCAAATTTGGAAGCCTAAGACATAGCACTCAAAGCTCTTATCACCATACCTTTCTCATCCTCATTCCTCCCAAACTAACTAACTAAATAAATGTCTCTTCCTTCACTACTCTCCATCATAATGTTAGGTTCTTTAATCTCAGAATGCCAATATACTTCTGAGACATTATCTTAGTAATCCTCTTAAGAAAGAATTCATGGGCCAGATATCTTCCTGAAAATCACAGGGGTTTCTTTTTTTTTTTTTTTTTTTTTTTTAGTTATCTAGGTAAGAAAGATAATTTCTTTGTGCATCTGCAGCATCTGTCTACATTTGGGGCTTCCAAGTACTTTCTGGAATTATCTAATTATCCTTTTCAACATTCCTTGGAGAGAAAGAGGCAGGGGGTAATGCTGACTCTACTTTTTAAGGGGTTAGAGCTAATGATTTGTTCCACAATAAGGCAGCTTAGCTCGTAGCTGACTCTTCTGGAAACTTGTTGTCAAGAGAGGGACTTGAGTTTCTAAAATAGTAATCTCTCAAACTAAAGGTAAAGGGGGTTGTATTTGTCAGAAATCTTGCTGCTATAATTTAAAGATCGACCATGTAACTTAAAAGAAAGAAGATTTATTTTCTTACGGTTTTGGGTTTAGCCCCTGTGAGACTGGGAACCAAAGATCTCAGGGCATGGTGGCAGGAAGTAGAGGGAGAGCACATGGGCTGTGCTCACATCATGGAGGCTGGAAGCAAGAAAGAGAGCTGGGGAGGAGGAACCAGATATATAATTTTAAAGGCCGCATCCCAGGGATTATCTCCTCCAGCCACACTCTGCCAGCCTAGAGGGTACCACCCAAGTAGATCTATCACAGTGGATTTATTTATCCGCCTCTGAGATTACAATCCTCCTGACTCAATTACATCAACCCTGAATTTTTTTTTTCTTTTTTTTGGTGGTACTGGGGTTCCTGGGAGCCCTTCTACCTCCGGGCTACACTCCCAGACCTATTTTTTACATTTTTATTTGGAAACAGTGTCTCCTAAGCCAGCGCGTGCAGCTGGCTTCGAACCTGTGCGATCCTCCTGTCTCTGCCTCCCAAGCGCGGGGATGACAAGCGTGCGCCACCACGCCCGGCTCTCAACCCTGAATATTAATGAATATACTCTTTAGGGGATTTTTATATCTACCTATAACAGGTGGAGAGGCTTCACGATGCTCTGAATGAATGAAATTCTCTCTGAATCCTTTCTCTTCCTGCCAGGTTACAATTACCTCCACGGTGTGCCACGGGGGACATTCTCTGGGACACCAGTCACATGAGAACCTCTTGGGGAAACTGTGGGAAAATAATTGAGAGAAACACTACAAATAACATCCCCCTTTAAAGAGTCAGACCACATGTTCGACCACAAAGCCCTTGTGAAGGTCCCTACTTTAAATTTGACACATGGAATCTGTTGCTTATGTAGCTCTTGCAAATAATATTTGGTGGAAAACGTTTAAGAAACATCAACCCAGACATTGGTTTTCCATCATACTTCCTTATTTAGAAAGCAAAGCTTCAAAAAAAAAATGCAAGTTATAAAGTGATATAATCAATGACTTATTATCGAGCCATTACTTTTTCTTTCTTTTACTGGGTTCTGTTTTCCTGATCAATGCGCTGCTTTTTATCATCACAAAACATCTGTGTGGTCAATAATATTGTTCCCTGTGTTTGTCAGCTTTCTGTCGCTGTGACAAAAATACCTGAGTAAAAGCACTTAAAAGAGGAAAGATTTTCTCTGGCTCGGGGTGCCAGAGGTTTCAATCCACGGTTGCATGGCCCCATCTCTGTGACCTGTGGAAAAGCAGAACATCATGGTGAGAAGTCCATACCAGAGCCTCATGCAGTAAGAACCAAAGAAAGAGAGATAGGAAGGAGCTAGAGGCAAGACAAGTCCCCATCTCCCAGTGTCCTGACCCCTCCCACTAGGCCCCCACCTCCTGAGGTCCCCACTATCGTCCAATGGCACCGCCACCCGGGCTGGAAACTTTTACACTACAGGGTTTCTCTTGTGACAACTCTGGTTTCCTAAGGGTATGATAGAATCTCTGTTAAGGGACCTTCACGATATGAGGTTATTATGACAGATTTTTACATAGGCTGTCACCTGATTATAAGCTAGGTATTATTTCCCTAATAATTGGAAGTCAATATTTTGCTCAGTTTGGATCACAGTGAAGTGATCTTCAAAAGCCAGCATAAACCATGGAAAGCCACTAGGCTATATTAATGAACCCATGATGCGTTATAATTTACACCCTCCAAAACAAACAACAAAAATGAAGTGTTAAGTTTTTCTACCATAATATATCCCCAGAACACTGATATTCTTTCAGGACATCCATACTGATTTAACTTTAACCCACAAAGCCAGATTCTTCCAGAAGAATACATCGAGAGGATACCTTAACTCTTTCATTGTCTGGCTTCAGCAAACTTCAGCAGAGCTGATCCTATTATTTCTAACTCCAGCTTTATACTTTTTTTTAAGTCAGCTGTCATTTTAGGAGCAATCCAAAATAGCACACTCAACAGATCCCTGGAGCTTTGGAAATGTTAATGCCCTCCATCAGCAATGACCTTGCCACAGGGAAGTGATTCTGGCACTAGGGGAAAAGGGGCCCACTATCTTTATCACAATGGTTTACACCATCAACTTCAGAAATTGTGGGAGAGAATAATCAATAGTATGTTAAGACCAATCTCAAGAAATGCCAAGACAAAGTAGTCCTGCTCTGAAAAATGCTGAGTTGAAGGAGAACTTTTGAATACAACAAAGGAGAAATTAGCTGTGGTGGTAAAGGAAAATGAATTTGTGTCTCAAGATGGAATTTGTCATCGGGAATGGCACTTAAGGGCTCTCTGCAAACATCAGTGGAATCGCATAATATGCAAGATGAAAAATGCTCACTTGAAATTTAAACAACATGGACTTAAATGAGAAAACTGGAGCGAGCGCATTGTAAATACACACCATGCAAGCTTCTGTAAAGCAAAGGAAACTATCAAGAACCTCAACAGAGAGACGACAGAGTGGGAGAAAATTTTTGCCACCTATTCCTCTGATAGAAGACTAATATCTAGGATATACAGAGAACTCAAGAAAGTTACAGCTAAGAAAACAAATAACCCAATCAAAACTGGGCGAGTGAACTAAATAGAAACTTCACAAAAGAAGAAATTCAAATGGCCAATAAATGTATGAAAAAATGCTCAACATCATTAGCAATCAGAGAGATAGAAATCAAAACTGCCCTGAGATTTCACCTAACTCCAAATAGAATGGCAATCATTAAAAACACAAACAACAACAAATGCTGGCAAGGATGATGCGGAGAAGTGGGAACTCTAATACATTGTTGGTAGGATTGCATATTCATGCAACCATACTGGAAAACTGTATGGAGGAGCCTCAGAAAAATAAGAACAAATCTACCATATGATCCAGCAGCACCACTTCTGGATATCTACCCAAAAGAATGGAAACCAAACTACCAACCTAATGCATGTGTATCTATGTTCATAGTTGCACAATTCACGATTGCCAAACTATGGAACCAGCCAAGATGTCCATCAACAGATGAATGGATTACAAAACGATGGGATATGTATGGAATTTTACTCAACCATGAAAAGAACAAAGTTATGTCATTTGCAGGGAAATGATGAAACTGGAGAACATCGTGCTAAGTGAGATTAGTCACAAAAAGTAAGAAATCGGATGCTCTCCCTAACATGTGGAAGCTAGAGAGAAAAGAGCCATAGGAGGACCTCTAGATGAAGAAAGATAAACTAAGATGAGCGAATGAGGCCACATAACTAAGAGATGGAAGGGAAGAAGAGAGAAATTCTCTAATGTGCATGATGTACATTAACAAACATATCAGAGTCAATCACTCAGCCAAACATGAGAAAGAGGGAGGGGAGGGAGGGGGGTGGGAACTGGGGAAGGGCTAAATGAGCGATGTGTGCATGTATGCCTCCACCATCTTGTACTCCATTAAGAGGTATAACTACAATGCACCAATAAAAAATATTAAAATATACATATATGCAAGTTAAGAATTAGCTCACATAAATAGTCCTGAAAATTTTACTGGAAAAAAAATAGTATCTAAAAGAAGCATCCCCTATATACAAATGGAAGAAACATAAAGGTAAACCTCATCAAGATGTTCTGAAAATGTTACTATATTTCTTGTAAATCTAGCAAATTTATGGTCTCTTGATAAACCAGCACAGAGTAGAAAACATCTAAAAGTAGCCAGAGAAGCACTCCCACACCACCCTGAGTGAAATGGCTGTGGGAAGGAATTGGCAGCTCAGTCCCTAAGTTCATTACAATAAAATGTTTGATTTCCCACAGCAACCCTAATTGTGACATGAACAGCTGTCAACAAAATTAGAAGAAACTCTTCATTATATGAATCTATCCACATTCTCTTGTCCTAGTTCCATACTTTTGCTCAGGAGAGTGTTTTCAAAGAATTCTTTCAGTAGAAGATTTTGTTAATCAAAGGGCCCCCATATATATAATGTGGCTTTCTGTGCCATACATGAGATTCATTTGACATGATTTTGTGGATGTTTACCACCTCTGGATGTTCACTGAATGTCAATTTAAGTATATGAAAGAGTCTGGCCCACAATTAATTTAATCCCCAAATCATCCTATTAAGTAAATAGTATAATCTTCATTTTTAAATACCATCAATCCTCATTATTTGTTGTAGTTATGTTCTAGAAAGTTGGTGCAAACCCTGAATTAGCAAATACTGAACCATTGCTCCTATGGAAAATACAGAGGTAGGTTCCTACAAGCCACAGTTCACAATATTATCATCAACCAATCAGTACATAACCTTGTTCTATGTGTGTTTTGGTCACTAAACTTAGTTTTGAATGAAGTTTATGTAAAACACATATTTTTTTTCCATGAGACACATCACATTTATCCTATGCTCAGGAGTCCTAGAGAGTCTTCAGCCCTATTCTGGGGATCTGGGGATCCATCACCAGGAAAAAGTGCCAAAATGGGAAAACATGGTATTCAATAGATCACAAAAGGGACACTTACAGTAGGAGAGCTAAAACGAGAAGGCAGAGAGCATCACTTTGTTCAACATCAGCTGAGAACACTCATGTGGGGCCACTTACATTTTTACCATGCTGCCTATGTTTCTGGACGTATTATGAGTATTAATTTCAGGGTTACAGATAAATGTGAGTAGGCAGTTTTCAAGTCTAGAACCTGCAAATAATGAGGACTATCAGTCAGCTTTTGTATCACTGTGACCCAAATACCCTGTACAAACCAATTAGAAGGGGAGAGGTTTATTTGTCTCACAGTTTCAGAGGTCCAGTCCATAGTTGGCTGCCTCCAAGACACACTTATGGTAGCACTGCATGGCAGAAAAAAGCTGCTCATCTCATGGCGGCCAAAGGCAGAAAGAGCGACAGGAAGTAGCCAGATGACACTCAGTAACCCACCTCCTCCAACCACAGCCCACCTCTGAACTTTGATGCATTCCCAACACATGAGCTTTTCCGGGGACGTTCCATTCTCAAACCACACCAGGGTATAGAGTGGGTCGGTTTATATCTCTTTGAGTAATTCTTCTTGTCATGCTAGTAGTTGCACATGTTTAAATTTCAAAATTGGAGTTTATTAGAGGTATTAAAATCGCTGTGTTACGTGCTTCCACATCCCAGTCTTAAGAGGAAACGCACTGAGTAAACTTTCTTTACCTCCCATTGGTTCTTCCAGGTCTTTCAGGGATGTGGCCAGCCCAAACCCGCCCCTGCTCTCAGAGCAGCTCGCTCAGCTCCTGAGAATTTCAATACGCGTTTCAGGCCCTACAATCCCGAGGAAAGACCCACAACCGCTGCAGGCACAAGTTTGGACCGGCTGGTGAGTGCTCTCGGGTTGATGCATTTCAGGACAGGATTCTAGAAGAGTGGGCTGTGAAAATCATCTTATTCTTGTATCTGCTCCTGTTCCTAACTTGAATATCAGAAAGTAATAGGATCATTCTTTTAAGATAACTAATTAGATTAAGAAATCTTATAACTATTAATCCAGTGGTACAGTGACCAAACTTTCAACTTCATATTTCTTCTGAAGTAATCATTTGAAAACTGAGTTACCAGTTCTTCCAGAGATTTAATTACATTAGCACATTTCTTATTTGTCTGCTTCAGTTCTTTTCTTAACTTGGTTATTTATTCATTATGATATAATGTTACTTTATTATGACTTGCAAGCAAAGTTTTTTGTTTGGGAGTCCTGCCAAGAAAGCTCAAATTAGTGTTACTGCCATTTTTTTTTCTTCATATGTCTTTAAAAGGACAGAATTCTTAGAAATAGTGACTCTTTGAGACATTTTATTGGGTATCAAAGTCTGAATGGTATGTGTCATAAGAGCAATTTGCTTGGAGAATACAACCAGAAGCATAGTAAACACATTTTTAATGTATTTTAAAAACCAAATTTTGCATAAAAATTTAAAAGCCTATGGCTTCAAAGAAACAATTGCTGGTTATTTTCAATGTAATTTCTTCAATTTACAATACTATAAACAATTTATATACCTGTAATTGTTAATGTCGCTTTTCCAATTATCTTGATGTAAAGTTAACAGATAAAAACCTTAAGGTCAAAAAGCATTTGAACCACATCTGATTGTGTCATATAAAGCTCAGATAGCAAGGGTTGCTGGTTATGAAAATACTTTTATTAGTCACTATTGTAAATTACTTTATGATTTTAGTCACTATCCTTCTACAGTGTAAAACTCATAAGATTAAATTGGTTGCAATTGGCCTTGATGTAAGTACATCTCAGAATCTCTCTCTGATGTTCTTATAACATAAAGGCCTATCCATAAAGTTTCAAGCAAAGGGGTAACTATAGTCATTAACTGCTAAATCATGTTATAAATCTGTTGCCAATTATTTGCAAATGACATTCCCTCTTCAGTGTAGATTTTGGAAAAGGAATCATATTTGTAATCATTTCAGCCTTCAACTTTATCTTCCTTATAGCGTTCTCTATCACAGGTTCAGGAAAGGTTTAAAATTAGTCACTACTTTTCTTTTAAATGACCAATTAGATTCTGATAAACAATTAGCCTGTTGTTTTAAAGAATAATGGTTTTCTTTAGATTGCGTTATTTGAGCTCTACTTTACAAATTTTTTATAATCTTTCTAACTAGAAGCATAAATGGTGAGTATAGATTTGAACATCTCTCCTCCCCATTTTAATTGGCTCTAACTTAGTCACCAAGGGTCTAGGCCTTTCTGAATCATTGTGAAATCTAATCTAAGAATTAGGGTAAAGTATAAGATGAATAATTTTAGAGGTCTGATGTATGCACTGTGCTTATTGATAACAATACTGTATTTATTATATACCTAAAAATCTGTTAAAATGATAGATCTTACATTAAGTGTTCTTACTATAATAAAACCAAAATGATGATTGTATGTTATGCCCTTAGTTGAAATTGCAATTGAATTTGATATAATGATATCTATCTATCTATAATGATATCTATGGCAACTAATTAATATTTCCTTTGAAATAGAGAAGCACAGTTTACTCTCATTCTCAAGAGAAATAAACACTCACCCTTAAACAAGGGAAGTAGATAGAGAAAAATGTGTCTCAAGACAACAATATTTATGCAGTTTAGCACAGCCTAAAAAAACCATAAACACTGGGAATTTCGCTTGATATTTAAAATCTGATAAGAAAACTGGAGCTTGAAACTTTTATAGAGGAATTCCGTTGGTCATTTTCAAAAACCTACCCAATAAGAGGATCTGAAGAGTATGAACAAGAAGCAAAATAAAGATCTTCTATTTTAGGAACCCCACCCAAAACATATTCTAATCATTTTTAATGAAAATAATTGATGACAGTGAATCATCTGGTCATAAAAGTAAAAGCCAAGGATCAGACTCCACTCACAGGCATTTAGTTAATAAACCGTGTTTATTCCAACATGTTCTCTGGCAACACATAGTATTTACTTCTTCATAGCTGTGACTTTAGGTTGTGCAAGTGAAAATTGCAGTTTTATTAATTGAGTGTTGAATTAAATTTTGATCCCTTCCCTGAGTTAGTGACAGCCAGATAGGCCCACCAGAGCTACTTTTTGGAGCTCCTAAGAGTAAGAAACCTTTTCCACATCAAAAGGAGCTGTACCAAGGTTATTGATCAGAAACAGCAGCTGGTCCTGAAGCTAGAGTCAGTCTCCATTTGCAGCCATTGTCCTTCCCAAGGCCTTCTTCTCTCCCTGGAAGGGTTTTACATAGTTTGCAATAGTGCGAAGGTGAGGCAGTGACCCGCAGACCTGACTATCTGGAAGGAGCAAGCCCTGGTGACCTCTGCAAATGCGTCTGTTACCCATTACAGCCTATTTCCACTGTTTATAAATCAGGCTTCTGTTTCCTACTCCTGTTTTAATTTTCCCCTGAAAAGATGTTTCCTGAATATTTATAAGAAGCATGTGTCCCAGAAAAGTAGGATAACTTGGAAAGATTTTCCTTAATTTCTCTGTTTCCGTAGAGAAAGTGCTTCAAAGACTAGCATCAAAAGATTTTTTCCACCCCCCCCAACCTCTTTTGCCAAAATAAAAATAACTTGACGATAAGGCTCTTGGAGTATTACTACTTCATACCAGTCAAATTAGTACCTGGAGTATTAGCGTTTGGATGTTGGTAACTGTTCTTGTATCAATTATTAGAAAGCTATTTTTATGTGAACTGGTACTTATAGGATTTGTTTTAGTAATAAAGTTCACAATCCCAAGCTGCTAGTAAAACTTATATCAAGTAACTGAGAAGAAAACTCTCTTTTAAAAAAAATATATTTCATCATTGAACCTCTTATTTATTAGGAATTTTCAAGTTCTTTCATCATACCAAGAAACATCTCCTCTTGTGTCCAGAGAGTTACATGGGCCTACAGTTTAGGTACTCAGTAGTTTTCTATATATGCCCCTAAAATTATTTTGTCATCCAAAAATGGATGGATATATCTGTATAAATTCAGCTGCTGATGGAAAATCCAGCTCACCTGGAAATACCATAATCCTTACTGCCAACAACCATGATTTGTGGGGATACAAATTCCATCAACTAATTCTGTTAAGGGACCTCTCTCTTATCACCCTGTGTCTCTTTCTTCACCAACACTCAGCCTTCACAGCCCTGTGTCCTAACCAGCTGTGGAAGATTTGCAATGAAATGGGCCAGAGGTGATTATTTGCACTCATAAAGAGATTGGTTCTCTTCCTTTTCCCTTAAATATTTACTCTGTGAAATCTCTGAAATCATTTGATATAAAACTATGACTTTTTTAAAGAAAGTTCTAAATCACTGGATATAGGGAGTGTAAAAATAAATCAGCACAAAGTAGCTCAATTTTTAAGATCTGAGCATACAGAGGAGTTTCAAATTATCCTCTCTAAAAGGCAATTACTTGTACAGCTCAGAAAATTAGAGCACACCAGGCTACAGGGCTGCCGAACACACCCGAGCAGGGACTCTCTGTTACTCCAGCTCTTTCATTAGAGCCAAAATGTACTTCAAATTGTGTCCCTTAGAGGAATCTGTTGCATAAAAGTCAATGCTTCTTTGAAAAGCCAGACTTAGAATTTAACTCCTCGGGTTGGTGATGATTTAGGCCCATAAATATCCAGTAAGTATCGTACCCTGTCCTGTGTGTGTGTGTGTGTGAATTTCTCAAATATTCTACTGGGCATGCGGAGGGCCTTGGGGTGGGCTGGGTGGGAGGCATCCTGCGTAACTAACCTTTATACCTGTGCTGTGCTATTGTGTATAGAGTAATCTCTCTTTCTCTCCCTTTGAATTTTTCCTCTTGCTTCCCAGAGGACTGTGTGGACGACGATGCAGCACAGTGTAAGCATGGGCCTTCTTCCTCCTCACATCCCCTTTGCATTTTGTTCCCTCGTTCTGGACTATTCCTGAGAAACTCCGCCTCCACTCTCCCTTTCCAAATTGTCTCCTCTCTGCTTGGTATTTATGGTTAACAGCCGATTTGGTATTCTTTCCCAATGGCAACATTTTCAGGCTAATCTTTGTGTAAGACTAGCTCATTTGATGGCTGATTTAAATTCTATTCCAATGTTCAGACTGTTGTCGCCTGCCTGAAAAACTAGCTCTTCCCCGATAGAATATATTGGCCTTTTCTTCTTGTGCTGAGCGAATAATTACTTTGCTAATAATAAGAACAAACTAATGTCAGATATCATGCAGAAGGAGCTAATTTTTCCATTAGCTGGGACGTAGACAATTGAGAGATTGAGAGGGGTAAGAAAGAGTTTATGGTATAGGCTGTTTACTCTGGGTTTTTTTTTTTTCTTTCTCTCTACTTGAATTTATTAATTGCTCTTAGAGCATTCAGAGATAGAGCACTGGATATTTTTTTTATTTGAACGTGGTTTGTACGAGGACTGAGGACAAGAACTTTTAGATTATCTTGCTTGACTTTCTGATTAACTGAAATAACCACATGGTAATCTAATCTGGTATTCACAATGCCATCCCGTGATGATACCACTCTTAATAAATACCCAGACTCGACACAGCCCCATAGGTCTGGGAAAGAAGGTGGCTCTTACCCGAGGGGCACATTTTTACGCAGATGGGATACAGTGGAGCCACATGTCCATTGCCCCTAAATTCAGACAGGCCTAAAGCTATATTCAAAATTCCTCCTTTACAAACCATTTGTTTCCAAAGGAAATTGTCCCCTGAGTAGTCTCCCCCTTCATCATCCCAGCTCTCTGAGTTCCAGAGAAGTTTGGATGAGTTAAGAAAGTTAAGAGGTAAATCTGGACCTGGAACATTCTGGAAGGGAAGACCTCAAGGAAGGCAGGGAGGACAGAGAGCTCAAGCCTCCTGATGTTAAGTAGGGGATGGGAGCAAAAAAAATCATGATGGAACAAATTAGGGTTCTGTGCATTCGTTCCCATTCATAGCCAAAATAGGCGCAGTTCAGAGAGCCCGTGCCTGCCCTTCCCAGCACATTTTCTCAGAATCTCCCTATTTTCCAACAGATGAGTCCATCTAAGCACCTTATCTGATCATTACCACAGCCCTTGTATCTTTGCCTCAAGAATTACGGCTTCCTCACTGCAAATCATATTTTCATTACCATGTCTGCTGCTGCTTTACCCAGGCCAAAAGGGGGAAAAGAAAAAGAGGTCTGTTTTGGATATGATTCTTCCAAAAAACAATTGCAACTTCTGAAGTTCATTGGTAACAAGTACATTGTTAATATTGTTAATATTATTGCATATAGGTTTTAGTTCTTTCAAAAAACCAACAAGATATGCATTGTCTTATTGTCTTGAAATCCAATGGATAAAGCAACTAACATTCTGGTATCATGTCCTGTCCGATGGTTAAAACCAGTGTCAGAGTCAAATGCTAGTCATAAAAATGTCCTTCCATGCCTTTCTTGGGGCCGTTTTGGTGTGATTTAGGAAGTCCTGGTTGTAAGGATGTGGGAAATTGTCTGTTGTTCATTTTAAATACCATGACATTTTATTGTCACCTCAAAGGAGCCTGCATGTGGCTAGCTCCACTATTTTGCATTTCAAAAGGATGTCAGGCTATAATTAAGAAACTGCTTTATTAGCTAAAACTTCAGCCACTGTCCTCAGGTAGAACTGATAGTTCCCACCTTCTACCCCAGTGCAGACACGGGTACACTCACACACAACACTGTCTAGCTTGGCCTAGACAGGAAAAAACAAAACATCTCTAACCACAGCAAACCAGATTCTCCACTTTAATTAGTTTTCTAGAGATAAATGGATCAAAGCCAGATTGGCAATCAGCCTTGGCTGCCACTGAATGAATTATGCCCCATTCATCCCAGCAAACAAACACCTACCGCCTAAGCCCCTTCAGACTGTGAACTGCCCCATCTTGCTTGAGCCTGCTTTAGCTTCTGCTGAAAAACTCTACCAAGACACCTCAGTTTCCTTTCCAGTGAACCCTTGGTCATAACAACAGCAAAATGCAGTGAAGAAATTTTAAAAAAAACAAACATTAAAAGCAAAGCACACCACATATTCAGTCTTGGTCCCTGCTCTTCTTGGGCTCAGCACTGGTAGCAAGGACAGTTGCTTGTCACGGGCAACTTTCCACTAGGAGGCCTGGGTTGATGAGGCCCAGGTGGGGAATATCGTCAGGCACACATATGAAGCGATGGGTTAGCTCCGGGACAGTCTGCTTATTCTATGAGTCTGCGAAGGCACAAATCTAATGCAGTGCAGGACATCGTTGGAAACCGGGATGAAATGCCCGTTCCTTCTATGGACCATCAGTTCTCGCCCAACGGACAGTGGGCTATTTATATCTCCATGGAAAGCTATTCTTTCAGGCATGTGGAGGAAGAGTAGGAAGGGGAGGGGCTCAGACCTCTGTTTCAGTGCAGGCAGAGTTGTGTTTAATTGCATGGAGTTGTACACCATGGGGAGAGAGAAGATAAACCGCAGCACTGGCTACATAACTTCCCGGGAGAGGCAAACACCCATTTCACATCACTGCTTCAAATGTGTCCTGAGAATCATATGGATCCTGACAATAAAATAAAAGCATGCCGCACATTTTAGACGGAAAGTTGTTTTTGTACAATTTATATTCAGGATGAGTGGTCTGAAATCACTTAGGGGGTAATTTGCCAACAAACCCATTTGCAACTCTGGTTTAATTTCCCTTTGTCCTCAGAAACATTTAAGCAAAAGCTTGGGTGACGCCGTTGTCATAAAAATCAAACGTTACACTTTCAGACCCGATGCAGGACTGTTAACAGATTTATATCTATTTTATAGGATGTTGATATGCTTATTTTCTCCTTTGGGCTTTTCGATTTCTCTCAGAATTTTTAAACTTCAGCTAAAACCCAAATTGATGCGTTCGATCGTGATCGATCAATCAGCAATGTATTTATTGAGTTCTTTTCTGCTGCATAACACTTAGTAAAACTAGCTGCCAGCTACAATCTGCATCACAGCACATTGGAGCTGCTATCATCAAAAGGTGAGAGAGGCATTATTTGCAAATCACGTTGCTTCTCAGATCAGTTAGACACGCCGTATCTTTTCCAGGAAACAGTACCTACTATAGAGCTTCATAAACCATTAATATACAGTAAATAGAATTTGATTTTGTAATCTAGGAAAGATTGCACCAGCCAAAAAATGTAGAAAGGATATTAATAAATGAATAATCAGTTGCAAAATATGCAAATTGAAGCCATTAAACATCTGCAATATCTGCCATGTCTAAGAGTTCCTTTTCCCCTTCTTTTTTCTTTTTCTTTTCTTTTCTTTCTTTCTTTTTTTTTTTTTTTTTTTGTGTGTGTGTGTGTGTGATACTGGGGTGGAACCCAGAGGCTTTCTTACCTCCGGGCTACACTCCCAGACCTATTTTTATATTTTATTAGAAACAGGGTCTAAGTTGCTGAGAGCCTCACTAAGTAGCTGAGGCTGGCTTCAAACCTGCGCAATCCTCCTGTCTCAGCCTCCCGAGCTCGGGGATGACGGGCCCGGGTCATTTTCCCCTTCTTAAGCTAGAACTTTTTGCCAGAATCTTGAACAAATTTCACCGAAACTTTGGTGTCGGTTATAAACCAGCCAAATGAAAAACTCCATCTGCATATCCATTTACAGAACCTGCTCTTTATCCAGCGGAGTAACTGGCGTTTCGGTGAGTTGATCATGAAAATTTGAGTAGACAAGCAGCACGCACCTGCTCAAATGGTACCTTTTACAAAATGGTTCACTGCCGGGCGTGGTGGCGCACGCCTGTAATCCCTGCGCTTGGGAGCCGGGGACAGGAGGATCGCGCAGGTTCCAAGCCAGCCGCGCTGGCTTAAGAGACCCTGTTTCCAAGTTTAAAAAGATATAATAATAGGTCTGGGAGTGTAGCTCCAAGGTAGAAGGGTTTCCAGGAACCCCAGTACCATATATACATATGTTCACATAACGCATCCGTTGACGTGGATATTTTATTAAGTTATCAAGTGCCTTAAAGAACCTATTTCTTGTCATGGAAAATTTGCAGTGATTTTTTCTGCAAGCCGTCTGGGATATTTGTGCCACAACTCCCAGGTGTGATGTTCATGCTTATGAAAGATAGAGCTGAAGAAATGGGAGATTTCATAAATACCAGTTTTGATGTATTTGCTGTATAATCAATCAGCCTCTAACTGACTCTGGGGCCTTTGGAATACATTTTAAAGCTCTGGGAATTTGGCTTTTCCCATAACATACTTGGACACTCTTTACTGCTAGCAATAAACCTGAGGCATAAACATTGTAGGGAAAAATCAGATGAAAAGGAACCCATTTGAGTGAAAATTGACTTCCCTTCATAAGTGCTAAAAGTAGAAAGATACCTGCAATACACAGCCATTTTATTACTTAAGCTCATTCGTGCTCATAGTGTCGAAGGGCCTGCCTCCGCAGCGATTTTCTTATACCTTAAAGACTGGCCAAGCAATTAAAAAGTAAAAAAATTGACATGATAGAAAAAAATGAATGAAGCTGGGCATGGTGGTACATGCCTGTAATTTCAGTGCTTGAGAGGCCAAAACAGGAAGATTGCAGGTTCAAGGGCAGCCTCAGCAAACGTTAGACCCTCAGCAACTTAGCAAGACCCTGTTTCAAAATAAAAAATAGAAAAAGGACTGGAGCTGTAGACTAGAAGTAGAACACCCTTGGGTTTAATCCTCAGAAAAGAAGGAGGAGGAGGAGGAGGAGGAGGAGGAGGAGGAGGAGGAGGAGGAGGAGGAGGAAAAGGAGGAACAAAATAGGAGGAGGAGGGATGAACCAGGACTTGAGCAGCTCCACTATATATTTTGCTGGCTAACAAATAATTTTCTGGAAATTGGGTTTGTGTGGTATCTTTAGAAGCTCTCCCAGTGCTGTATTTATCTGGGTAAACCAAAGTAGGCAAGGCTGCTCCTATACAACCCCACAAGGACACATGGTTACGCAAAGTATTCATTGTGAATTGACTTCTGGGTCATTTACACATGATTGTCACCCTGTTCTGTGGGCCACAGATCAGCCTTTAGTTAGAGATCTGTCTGTCCCCATAGCAGGGGGAATAGAGAATATAGGAATGGTGGCTTATGTCTTCACCTGGGAGGGGTGGCACACACTGCTCACATTTCACTGGCCAAAGGGAGTCACATGACCAAGGAAGCCTTCAAAAAGCCAGAGATGGATGTCCTTCTGTGTCAAGCACAGGGAAAATGGACCTGTTGAGCTGGGCATGGTGCCACATGCTTGTAATCCTAGCATTCAGGAAGCTGAGACAGGAGGATCATGGCTCACAGACAGTCTCAGCTACTTAGCGAGGCCCTTTGCAACTCACTCAGACCTTGTTTCAAAATAAAGAATAAAAAATATGGCTGGGGGTTCAGAGGTCGAATGCCCCTGGGTTCCATCCTCAGAACCGCAAAACAACCCCCCCCCCGCCAAAAATGGACCTGTTGATTAGCAGTACATAATCAACCACAAACAATATGACCAAGGCAAGATTTTTAAAATTTAAATATCTATTTCACTACTCTGTCCAACTCTAAGACTAACCTTATATGAAAAAGAATAGAAAACAATCAGTCTTACAGTCATTCAAAAAATATTTATCGACTCTAACATGATCCAAGTATAGATAGCCAGAGTTTACAGTACTTTGGGGTGACAGACACAATGATAATTTACATCAGACCGTGTTCGGATGAGAATTGTCATAGAATGAACTGACCCTCGGAAGAGCCTTTGAAAGAACATTAACAAAAAAAAATTTTTTTTGGTTCTTAGGAGAAATCTAAGTCCTTGTTACAAAAGGAAAGCCTACTTTGCCCTAGTAACCTAGCATGTCTTTTCAAGTCAGGTGGATGGTTAGCAGCAGGTGCCTATTAAGTATACCTGAACTTTGAATTCACTCATCATCCTAGCAGAGCACAGGAAGTGGAAGATCACCTCTCAAAGACGGATGTAAAAGTTGCTGCCAGTGAGTATCCACAGAGAAACAGCGGGCCAAGATTCTTTTTATGACTGGCGTTGAATGTCATTCAGAACCAGGGAATGTATGTTCTTAATGAGGCTCTGATCCGGAGGCATATTTCCCGAGCTGCACTTGTACAATTTCACATCATGTTTGCTGAGGCAAAGCACTTTTTCTACCTTTTTCCTTCCTGGATCAACTTGGTTAGAACAAATCAAATTGTTCCCCCTTTTTCTCTCTTTCATACATCATCGTTTGAGAGGACCGCGAATTCACGTTCTGGAACCTGCCGTCATCTTCTTTTACCCTACCGATCCGTGTCTGAACACCATTCATGGAAGAGAACACTTTTTACAGGTTCATCAGGGAAATTGGCACCAGCTGACGGCGATGGCAAACTTATTGATTGCGGCGAAAGTCTCAGGAATGTGTGTGTCGTTGGCTTCTGTGTGGAATTATTTGCAAAATCAGAGGGCTTTGATTCAGCTCGAAGAAAAATGACAACACAAATTCATAAATTATTTATGTGTAATGAGGCAGGAAACCAATGACTTTGTAAGTTTTAGTCTAAGGGATTTTGACCTTAGAAAACTCCCCAAAGCAGCCAGCAATCATTTCCGAGAAAAATACTCATGCTTGCACTTGAAAGCTGAGTGTCTTCTCTGCTTACTCTTCACAGCGCTTCAAGTGCTAGGGAAAAAAATAGAGGGGCTCAAACAGCTCTGGGAAGAAAACACAGAAGCAGCAAACTACCTTCATTCATCTTCCCACATAAAACCCAGAAACCCACAGGCTGTCTTTTGTGTGAGACTGTCCACACAAAAATGTTTCCAGTTGCCTGGAAAAATGAAGTCTTCTGTCTATGACAGTCTTCAAGAGGCAAGATTTCATGAGGGTTTTCATGGTGAAAGGCTCAAGTAAAGGAATCCTCATCCCCCCACTTTGGTCAAGGCTTCTTGACAAAATAAACAGAATTAGAAGCTCCTCACAGTATTTTCATTAAAAGAAATAGTTTTAAGCTGACCGTAGTGGCGCACGCATGTAATCCCAAATTTGGGGAGGCTGAGACAGGAGGATCGTGGCTCGAGGACAGCCTCAGCTACTTAGTGAGGCCCTTTGCAACTCAGTGAGACCCTGTTTCAAAAATAAAGAATTAAAAATGGGGCTGGGAGTATAGCTCAGAGATAGAATGCCCCTGGGTTCCATCCCCAGTTCCAAAAAATAGTTTTTTTTTTTTCTCCATGATTTTTTGGGGGTGAAAAGTAAAATGAATGCTGAGGGCTCCTTTTCAATGAATCTGACCTGGGGTGACTTTGCTCATGGTCTGATAGGAAAAGGCACAGCTATGTGAGGATGTTTGTATTTCATTTTTAACTACCCTATCCTCCTCTGTCCATGACAGTAAGTGGACCACTCAGAGTCCATTTCTCATGAAGTTGCGCTGAAGAATGCAGCTTCTATGTAAATGTTGGTGATGTGTCACCGCCTTTTAAACTTCAGAGCAGTCGGGTGTTAGAAATGAAATGTGGCCACCAAATTCCAGGACCTGTACCCTCCACGTCGGGACCCGACCTACTCATTATCCTCCCGTGGAGAGATCAGCCAGTCTCTGCTTCCTGGAAGGGGAGAGAGAGAAGATAGGACAATTCCATCCTTCTCAGAACAGTCTTCAAATATTATGCGAGTTCACTGTTTGGGGCTTTTTCGTGTTTTCTTTCCTTTCTTTCTCTACTTAGTCTATCAACTAGAGACTGATTTCACTATGCAATTAGATTGACCCATTTCTTCCTATAGTTCTATTTTATTTGATGTATTTTGAGTCTATATTTATACTTACAAATTTATCTTCCTTATGAATTACACCTTTCATCATTGTGTAGTGAAACGTTCTCTCTACTGATGTTTTTTTGCCTTGAAGTCTATTATTTTATATTAGTATAGTTATGCCAGATTTTTTCTCCTTAACTCTTAACTAATACATCTTTCTTCTTTTTGCTTCTTTCCTTTCTACTTTTCTCTACCCTTCTATTTTAGAAATACTTCATGTAACCATTACATAGAGGAATTTATTTTCAAATCCATATTTTAAGCTTTGTATTTTAACTGGTATATCCGGTTCATTCTTAAATTTTTTTATTGGTGTATTGTAGTCATACATCTTAATGGGATAAAAGACTTGTGTAGACATACATGCATACATCACTTAATTAACCCTTACCCAATCCCCACCTGCTCCCCTCCCCATCCCTCCTTCCCATGCCTGGCTTAGTGATTGACTTTGATATGTTTGTGAAAAACAGTATGGAGGATCCTCAGAAGAATGGGAACAAATTTACCATTTTATCCCATTCATTTAAATGTGCAATAGTTATTTATTTCTTCCATGTTATTTGTGATTTCTGTTTATCTCATTATTTCAGTTTTATTTCTCATCTTTTTTATGGATCAATTGAGGATTTTTTCCAGTTTCTTTCTTTTTACTTTTCTCTTTCTTTGTTTCTCTTTTTAGTTTAGGGTCTAAATACTTTATTTCTTTAATGGCTATATTAAAACTTTTACATACATCTATCTTTTAAAAATCAAAGTTTTCCAGGCATGGTGGCACACGGTTGTAATCCCCGAGCTTGGGAGGCGGAGACAGGAGGATCGGGCTGGTTCAGAGCCAGCCTTGCTGGCTTAAGAGACCCCGTTTCTGAATTTAAAAAATATAAAAATAGGTCTGGGAGTGTAGCCCAGAGGTAGAAGGGTTTCCAGGAACCCCAGTACCACAAAAAAAAAAAATCAAAGTTTAATCGATCAATAAGTATCTTCACCTTCTCTGGAACATAAAGAACAGCTTAACTCTTACTACTCTTCCTCCAAATTATGGGCTATTATTATGGGGTCATGTACTTCGTGTGTGTGTGTGTGTGTGTGTGTGTGTGTGTGTGTGTGTGACACTGAGTGTTTAAACTCTTACAAAATTCTAGATGATGGGTACAGAACTTCTTGCACAGAATCAGCCACATTTTTACCACTTTCTTCAGCTACCATTTCTTCTTGCATAGAACTACCCATCAGGAATCCCTTCCTTGAGCTGCAATACTTACTACAGATTTTCCTTAATGGAGGGTTTTATATGAAAATGTCTGCCCTCATTCTTGGAAGACACCTATTCTCACTCCATAATTCTAGGTCAGTTATTTTCTCTGGGTTCACTGTCTCCTGATTTCTTTTCCTGCTGTTGAGAAGTCAGCTATCAGCCCTCCCCTTTGTAAATAATCTATATTATCTTTCAAGCCACCTATTAAGTGGTCTTTATTATTCTATAATTCCATTATAATTTATAGATGTAGACTTATTTTTAAACTTATTTTTCCTAGAATGTATTGGGCTTTCCGAATCTCATGACTGATTTCTTTTATTATTATGGAAAATCTAAGTCATTAGCTCATCAACTATTGTTTCAACATAATTCTCTCGCTCTCTCGCTCTCTCCCTCTTATTGCATAACTGATTAGGCATATCAGATTCTCACTATATTCTCCATTTCTCTTAATCTTTCTTTGTCTTTTGATACATTATGTATGAAATTTTTAGCTCCAATTTTTCAGCTTATTAAATCTCTCTTCTGTTATATGTAATTTGCCATTAAATATTGAGATTTTAACTCTGATGATTTTATCTTTATTTCTAATATTTATTTACTTTTTCAAATATGTTTGGTCCTATATTTAATAGTTTTATAGTCTTTTTTACATTCCTAAATTCTACATTTTCAATGTTTAACACATTTACTTTATGTTTGGTGTCTAATACTTCTAATATTTTAATTGTTTGCTGGCCTCATCTAGTATTTCTATAAATTCTTGCAAATAGTGCCTTAGGTCCTTAAATGTGTAACATTTTATTTATTTGTTTATTATTTATTTATTCCTGTTACTTTCGATCTTGCATGAATATGTGAGCCTGTATTCCTTAGAACTTTAGCAGGAGAAAATCTGTGTGGCCTGTGTTGAAGGGTACTTCTATTTTTCTTTTCTTTATTTTAAATTGGCATGTGCAATGAAGGCTGTTTTTATTTCACTCTTATACTAAGGATTTATCCCTTGGATGCCCAGTGTTACATGGTGAGGCTCTAGCACTCCCTCACCACCTAGGGAAGCCAACCCTTAAGCTTCTCTCTCTTACCCTACACTACAAACTGATTCAAACCAACCCTTAAGGCCATCTGGGTCTAGGGAATGTCCGTAGAGCAAAAACCAGCCTTTGTACTCATGTTTTCTCTTCTGGGTTCTCATTTGCACTTAGGTTTTTCCCTTTGAAGATTTCTTACTTTCTTGCCAATTCATGGACTCTTTTAAAGTATATTTTCTATAATTTACATAGCAGCTCTAGTAGAAGGGCCAATCAGGGAATCTAGTTTTCTATACTTTCCAAGAAATGTACAGAAAAATATGTACACAGATACACACAGGGTAATATCCTCCATGAACTATGTGTTAAAATCCTTTGGCTTGGTGAAGCTTTGTACCATTTTATATTTTTTACATTTTTTATTGGTGCATTGTAGTCATACATCTTAATGCCGTATGAGATGGTGAAGGCATACATGCACACATCACCCAATTAACCCTTACTCAATTCCCACCCTATTCTCTCCCCCTCCCTCCTTCTCATGTTCGGATTAGTGATTGACTTTGAAATGCCTGTAAATGTACATCATGTGCATCATAAAATTTCCCTCTTCCCCCCTCCCATCCCCTCAGTTAGGTCGCCTTATTTGCTCATTTATAGAATCTCCTTCTTAGTCTAGAGTTCCTCCTATGATCCATTTTCTCCCTCGTTTCCACATATTAGGGAGAGCATCTGATTTCCTATTTTTTATGACTGACTAATCTCACTTGGCATAATGTTCTCCAGTTCCATCCATTTCCCTGTAAATGACATAATTGTGTTTTTCTTTATGGCTGCATTGTATCATTTTAAAGGAGACCATTGGAACAGCTACTATTTGAGTTCTCTTGTTTCTGATGAGTATCCTAGGAAGCCCTGTTTCACTTGTCCATATTGTTGGCTAGTGCTGTTCTAGGTACGTGCCTAAACTCCTGGCGCACCAAGTCCACAGCCCCATCTCAGCAGCCTCAAAGCTACCCAGGCTTGAGTCTACGGACCCAGCCCGCCGGGGGAACAGGGTTTCAGTCCAAGACCTAAGTTCTTGCTGCTGCAAACTTTGTCAGACCTCCTGCTTATGAGTTTTTTTATGGAGGATTTGAACCAAAAGATGTGGCTAGCATATAGTGAGAGCTCTTGACCTGCAGAGAGGCAAATTTAGAACACACTTTACTTTGTTTCCTTATTGACACCTGGAAAGGGATCCTTCTCCATACACTTAGCAACCCAAGCAGCAGAAGAGGAATGAGAATAGCAAAATAGGTGAAAGGTGCCTGGACTATCTGGTGGTCATTAAGGAGCATTTTCATGAACAATGGTCCTCACAGCTACTGAAGTCAATGCCTCTGTGGAATGATGGACTCTGAACTACGGTGATTATTATGATTTCACGTAGCCTAATCAAAATAGATGCTCATAGTGCCATCCTTAAAAATCTTAACAACAGGGGCATGTTCTGAGAAATGCATCCTTGGGTGACTTTGGCATTGTGCACACATCACAGAGTGTACTTACACAGACCTGCACGGTGCCGGGCAGTCACTCCCTGTGGCCTCTTGGTGCTATCAAAACACAGAAAACGGGATGCATGAGGTCGCTGCCAGTGTCGCCAAGCATCCTGTTTTATAAACTTTTTTTAGGTAAATAAAAAAGTACATCCTAAAATAATAATAAAAATGATAAATATTAAATGCATAAACCAGCAACACAGCGGATCACGGCTATCGCTGAGTGCACCGTGCCATGTATAACTGTGTGTGCTTTTTATACTGCTGGCAGCATGGTGGGTTTGTTTATGGCAGCACGACTAAAAACATATAAACAATGCTTGAGCTAGGACGTCACCAGGCAGTGGGAATGTTTGAACTCCATCATAGCAGCGTGGGACCACCCCCCTGTATCTGTTCCATCGCTGCAGTTCTGCTGTGGATTATAGAATGAGTTGTTCCCACAGACCACTCTGAAGTCTGCCTGAGCCCAAAATCCAGACCTCACGGGCTAGTGTTAATTTGAGTAAAGTGACTAATAGATGCTGTTATGGTTCAGATATTAAGTTTCTCCCAAAGGCCCATAGGCTTGGTACCAGCCCGGGATGCTGTTAGGAGGTGGGGCCTAGGAAAGGGAAGTTAGGTCTTTGGGAGTACATTGTTGTAATCCCAGTACTTGAGAGACTAAAATAGGAGGATGGTGGGTTTGAATCCAGCATCAGGAACTTAATGACATTTTCAGCAACTTAGTGAGACCCTGTTTCAAATTTAAAAAAATAAAAAGAGGGCTGATGATGATGTAGCTCAGAAATAAAATGCCCCTGGGTTTAATTCCCAGTATCACACACACACACACACACACACACACACACACACACACACACGGGCAGAATACGGGACCCTGGTCCCTTCTTCTCTCTGTTTCTCAGCCACCATGATATAACTATACCTCCATCACACACACTTCTGCCTTTATGATCTGTGCCACCATAGATCCACAGCGACAGGGCCAAGTGGCCATGGACTGAAATCTCCAAAACCATGAGCCAGAATAAACCTTCCTCCTTGTCCCCTGATTGTCCTCGCCGATGTTGATTCTCACCGCAAAGGAGAGCTAGCACGTCAATATGCCTGCTGAGTAGGTTGGCGTGACATGCAAATGATCTCATCCATTCACTCATTCACTCATTCACTCATTCACTCACTCCCTGACTCACACAGACAGAGGGCAAACCCAGGTAGAGAGGGAAGGGCGTTTCGGCCTCACAAAACCAGCTCCAGGTGGTCCAAAGGAAAACTGCGGGACTAAGACAGAGCCAACCCTGCAGTTGAGTGGCGTCATTCCTTTATCCGACTGCTCCATCCCTCCTGCCTTCTTCCTGCGAGGATCTGCCCCACCACCAGATGTACATCCCTTTTAGTTGCCACATGGTAAATGCCAAAACCAAGGTTTTGGTACCACACAAGCAGAGATCGAAATTCTGACTTTGGTGAGGAATTTCCTTTCTTCCCTTATTTCTTCCCTTTTTTCCTTCCCTACTTTCTTCCTTTCTTCCTTCCTTCCTTCCCTTCTTCCTTCCTTCCCTTCTTCCCTCCTTCCCTCCTTCCCTTCTTCCCTTCTTTCTTCTTTCCTTCCTTTCCTTCCTTCAGCCTTCCTTTCTTTCATTGGTACTAGAAATTGGACCCCAGGGTATTCCTATTCCTCTGAGCTACACCCCCCCCAGCCCTATTTTATTTTAAAACATGGTCCCACTAAGATGCCGAGGGCCTTGCTCACTTGCTGAGGCTGTCCTCCAACCTGGGATTCTGCTATCTCAGCCTCCCAAGTACTGGGATTATAGGCATGAACCACCACGCCCAGCTTGGGTAAGAATTTCCTAACCCTATCTACTTTTCTGGTCTGTAAAATGTTTGTGAAGATGTACTTCAGTGTGCACAGAGCTCCTAGCTGAGCCATTGTCCATATTAGACCTGGATGTAATTAATATTCATGATGAGAGTAGCAGATGACGCTCGGCTATTATGAAGAATCCTATGAATACAGAAGAACATTTCACTCCAAAGATCTCAGTATCCAGTGGGACCTGGTTTGAACACAAAGCCTTAGGTACACATCTCTGCCAGGCCTCTGTTCTGTGCAGAAAGCAGCACTGATGACCAGCCTCAGCTCAGCACACACAGGACTCCTTGGTGGGGACTAGAGAAAATGGAGAAGCACACACTGACTCCCTGTACTGCTGTGGAATAAAATTAATGGTGGTGCATCCACATTGCAAGGTTACAATAAGAAGTCCTGGGTACACTTCTGGAGAGCTGATCAGAGACTCAAGTTATATGAAAGTATTTGGAGACGATGGCACTAAACGGTGCGTGAAAATACCCTGGAGGAGTTACAGATGGGTGAGGGACTCGTGGATGAGAGCTGTGAGAGGCCCGAGCCCTCGCGTCAGCGCTCAGAACCGCCGCTGAACAGCTTTCAAAACCACATTCAGGCCAGGCCAGGAAGGAATACAGGTGGAGGACCTGGAAGAAAACAAATCAGGTGGCAGAGTTGGGTATGAAGGTGGACAGCGTCTGCAACCGCCTCTCTTTAAACACTTGAAGGTGAACACAGGGAAAGTCCGATGACTTTCACTGTAAAATGATCAGTGCTTCCAAGTTGCTTTGATTATGGGGAATGACAAGAAGAATCTTGCAGCTATTTTAAAACTTCCCCAGCTTGACCTTTCTCCTCTTAATATAGTAGGGCAAGCCAGGAGTGGTGGTGCATGCCCGACATGCTAATACCTGGGAGGCTGTGATAAGAGGATCATAGGTTCAAGACCAGCCTCAGCACCTCAGCAACTTAGGGAGGCCCCGTTTCAAACTTTAAAAAGGCTGGGGTTATAGCATCAAAGGTACAATGCCCCTGGGTTCCACCCCCATTTCTAAAAATAATTAAAATTGAGATAGTAGGACACACCGGCACAATGTCCAGGCTGTGGCTCAAAGGTTGGACCACAACAAGAGCCCAAGGGTTTTTATGGTTTTGTTTGTTTGTCCTGGATTGATATCCATGAATTCACCTACCTGCCTGCCCTATAAATATAACATAGTTCCAGACAGAAGCAGGATTTGCACAACAAATCCTGCCCTAGTACAGCCAATAATAAGAGGAGTGTGCCACATTTGTGAAGTGCTCTGAAACAGGAAAGAGGTTTTCACATAGCGCCTCCTGGGTAAGGCTTGAAACAGCCGGCGCCAGCTCTTTGACGCTTCCCCTGAGGAGCCCCTGGGCTCATCTGCTGTTCCCAGGGGCCCGATGCTACTGTCTTGTTGTGTCTGGCGTTTCTGCTGTGGCCAAAGGTCAGCCTATAGGTGAACAGGC
Organism: Muscardinus avellanarius; assembly: GCF_963383645.1. NCBI lineage: Eukaryota > Metazoa > Chordata > Mammalia > Rodentia > Gliridae > Muscardinus > Muscardinus avellanarius. The sequence continues at coordinate 185,989,402 of NC_137787.1, forward strand.
ATTTCAGCGGGTTTATTACCATTTTGTCTCTTTCGCTCATGGTACTTTCATAAGATGCTCTGCTCGAAAAGAGAAAAAGAAGACGGAGAGAAGAGAGGAAGGGAGAGACTTTTTTCTTCCTGACACTCACACGAGTTCCAGGCTCAGGGCAACCACAGCATCCTGAGTTGCAGCCAGAGAAGGGCTCTCCTCAGTCATCTGTGGCCCCCAGGGGAGCAAGGGATGAAGGGGGGGTCACAGGGCATGGCTGTTTCCAGAACATTAAATCAACTGTGCTCCTAAGTTTGCTTCTTGTTAAATTGCCGTTATATTGGCAAAGGCTGGTCTCCATGGGAATTTGGGATTCAAGGTCCTCGTTTATAAACTCCACCTATATAATAAGAGTATTACCGGGGACGCTATTTTTGGTTAAACTGTTGCTGGAGAGGGAAAGCTTTGACCCTATTGATTTGAAATGATAAGAGGCTTTCAGCGCAAGCTATTTAAAATGCTCCTGGGAGCCATGCAAAAGCCCCTCCGGGATTACCGACTTCTGGTTAGAATCCTTATTACATACTTGTGTCTTCTGTGTCCAAATTATTGCCTTCTCTCAAATGGAGGTCAGCTCCTTTCCAACCTCTTAGTCAATGAGACTCAAACCATTCTTTGGTTAGCCAGAAACCCTGAAGCTGGTTTAGGCCTTGGACTGGCTTGCGTCGACTCTAAAAATGCAACTGTTCGTTTCCGGGAAATAGAAGATAATGACAATCACACCAAGGACCTGATCCTTAAAAGTTTAGGGGTGGCCTCCTCCCTCACCATGAACATAGGTGCCTCCCTCAAGATGGTAGTGCCGGGAATGAAGGGACTTGGCACCCATCTAGCCATGCAGGTATGCCATCTCGCTAGGAAAATCTGGAAGAAGGTCCGTTCCGCATTCAAAGAGACTCTTAGGGTCAGAAGGAAATTAAGGTCCATCTGCTCTGATTCTTCAGTGTATCAAAGAGGACACTAGAATCCAGAAATGACTGATCCAAAGAAGTCATACTGGTCCAAAGCTAAGATGCTATTTATTTACTTACTTACTTACTTATTTATGCTTTCCAATTTCTAGATCAGTAATGTATCTAGTAATACACATTATTTTTTCAAGTTTGTGCCACTTTGCCCAGTTTGCATTTCTTTTCTTCATCTGTATTTTTTTTAATGTGGATCATATTGAAAATGGCATACATTCACACAATGCTTGGTGCCCTCCCCCAGCCCCCACCCCCACTTTCCCTCTCCTCCCCTCCCAGCAATGAGTGTCCAGGTTGACCACGCTACATTCATAGTTATACACATACTGGAATGTAGCTCCTCCATTAATCAACCTCAGCCTTCTTCCTCTCCTACCCTTCCTTTCTAGCTTTGCTGAGGTTTCCCCTCCATTATCTGGAGTCCCTCTGGTATTCCTAGTACTCCCTAGTTTGGGCATATTAGGGAAAATATATGTCCCTTCTCTTTCTGTGCTTGGCTGATCTCACTTAACATCATGTTCTCCAAGTCTTTCCATCTTCTTGTGAATGACATGATTTTGTTGTTTTTTTATTGCTGAGTAGAATTCTATTGTGTATATTTCCCATCACTTTGCAATCCATTCATCTGTTGATGGAGACCTAGGTTGGTTCCATATTTTGGTTATTATGAATTGTGCTGCTATGAACATGGGTATGCATATGTTACTGTAGTTCTCTGATTTCAACCCCTTTGGAATAATACCCAGGAGTGGTATAGACATATCATATGGTGGACCCATTCCCAATTTTCTAAGGAATCTCCACACAGATCTCCATAGTGGCTGAACTAGTTTGCACTCCCACCAACAGTGTAAAACAGTTCCTCTCTCCCCACATCCTCGCCAACATTTGTTGTTATTTGATTTCTTTATGCTTGCCACTCTGATTGGGGTTAGAAACTCAATGTAGTTTTGATTTGCATCTGCCTGATGGCTAATGATGTTGAACAATTTTTCATGTATCTATCGGCTATTTGTGTCTCTTCTTTTGTGAAGTGTCTATTCAATTCAGTTGCCCATTTCTTGATTGGGTTATTTGTTTTGCTAGTGTAGAGTCTTTGTATATTGCTCATGGATAAGCAGAATAAATATCATAAAAATGGCCATTCTGCCAAAAGTGTTCTACAGATTCAATTCAATTCCTATAAAAATACCAACAACGTTCTCATAGACCTAAAAAAATCAGCCATGAGTTTTATATGGAGAAAGATAAAACCCAGAATAGCCAAAGCAATCCTCAGCAATAAGAAACATGCAGGAGGTATCATAATCCCTGACTTCAAATTACACTACAGAGCAATAGTAGTCATTACAGCATGGCACTGGCACAACAACAGGCATACAGACCAGTGGAACAGAATAGAAGATACAGAAACAAACCCACACACATATTCAATTGATTTTTGACAAAGGGACCAAACTCAGACACTGGAGAAAAGACAGCCTTTTCAACAAACGGTACTGGGGAAACTGGCTATCCATTTTTAGAAAGAGGGAACTAATTCCTTACCTCTCACTGTGCACAGGAATCAACTCAATATGGACCAAAGACTTGGAAATTAGATCAGAGACTGTGAAGCCATTAGAGGAGGGCATAGACTCAACACTCCAACATATAGGCACAGGCAGTAACTTTCTCAACAAGACCTCCAAAGTGCAGGAAAGTAAAGCAAGAATTAACAGGTGGGATGGAATCAAACTAAAAAGTTTCTGCCCATCAAAGGAAACCATCAAACCTAAAAATAAAGCCTACAGATTGGGAGATCTTTACCAGCCACCACTCTGACAGAGGGCTAATATCCAGAATATAGAAATGCATGTTATAAAACCGTGTTATGGTTTGAAAGTACAAGGTCCTTGGATCTCACCTCCAGAGGCAGCCATGCACAGAGGCATCCCTGGGAGTGTAGCAGGGTGTGGCTGGGGCGGGTCCCGGGGGTGTGGCCTGGGGACTACCTTTGTCCCTTGTCCCACCCCTGGTTGTCTCTGTGTCCAGCCATCATGGCTTGTAGCCTGGCCTGCTTGACAGCCGGTGTAAATGGACTATATGTATGGACTATCTCTAGACCCAAAAGCAAATAAACCTTTCCTTCTCTAAGTATTGCATGTAAAGGTGTTAGATCCCAGTGGTGAAACACCACTAAAACAATTAATATACTGAATATAATAAGCATGTTCTGAAGTTCATTTTCTTCCATTAAGACTAGGAATTTCTGAAAGGGGTGTGTGTGTGTGTGTGTGTGTGTGTGTGTGTGTGTGTAACCACACAATTAGAATCTCAAAGAACACAAAGAAAGAGTAAAATCAAACGTGTCAGATTCATAGTTCACGATCACAAAGAAGAGAGAGATTTTTTTAAAACGAGACTTTGTTAGAGCAGTTTGTGGTTTGTGATGGAATTCCTGCCCCCACATGCACACAGCCTGCCCGCGTCACGGGAAACGGCATCCACTGTTCTTTTCACCTGGGCTCCGCCTTAATGAATTGCTCTCCCCTTAGTGAATTGCTAAGGGGAAGTCTACCCAACATGTTTTCACTTCTCGGCAGAAACACGCACAGAGCCACAGCCGGTGTTGAACCCCTGAACCTTTCCTCTTTCAGTTAAAATGACGGGGTTAGGGGCAGCAGAGAAGGTGAGAGGTAAAGGAGACTGCTAAGCTCTTTTCTGGCTTGCAAATACAGGCACCTTGTGAGCAAGGAAGTCAGTAGTCAGTACCCCCTTCCTTCTCCTTCCTTGCAGGCATGGGACAGGAGAATTTTCTTCTGGCTACAGCTCCCTCTGTTTTTGTTTTGTGTGTGTGTGTGTGTGTGTGTGTGTGTGTGTGTGTGTGTGTGGTACTGGGGATGGAACCCAGGGGCATTCTACCTCTGAGCTATACCCCAAGCCCTATTTTTTAGACTTTATTTTGAAACAGGGTCTCCCTGAGTTGCAAAGGGCCTCACTACATAGCTGAGGCTATCTGCAAAGAGCAATCCTCCTGTCTCAGCCTCCTAAATGCTGGGTTTACAAGCGTGTGCCACCAGGCCCGGCCCCCACTGTTATTTTATCAATAACTTTCTCATAGCCACGCCTTGTTTGCGTGATGGCGTTTGCACGGTTGGTCTCACCACCTTGAGATGGCGAATATTCTCAGTCGGTCTCTGAGACTCCTGTATTCTAAGGCATAGAGAGGGAGGGTTGTTCTGTCTTCCTCCACAGGCATGACTTAATGCATAATTTTAAAATAAGGGTCCACTGCCCACCGCTGGGCTGGGCTATTTGTATAGTTGTGACATCGTTTTACTGGCTGTATTTGGCACTGTGAGTCTCCTCTATGTGTCAGCAAACTTCCTGGTGGACGGGGCCGGGGGACTGTTGGAATCTCAGGGAGGTGATTAATTACTGAGCATCTCAGCACAGCTGTTTCCCGCGCCTCCGTGCCGGGGGCCACTCACATCCCTTCCCCAGCTTACCTCTCCCGCTCTGGGATTCCATTCACTGCCCTCCCCCGGGGCTACCTCACAGCTGTGGCTTCTCTTATGAAATTCTAGGCTATGACACCAGGAAAAAAAAAAAAAAAAAGAAAGAAAAAAGGTGTTTTCATATCACGGTTCATTTCCTGCAGTCAGAGCAAAACCAAAAGCAAAACATTCTAAAAATGCTAACAACATGGAGGAATGTCTGCTTCCTTAGTTCTCACAACTCCCTCCAACCTCTGTCTCTTTGCCTAAAGGGACATGGTCATACTGATGGGAAACTGAGATTAAAAGATGAGGAGGTCTTTGTCTTTTCTTTTCTCTTTTCTTTATTTTATTTTTATATTTACTTATTTATTTTTGGTACTGAGGATTGAACCCAGAGACATTCTACCTCCAAGTTATACCCCCAACCCGATTTTATTTCTTATTTGCAAATGGTCTAAGTTGCGGAGGGCCTCTCTCAGGCGCTGAGGCTGGCTCCGAACCTACAATCTTCCTGTCTCATCCTCCCAAACAATGGGACTATAAGTGTGTGCCACCACGCCCGGCTGATCTTTTTATTTTCCAAGAGGTTTCTGCGTTTGCTTCTTCACAGAATGTGTGATACCAAGTAAAATATACCACTTCTCATCAACTGGAACGTAAGTGAAAATGGTTTCAGACTCCTTGCTTTCCTTCAACAGCCCCGGCAGCTCCTTTTCTTAGGGCAGAGGAGGTCCACGGAGAGGCTTCCTGCCTGTGAGAAGCAGGGCTGCATTGCACACCTGAGGACGTTAACATCGGCTTCCCATCCAAGCATGCTTCCGCTTCCTTCCCTCATTTTGGTGCAAAAGACACTACCAAGGAGTTCCTGTCCCTGCTCCCTACAGATGTGGCCTACTTCAAAACAAGTAGTTATAGAAAGATCTCTGTTAACTTAGTGAGGCCCTGTTTCAAAATTTAAAAAAATAAAATAAAATAGGGTGTAGCTCCTCTGGATTCAATCCCAAGTAACACACACACACACACACACACACACACACACACACACACACAATGTTGCTCTTGCCACGAAGGCCCTCTCTGCCCACCAGCCTGACCCTCTGTACGTGTGGGATTTGACTCTCCTACATCAGACGCTTCTGTAAATACTGATTCCTGAAAGCCAAGCCAGAGCCCTGGTAAATCAGCCGAGTTGGGACGAGGGGCGGCAAATCTGTATTTTTAACAAGCTCTCCAGTGGTTCCGATACACACTGCGTAGCATGCCGAATGGACCGTTTCTGACTTTGAGGGCCTGCCTTCCTTTTTTTTTTGCAGCCCCACTACCAATATGCTCAATGCACATTTCTTAAGAGAATGCGACTCTATTAGACAAGTAGAAATGATACCCTGGCTCGCGTATGGTAGAATTCACCTTAAAGCAAGTTCCCCAATAAAGACTGGAAAAGCCCACCGTCAGACTACTTGGCAGTGCGGGATGCAAGTTTTCTGGTGGGCCTCACTAACGGGTCACAACCTTGGGCCACTGTTCTGTCATTGTGAAGAACAAATCAAGAAGACACCCCCATGGCCAGCCAGCGGCATAGCCCTGCCCCTGCAACAATTTCCAGAAACAGGTTGGATACAGATTGTGTACAGCTTAATAAGTACAATTTATGAATATCCTACCTTCTCCTCTATCTGTGGTATTTTATCTTCGGGCTCATTTTGGTCTGTTGCCGAACATTCGGTTGAGAAGTAGCCGGGCATAGTGGCGCACCCTTGTAATCCCAGCATTTGGGAGGCTGAGACAGGAGGATCGCAGTTCACAACAGCCTCCGCTACTACTTAGTGAGACCCTTTGTAACTCAGTGAGAACCTGTTTCAAAATAAATAATAAAAAAAAAATAGGGCTGGGCGTGTATCTGGGAGGTAGAATGCACCTAGATTCCATCCTCAGTACCGCAAAAAAAAAAAAAAAAAAAAAAAAGAGCAGCCTGGCTTAGGAAGGAGTTCTTACCTGGGAGTCAAGAATCCTGGGTCTGGTCCTGCTTCTACCCTAGTTGGCCATGGGCAGGCCATTTGCTCTCACAGAGCCTACAAGGGCTCATCTTTAAACTGAGGGGTGACTTGCAGAGGCGCCGCAGTCCCGTGAGCTTCTGCGTGAGGGTAGTGCACTTCCTGAGACCCCCTCCAACACTGAAGGACAGTCCCAAGTCACAATCGGGAGCCGCTGAGAAAGTCCAGCTGAGATAATGCTGAAGAGCTGCTTCCTACAGACACTGCAGCCCTTGAGACACCTGGATTTTATTTCCTCTTTAGAATATCTGGTCAATATCTTCTAGCGGATGCTTTATTCAAAAGGGAATCAGAGAAAGATGGAATACAGAAATGAAATAAACGTCCTCAGGAGTGTCCCTAAAGGATAGATAGAGGTGGAAAAAGTCATGCTGGGATTTAAGGCCCTGCAACATCTAGCCAATGCTGAGTCCCTTCTGAGTGTTTAGTGTGATGTGGTTTCTACCTGCACTCAGTGTTCACTGGACCCATCCTTCCCTGGGCCATAAGGTCCTCTACCTCCAAGGATGTGGGGTCCTGCGGGGGAGCTGTACCTCAGTGTCCTCTGCAGCTGTGGCTTGCTTAGTCTGGGAGATCTCCAACTTGTCCCTCAGAAGAGAATCATGCCTTGGCTTCCCCTTTGAGGAAGTGTGACCCAAACCACACAGCCAAGATGTTCAGCCCAAGGCGTGTTTACTCTCCACAGGCACCGCAGAGAGAGAATAGTTATCAGATCTCCGACAATTAGTGCTGGATAATTTGTGCAAATATAACTAAACTTCATGAGTTTTTTCAGACGGAAATGGACTTCCACTCAAATGTTGAATTGGATGACTTCCAGAGTCCCAGAAAATCTCGAATTGTCCAAAAGTTTCCCCAGAGTTTCATTTTTCCTTCTTACCCCACCCGTACCTTGGTCCTATGGAGGTCAGAAATCCTGGGGTTAGAAATCTTGCCTTTTCCCATAAATGTGACTTCTTGTACCTACCAGAGGCAGAAAGGAAGCCAATGTGTGTGGCGATTCACCAGAGCAGCTGAAGGTGTGGCCATTTCTGAACTTAAACATACCTTGAGAAAGGCCCCGCCTTGTTCAAGTGCACACACACACACACACACACACACACTGAAAGGTAAAGTTGTTACCAGGCTTTTCCAAGCAAGAAATTTCTTCTTTAGAAGAAGTTTTAAGCACTTGGACTATAGACATGAAGTCAGTTTTGAATATGATCAAAACGTTCCTGAATTAAAAGCACGTTTTTCTGTATCTTTTTTCTTATTATGGCGCTATAGAGAAATCTAGAGCCAAAATTGGATCTCGCTGTCTGCCTAAGAACCAGTAATTGCTAACTATGAGGCAGTGATGTTCTGTACAATAGAACTTTAAAAAGGAAGAGATGGATAGTAGTAGGCAGGAAAAAATCTCCCAAAATGTGGGTTCTTGCAATGAGACACTCCTTTGACTAGCTGATATTTATACGTTTAGTTTTTCTCTCTTTCAATTCTTTGGGGACCCTTTTGTCATCCCCATTTGGCTTCTATTTCTTCCAGTAGGTGCTTCTGAGGCCAAGCAGTTGGTCATTAGAGGGTCTAACGAGGCCGTAGATAGCAGCTGGATTGCAGTGAAGCCCAGTAATGAGCTATTGCCTAATCCCATCCAAATGGTGTCTCCAGATCTGCAACGGTGATAAATAGTGAAAGTTCCAAGTTGAACAAACAAAAAGAAAGAAAGAAAGAGAATAAAAGAAAGAGAAACAGGAAGAAAAGATTTCAGCAGTCTTGGGTCTAACAGATTGTTCAAATTATATTCTCACCATTTCATTTTGCAAGTTTTTATCAAAATGGAAAATGAGAAGTCTCTGCATAATCTCCGTACGCAGCTTTCATTGCCAGCGTAGTCTCTCTGGTATGGGGTTGGCTCAGCCGCTGGTCTCCGGCATGAGGATATCAAATGTGCCTGAATCTGCCTTCAGAGCAGAACTTGCAATGTGTGGTTTACAAACATATCATAGCTCCATAGAAATGATGGTGCTCTGGCGTCCAGTCATCACAAGGAGTAGATTATTTTTCCAAAGGGTTTTTGTGGAGGTTTTTTTTTTTTTTTTTTTTACGTTCTGGGATTTTTTTTTAATTTTATCTAAACAGAATCAGTTTGGTGGTTCGGATTGAATTGACCAGTAATGAGTTTTTCTCTGAGTGAATCTGATGTCAGGAGATTGCAAGAGAAATAACAGATGTGAAGTTCTCTGTTTACAAGAAGGACACTTTTCTCTTTAGCCAGGACATGGGAGTTAGGAAAGAGGCTCACAGTTTTTTCTCTCTGTATATTTACATGAAGTTTCTGGAAATCATTTTGAGGATTCTGTACATGACAAGAGTTTCCCAGGGGCAATAGACAAGGGATTTAGGGATGAAATTGGTCTGCGCATCAGGGATGGGAAAGGATTGCAGGCTCTTCATATGCCTTATGAATTAATATCTGTATGCATCACCCTCTTAATATAGCGCTGAGCCAGGAAGTCTTGTGAGCCACGGGAGTTAGCGGTAAAATACTCAGTGCCTCCCTTCAGGTTTTTTTCTTTTTTTTTCTTTGCTATAACTTTCTTCCAGTTTATATCTCACTTTGAAGTTTTAGGTAAAGATAGTGGTTTCTTTAATTTATTGGTGCAGTGTAATCATACATCTGGATGGGGCACAGGATGGTGGAGGCGTACGTGCACACAGCACTCGTTTAGCCCTTCCCCAACTCCCACTCCATTCCCTCCTTTCTCCCTGTGTTTCATGTTCATCCATTGTAGGTAAAGATAGTTTCTCGACTCACATTTTGCCTTCATCCAGTTTTTGTGTTAGATGTGGCCATGACCGTAAACCTCACTAAAGGCCAGTGCTATATACACAGCACCATTTTGTCAGCATCTGAGCAAGCGAGGCTCTGTGCTCTAATTCAGCGATCCCAAATCAGTCATAAAAACTGCAGCCAGAAAACTCTGGGGTCACCTTATCAAATTAGAATAAACCTAATTTTAATATCTGAATATTTCCCGTCTTTCCTAGAGTGTCCCCTGAAGAAACCATTGTGGTTGTCTTTAGTTTTTTTTTTTTTTTGGTGCATTATATTCATACATCATATTGGGGTAAAAAAAACTTGTGTGTACAGACATGCACACATCACTGATTTAACCCCTACCCAATTCCCACCCCATTGCCTCCCCTTCCCTCCCTCCCTTGCTCGGATTAGTGGTTGACTTCCATATGTTTAAGTACATTGTGTGTTTTAGAGATTTTCTTATTCCCCCCTCCTTCTCCTTTAGGTTGTCTTGTTTCTTCTCCATAGGATTTTCTTTTTCATCTAGAGTTCCTCCTATGACCTAATTCTCCCTAACTCTCACATATTAAGGAAAGCATCTGATTTCTTATTTTTTGTGACTGACTAATTCAAATGGCCAATAAATGCATGAAAAAATGCTCAACATCACTGGCAATCAGAGAGATGCAAATCAAAACTACCCTGAGATTTCACCTAACTCCAACTAATGGCAATCATTCAAAATACAAACAACAATAGATGCTGGCGAGGATGTGGAGAAATGGGAACTCTAAGACATTGTTGGTGGGATTGCAAATTAGTGCAACCACTTTTGAAAACAGTATGGAGAATCCTCAGAAGAATGGGAACAAATCTACCATTTGATCCAGCAATACCACTTCTGGGTATCTACCCAAAAGAAAAGAAACCAAACTACCAAACTAATGCATGTGTATCTATGTTCCTAGCTGCACAATTCACCATAGCCAAACTATGGAACCAGCCAAGATGTCCATCAACAGATGAATTGATTACAAAACTGTGGAATATGTACACAATGGAATTTTACTCAGCCATCAAAAAAACCCTCAATTACATCATTTTCAGGGAAATGGATGGAACTGGAGGACATTATGCTAAGTGAGATTCGTCTTTAGTTGACTTCTTGCATGCCCCTGAGAAGTTGTAGCCAATCTCAGTCAATGAAATGCGCTGTTAGGTGCTGTACAGTTTGCACTGTACTTTGACTAATCTTCCTTAATCCTCGCAGTAACCCTAGCAGTGGGATCTTATCTCTATTTTGCTAATCAGGAGACTGAAGTCGGCAGAAGCGAAAGCTGTTCTCTGGGATTTCATGGCTGGGCAGCAGAAGTAAGCTGCAAGTCCAGATCCTCTGCTTCTATATATCACTCTCTTTCCATTGCATCAGGCTGTGTGTGGGGGGGAGAGGGCTCATGAGAGGTAGACAGCCAGAAAAACAGTCCTACTGTGGGATGCGGAAGCCTATATAGCTGACAGAGGGAGGGAGGGAGGGAGAAGATTGGGATGGTGGGAAGGAAGACTGGGTACACAGGAAGCAGAGATGTAGAGAAAAAAGCCATTTCAGAAATCCTAATAATAAAAGGGCAGGTGCGGTAGCACACACCTGTAATCCCAGGTCTTCGGAGGCTGAGACAGGAGGATCATGAGTTTGAAGCCAGCTGCAGAAACTGAGCAAGACCCTGTTCCAAAATAGAAATAAGACAGGGCTAGAGGTGTATCTCAGAGATAAAATGTCCCTGAGTTGAATCTTCAGGACCACAAAGAAAAGATGAGATCAGAACTCTGAGGCTAAATCCTTAGAGAGGAGTTCACCCTTGTTTGGTTTCCTGATGCTCCCCACATTATTTCCCTTAGCAAGATCTGGAAAGATTTGTTGAAGCCAGGCGTGGTGGCACACACCTCTAATCCCAGTACTTGGGAGGCCGAGACAGGAGGATCCAGGTTCAAGGCCAGCCACAGCAACTTAGTGAAGTCCCTCGGTAACTTAGTAAAACCTTATTTTAAAATTAATTAATCAACTAATTAATTTTAAAATAGCTGATTTAACCCCTACCCAAATCCCACCCCATTCCCTCCCCGTCCCTCCCTCCCTTGCTTGGCTTAGTGATTGACTTCGATATGTTTAAGTACATTGTGAGCTTTAGAGATTTTCCTCTTCCCCCCTCCTTTCTCCTCCTTTAGGTTGTCTTGTTTGCTCCTCTTTTCTCCCTAACTCTCACATATGAGGGAAAGCATCTGATTTCTTATTTTTTGTGCCTGACTAATCTCACTTAGCATAATGTCCTCCAGTTCCATCCATTTCCCTGAAAATGATGTAATTGAGTTTTTTTTGATGGCTGAGTAAAATTCCATTGTGTACATATCCCACAGTTTTGTAATCCATTCATCTGTTGATGGACAAGTTTTTTACCCCAATAAGTTGTATGAATATAATGCACCAATAAAAAAAAAGAAAGAAAGAAAGAAACTCTAGTTATTAAATAAAAGTAAGAGTCGTTTTATTACCTAAAAAAAATAAATAAATAAAATAAAATAGTATTGGGGCTATAGCTTGGAGGTAGAATGCCTCTAAATTCAATCTCCAGTACCAAAAAAAAAAAAAAAAAAAAAGATTTGTTGGAAGTAGAAGAAGGGTATAGGGTATCTTCCAGAATTTCCTTTATAAGTCTTTTATTACTCATAAAGTAGCAGAGAGCAAATGTGCTAGGCTTTGTAGGCCAGAATCTGTCACAGCTACTCAGCTCTCTCCTAGTACTGTGAAAGCAGCCGTAGACTATGCATAAACAAGTGAGTGTGGCCGTGTTCCCATAAAATTTATTTAGAAAACAGCAGCCAGCTGGAGACCAGGGTTTGCTGGCCCCCATCTTAGAATAACGGCTTTTACCCTGGGCTGCGCCTCACAGTCACGTGGAAAAACATTCAGAGGTATCAGTGCCCCTGGTGCTTCCCTACAATGGCTGGATCTTTCTGAAGAAAGGTTCAAGGACATACATACCGGTTTTTAAAGCATCCTATGAAATTCTAGTGTGAAAGCAAGGTAGAGAGCCTATGTCCTGGGTTCTCAAACAGTGGTTCTCCAAGTATGGTCTCAGGAACAGCGACATCAACATCCCCTTGTCAGAGATGAAATTCTCAAGCCCCATTCTAGACCTACCGAGTTCAAATCTCAGACACCGGGACCCAGGATCTGTGTGTTCTAACAAGCCCTGCAGGAGACTCCAAAACACAGTCAAGTCTGAGAACCGCAGGCCGAGGGCCTTCAGAATAAGCTCTTGGTCCTACAGCTCACTCGTGAATACCGTCCCTTGGGAGTCATAGGGGACGCCTCCATGCCAAAATCAGGACCATTGTTAAAATTCCGGCATCACTGTCTTCCCTTCTCTCCAAAAGCCCCTGTTCTCTTCTGTGTCGCAATTTCATTTCCTTCTCTCTCTCGGTTCATCTGCAGCGTAAATGGTGAGGATAGAAGGGTCAGAGAGAGGTCTGTCAATCTTTACTTGGACAGATGCCCCCAAAGTATTATTTATACATTTTCTTATGTAAATTAGATATTAACTTTTGGTAATAAAAATGCTCTGAAAAACACTCTGCTGATAGATGCTGGGGGCGAGAGGCATGAAAGAGGTTAAAATGAACCAGGAGACACCAGAGCTGCAGGTGTCCAGCGAGGGAGGATTGCCGCCTGCTGTTCCCCTTCTCTCCTTGTTGAAAGTTCCTAATCCCAAAGGATTCCTCCAGGCTGGTTTTCTCAGGGTAGCATAACTGCTTGAGTACATTGATCTCTTGAAATGTGAACCACGCAGGGTGTGAACTAGCTCAAAATATGCTGATTTCCAGATGTTCTTCGATTCTCTCAGCGATTGCCCCCAAAGACCATCCGGAGCTGGCGGATGCCAGGGATTACTCATATTTCTTTCCATGATCAAGGGAATAGTTTTAAAGCCCCATAGTCTTCCTCATGAGCCCATGTCTGGGTCTTGTCTAGGTCACGCATTATTTCTCAGTATGGAAATTGCAGAGTCTCACTGGATTAGGCTGCAACCCATTTATACATCAATGCTGGTGTTTTGATTTGTTGCTCTTCCCAGGATGAAAAATTTTCCAGAAATAGGAATAAAGGGTTGGTATTCTCTACAGTGACCTTCTTTGAAGGAAAAGTTATAGAATAGCTACTTTCTCTGCAACAAAAAATATGGAAAGCTAGGAAAGCAAATGTACATTTTAAGAAAAGGAAAAGCCTGAATTTCTAGTCCCAAAGGGGAAAAAAAAATCATTGGTAAAGCACACGTAGCATTAACATTATTATTGCATTCCAAAATCTCAGTCCCTTGAGAACTAAAAGAGAAATCCAGAGAGCGAATAAGTTGAGATCATAAACGCTCAAACTACTGGGAGGTTCATTCAGATCTTTTGTGATATCTGGGTTAAATAGAAGCTTATAGAAATCTTTACAAAGGGTAGATTTCCAGGAATTATAAAAAGGAGCTGAGTGTCTACCACTAAAGGGGTGTTATTATGGGGAGGAAGGAATCTCCACACTGTTCAGAGACAAATGTGTGGCCACCTCTGTCACCAGACCCTGAGCCACTGGACCAACACGTTTCTTACAAGGAGAAAGATGGCAGAACTCTCCAGAGAATTCTTGAGATGACTTGGATCTGGGTTCACATGACCTCTGACCCACACAGGAAGTGATCTTCATGTCTCGGAGTCTTAATGTTCTCATCTGGAAGATGCAATAAATATCTGATAAGGAGAGGTTAAGTCTAAACGCACGCCTGGGTTAGGGGTTGGAGCACAGTGGGGACTTCAACCTGGCTAGTTCCAGCATTTAATTCACGACATACTAAAAGCCAGTTATCTGTGTTTTTTAAGGAACCAGATCTAAATTTAAAACTAATAACAATAATGATATCTGGTGAGAAATTAATGAGATAAGCTCTCAAAACTGGGCTTGATGGGTAATGAGACCTGTGTGAGTATTTTCTCTCATTTTCCTCCCACTACTTAGAGCTGGCTCTGTGTTGAAGGACTTGGTGCTCTCTGTGACCCTCTGGGGCCGGGATAAGGGTGGTTGGAGGTGACTGCGCCTTTCAGGCGTTCTGCCCTGAGCATCGCTCCTGTGTCCTTTTATTTGTCTATTGCTTGTCTCTGCATTTTACAGGGTTCACTTTCATTGTGATTGGGGTTCTTCATTAATAGTCACGTGTAAAAACAAAAGTCATACTTAGATGGTAAGTTTTTATTCTATGGTCAGGGATTTGGGAGATAATCACAGCGTCCAAGGGGAAATTTTTCACCTGAAGATCGCTAATCTGCCTCTGGATGTAGCTGACAGCAGAGATTTGGGGGGAACCGATGCACAACACTCAGACAATGCAAGTAAGGACAGAGACAGATGGCACCTGGAGTAGCTTCTACCAAGCCCCGGTTGTCGGCACCGTCTTTGCAGAAAGTATAAACTCCCAGCTGCCAGATCCTACAAGATCCACATCATTTAGCTCGTCTTCATCCTGGGGTTTTCTGACCAACCAAGTCCCATGTCTTGCAGGTGGTCCATGATGACATCATCGAGCCCTATCAGGGACAACAGTGTGCTCTGGGGAAGCTGGTGTGGTGGTGGCTGGTCTCTGTTGAGCCCTGAAAATGTGCTATAATAAACATTCACCCTTATAACAAACCTTTTTTTTTTTTTTTGGTATGGTTCTGGGGATAGAAACTATGAGTATGCTACCTCTGAGCTACACACCTCAACTCTTTTATTTTATTTATTTTATTTTTGGTGTTTTTGTGGTACCAGGGATGGAACCCAGATGCTTTTCTACCTCCGGGCTATACTCCCAGACCTATTTTATACTTCATTTGGAAACAGGGTCTCACTAAGTTGCTGAGAGCCTCACTAAGTACCTGAGGCTGGCTTTGAACCTGTGCGATCCTCCTGTCTCAGCCTCCCAAGCTCTGGAATTACAAGCGTTATACCCGGCTTATTTATTTTATTTTTATTTTGAAACAGGGTCTTTCTTGCTAAATTGTCAAGAGTCTCACTAAATTGTTGAAGCTGGCCTTGGACCTGTGATCCTCCTATCTCGGCCTCCCAAGTACTAGGATTACAGGCATGTACCACTACACCTGGCAACCCTAAATTTTGCACACAAGGAATGGGGGGAGGGGTCAGAGTGCCCAAGAGATATTCCTGGTTTTAGAATGCTGTAGTAAACCCAAGTAAAATGCCTCAAAGAGAGCCCAGCCAGGAACTGATGTCCATAGCATCTGTGCGTGACCGACTTAGAGACTGAGTCGTGGCGGGAGATGGCTAATGTTTCAGAAATGTTTGGGCTTAGCTGGGCATGGTGGTACATGCTTGTAATCCCAGTACTTGTGTGGCTGAGATAGGAAGATTCCAGCTTTGCAGCTATCCTCAGGTACTTAGTGAGGCTCTCTGCAACTTAGTGAGACCTTGCTTCAAGATAAAGAATAAAAATAGGGCTGGGGATATAGCTTGAAGGTAGAATGTCCCTGGGTTCCATCCCCAGTACCACACACACAAAAAAAAAAAGGAAAAGAAAAATAAACCTTTGGGCTTTAATATTTAGCTGTGAGCCATCTATCTCGCTGCTGGCCTTATCTGGAGCAGGGAGTGAGTGCTGGTGTTCCTCCTGGACTGAGGCTTTGCGTTCTAACAACTGACCTGGCCACATCAGCATCCGGAAGTTAAATGCTGTTACCATGGACACCGTGAGAAGGAGGGCTTCTGTAGGAGTTTGCTTTCTGAATCATTCCCTCCCTAACATTGGCTGCCATTCATGTGTCCACATTATGTCACTCAGGTGTTTGACTACTGACTGGGGGCCTCTGATCATCAGCCAGAGACCAAAAAGATGGAAGAAGGAAGCTTTTTATAGGGCCAAGCAGAAAAATAAAAATGAATCAAGATGCAGTAAAATATTAGCAGTTTTGCCTGAAACTTTCTAAGATGTACAATCCTTGAGAATAGAAATCTGCATAATTTCCAAGTTCGCCAAAGATATAAATTCTGAGAAAAATCTTCATTTCTCTGTAAGGTGGTGCCCACCCCAGTACCTTATGGGCAAGGTAAAGACCTGGTTAAATGGCCACTGGGGCAGAGGGAATGTTCAATAATGGGACGAAACCTAATCTCATGGAAAGAATGAATCTGGAATTGGGGGAAATTGTTGAAATGTGAAGTATTCTCACAGTACTGGAAAATAATCTACCACCGAGCATGGAGGTTGCTTGCAGGCCATGCAACTCTGATCTTAGCAGCAGATTAAGAAAGAAGGAAGAATATCTCTCTCTCTCCATTACCAAAGAAATATAATTTACAAAATAAAAACCCAAGGGGAAGCAATGGAGCTAAGTTGGGATCATTCTATCCCCACAGCTGTGGCCACAGATTAAAACCAAGATGATTAAGGCATCACTCAGTTGTTTGATGTTTGGGAATCCACCCCCTTTTTTTAGAGGCTATACAATTACATTGATCCTGAGCACCTCCAGAGGCCTGTATGTGTTGTGATAGATACATGAGTATATGTAACTTGTGGAAATGGGTGGCTCACTAGCTATATATAGCCAAGGCTAGTTCTGTGTAAATAAGACTTTTACAATGCCATTGTATATCAGTTGAATCACCATTTAAGATTTTTATCTTGTTTCAATCACAAATATTAACAGTTTAATAAACGGAGGATTTGGTTTCTTTTCGGTCACAATGAAAAATGAGAAAAGGTCGATGGAGTGTGCAAATATTTGCTACACAAGAACATTTAAAACCTGTCTCTATAAAAGGTTCTAAAATGCCCCTCTGGCTACCATTAAGTGCTATTTGAAGAGATGTCTCTGGCCTTTCCATTCGTAAACATTGCGATGACAATTGAGAAATGTGGCTCCGATTTATCGTCTTCTCTTCCCACTGGCTTCTTGGATAATTGTTGGTAAAATGAAGGCGAAATCCTGTCCAGTGGCACAGATTATTGTTATTGAATGACAACGCAAGGTAATGGCTAGTATTTATTAAATGTTTACTCTTGCCCAGCCCCTTCCATAGCTATTAGATTCCCTCATTGACCCCACTGTGCAGATGAGACAGCTTCTCTGCCATCTCTCTTGACTCAGGTGAGCAGTAGTTTCTTTTTGTCTATTGCTTGTTGCTTGATGATGCTCTAAATAGAGTAGGACCTCCATGTTTTTTTTTTTTCTCAGAAAATCCTAGCTAGCATGCATGCTGTGTCTTGCCATGTGATGCCCTCGGTCATATTCTTATATAGCAAGATACCAAGCAGATACCAGGCACCATGGACTTCCCAGCTTCCAGAACTCTCAGCCAAATAAACTTCTATTCTTTATTAAAAATAATAGATATCATGTTAAATACTGTAATTTCAGGTGATAATTTGGATCTTAAATATCCCCAAAGGCTCACATGTTGAAGTCTTGGTTCTCAGTCCAGGACACTTCTGAGAGGTGGTGGGACCTTGAGGAGGTGATAACTAAAAGGAGGAAGCTGGGTAATTGGAGGATGCCCTTGAAGTAGGTATTGGGACCCCAAACCCTTCCTCTTTTTGCTTCGTCCCTTTGACCACCAGGAGGTGAGCAGATCCTTCTGCCATGACCTCTAACCATGATGGCCTGAGCCATCACAGGCCCAAAGTAACAGGGCCAAGCAACCATGGACTGAAACCTTCTGAAACTGTGAGCCAAAATATACCTTTCCTCCTCGTAAGTTGTTTATCCTGGGTCTTTTGTTACAGTACTGGAAAGTCAACCAATACATTATGCTAAAGAATGTCATGGAGATGAACCTTCTGTTTTTATTGGCTTCATTATGATATCTTCAAACAAAATGGAAACTTGTTTTTTAAAATGCAAATGAAGATATCATTTATAATTTGAGTAGATCTCAAAGCAGTTTGGAAAATGGGAAAGGACTGTGTTGATATAGATTTTCTGGGTAAAGTCTCGGCTCACAAACCTGAAATTAAGGGATGGTTAGTAGTGAATTAGGACTGACAGTGGAAATCACTTTATTCATGGTGTTATAAAACTGAATCAAAAGTAAATAAGTTATCTAAGGTAGAAAATATCTGGGACTTAATAACATGATACTGATAATTTTAGGAGATTTAAAGCTGAACCTTAAAAATGTGTCTCAAAATAGGGTTCCTGGGTCATCCGCATCAGAATCACTCAAATACTGTTAAAATGCAGATCCTGGGCCCTATCACAGACATTAAGATTCAAAACATGCCTTTTTAAATAAATATCCCAGGTGTTCCTTCTCACTTAAATCTGATAAACATTGCCCTAAAAAAGCAGAGAGCACTTTGAAGAATTTATATTCATTTCGTTCCAGTAGCTGGAAATAGACTTTTTGTTATTTAATAATATGGCCAGGCGTGGTGGTGCAGGCTTGTAATCCCAGCGCTTGGGAGGCTGGGACAGGAGGATCACACAGGTTCAAAGCCAGCCTCAGCTACTTAGTGAGGCTCTCAGCAACTTAGTGAGACCCTGTTTTCAAATAAAATATAAAATAAGTCTGGGAGTATAGCCTGGAGGTAGAAAGCCCCTGGGTTCCACCCCCAGAACAACTAAAAAAAAAAATTTAATATGAGGCACTGTCATGGGTTGAATCATGTCCCCCCAAAAGATATGTCGAGGTCCTAAGCCCCTAAGTACCTATGAGGGAGAGCCTTATTGGAAAGAGCTTTTCCATTGTGAACACGTTTGATGGGGTCATACATGTGTGGGCCCTAAATCCAGTGCCTGCTTTCCCGATACAAAGAGGGCAATCCGTACACAGAGACCCAGAGGAGACGGCACAGAGGGAGAATGTCTTGTGTGGACAGAGGACAAGAGACTTGTCTTTTGCCTCAGAGACACGTCATGGATGCTCAGGATTTGCTCGCCTCCAGCAGGTGCAGGGAGAGGGATGGAATGGGCGCTGGCTTGCAATCTCAGAAGGGACCAGCCAGGGCAGTACCATGATTTGAGACTTGAACAAACCTCCAGAACTATGTGAGAATAAATTTCTGTTGTTTTGTTTTGGTTTGGTTTTTAATGTTTCTTTTTAGTACTGGGGATTGAACCCAGGAGCATTCTGCCTCTGAGCTATTCACCCAGCCCTTTTTAGTTTGGAAGATGGTCTTGTTAAGTTGCTGAGGGCCTCCGTAAGTTGCTGAGACTGGTCTCAGATTTGCAATCCTTCTGTCTCAGCTTCCCAAGTACTGGGATTACAGGCGTGCACCACAGAACCTCACTGCTGTTTTAAGTCACGTGGCAAGGTGGGTTGGCACAGAAGAGCCCTCCTGCCTCCCCAGCAACACCATTTTCAGCCCCGGCTTCTGCCACTCAGCTCCCTGTTCAACAATCTGAAGAGCAGCCATCCAGATTTATAGCTGGTTTTGCCTGCCGCTCTTCCCATCACCACAGAAAGAAAGAAAGAAAGAAAGAAAGAAAGAAAGAAAGAAAGAAAGAAAGAAAGAAAGAGAGAGAGAGAGAGAGAGAGAGAAAGAAAGAAAGAAAGAAAGAAAGAAAGAAAGAAGACAAAGGTTGAAGGGATTTCATAATTCACTAGGTGGCCAATGTCACCCTGAAGTATGAGGTTTTTAAAAATTAAACTTGAAAACATATCTGAAAATCCTCTGCCCTGCCAGAACTCATTAAAAGTGGGAAAAGCTGAGAATAAAGTGACACAGAAGTGATCCTTGTCATTTTCACCAGATTACACTCCCCCCATGTCACACGAGGTGTCTGTCACTCTGGGATCATCCACTTGGAGGGCAGGCCAGGTGAAGGTCACTCGGGTTTTTATTGATTCTATGGCCCTGGCATTCCTCATAAGGATTTACAGCATTTAACTCACCAGGAGGAGCCGGGAGCGATAAATGGCTTCTCTTTCACCAGGAGAGCCTGACGCTTTTTAAGTGACACTAGCTACATGGTCCCCTTCACAGTGTCTCTAATGAAAGCTGGCCGGCTCGGCCTCTGCCCGAAGGGACACGGCCTCTCCCTTCATGGGACCGGTCCCTCCTTTGGTTCCAAATCAGCGTGAGGTTGCTCAGCTTACCAAGTGGGGTAATCCGGATACGGGGAGATAGGAAGGGCCAACTTAGTAGACTTGTGCTGTTCATTTTATCTGTCAGCATCCTCTGTGTCCAAAGTGAGGAGTGAGAAAATGAAACTTGAAAGAGCATGAAATAGGGAAAATAGAAAATTAAGGATAGGATTTGATGGCTTGTGAAGGGTTTTCACCCATGTAACCAGGGACCCCGGACTCAACCCAGAGCCAAGATAGAGATTTGTTGGCGGATGAGTGAATGAATTAATGCTGAGAGCTTGTTGTTAAATAAAACGCCATATCGTTATTACTTTAACAGAAGTAATTCTTTGAGAGAAATAATTCTCTTTCTCTGCATAAGAGAATTAGGGGTGTTTTAAATATGTGGCTAATGTTTATTAATGATGTTCTTACAAGCCACCATGTGAACTAGGACTAAAATAGACCTTGAGATGAAAGGGGGGAAATTGGCCATGTAGATCCCACCTTTACTTATGATTTTGATATTTTACCCATCACAGAATATTTTAAATTCATTTTGAGTTTGTTTGTTTGTTTGTTTGTTTTTCAAAAGAAGGGTGCATGAAAATCATTTTGATCTTGATAGATCGCTGAGTTTGGGGCATTCTCACTAACCCCTTAAACTTTACATTCAAAGCAAATCTTTTGTTAAGAGAAGAATGTGTATATTTGGGATTTTTTTAAAAAATGGATTGTGAAAGAAAAGTCCTTCTGAACCAAGGGGAGCAGCCTTATAGATGAGTCTGAAAAAAACAAAAACAACAACAACAAAAATAAGAACAATCTTGATATCAAGGGGGGAAAGGGGAATGGTTTTCAATTCTTAGGCTTTCATTTTCCCAGACTCTTGGAATTAAAAATTAGCTGTTCTCATTAGCGCTGGTTTGCCAGTTGGTGCACACAAAACCATCCAAAAACTTTTTGACTGTGATATGGTAATTACCGCCTTTGTGACTGGTTGCTGCCCCAAAATGAGTCAAGGCTGTGTCTGCAGAAAATATTAAAGCAATGAAAGAAATCCTTTCCCAGGAATATCTCCAGCCCCCACTGACACCAGGCATTTATTGTTTGCACATTATTTTTAGTAATCAATAATTTATAGTCTATAATTGCTAACTAGCACTTTTTCTTGTCTCTGTGTTCCATCAGTATGTAAAACGTCTCCAAACTGGGTCTTGATGGCACATGCCCGTAATCCTAGTACTCGGGAGGCAGAGACAAGAGAATTGCAGGTTCGAGGGCAATATCAGCAATTTAGCAAGATCCTTAATAATTTTGCAAAAGGAACCCCTGTTTCAAAATAAAAAATAAAAGGGACTGGGGGTAGCTCAGAGGTAGAATGCCCCTGGGTTGAGTCCTCATTACCAAAAAAAAAAAAAAAGTATCTCTAATCTCTGCAAAGATAAAGAATTAAATTAAGATTATACTTTGAACAGATTTTATATAATGGAAGTACAAAGTACATATTCAAAATATTCTGAATTAATGCATGAATTAAGTATAAATTCATCTACTTGACTTTTTCTGCCTATTGAATTAAATTTGTGCCCGTTTTATCCTAAGCTCACAGAACATTCCAAGGAATTTCCTTTTTAGGAAAAACATGGGCTCATAGCTGTCAAGCGGATTTGGGATGTGAAAATAAAATATTCTTAAAGTAGTACTAGTATTGTTGCATTTATAAAACGCAAATATATATTAGCTGGTCTATATATATAGACTCTCAAATGTTTGAGGTAGATAATAAAATTTGCCCTGTTTCTCCATTTAGAATCTGCTAGTGAAAAGCATATAGTAAAATTATTCCAAGACCGTCAGCCTATGATGTCTGAGGAAGGAGCTGGAGCTGGAGGTCAATGTTTTCCATCTTTCTTAACCTAACACCAAATATCGAGGCTTTTTTTTCCCCCCAGTACCATCTAATAGATGGCTGTGCTCCCTGCTTCATGAAAGCTGAGATAAAAAAATCTGTTTTGTCGAGGGAAAAGAAAAGCCATACTTGCTTTGCAAAAGAATTTAATTTAAATAGCAAGCTCCCTCTGAGTACTTAAAATATGATTCAATTTACCAAAACGTTACTGGTGCATAACAGAGAACATCCTGTTCAGCGACTGTTATTTAGGGCTCCTCAGCCCTGCACTTCAATAGAACATGCCCATTGCAGAGTTATTGTCCTTGGATAAAAGGGACAGAGAGCCATCTACATGCTTAGTGAGAAATGTGTGTGTCCCAGCTCACTTAGTGGCTTAGCCAGACCTGGCTCTGGAGGTCAAGAGGTGCTCCCTGGGAAAGCTGTGCAGGTATGCTGAGAACACCTGTCAGGGCTGGCTCCTGACTGGGCATGACAGGCTGCTGCTGCTGCTGCTGCTGCTGCTGCTGCTGCTGCTGCTGCTGCTGTTGTTGTTGTTGTTGTTGTTATTATTATATTATTATTATTATTATTATTATTATTATTATTATTATTATTGCTGTTGTACTAAAGGACGCATTCGTTTCCTAGGGCTGGTGTAACAAAATACTGCAAACTGTGTAGCTTAACGCAACCGAAATTTATTGTCTCACAGTTCTGAAGGTTAGAAGTCTGTGATCAGAGTGTCTACAGAACTGTGCTCTTTCTGAAGGCTTGGGGGAGAATTTTTTCACGCTTTCTCTTAGCTTCTGGTGTTACCCACAATCCCTAGCTTTCCCAGGCTTGCCATGGCAGCACTATTGTTCCTTCTTACATCATCACAGGGCTGTCTGTCTGTCTGTCTGTCTCTCTCTCTCTCTCTCTTTCTCTCTTACTGAGGTCTGAACCCAAGGGCTTCATGCTAGGCAAGTATTTGACTACTAGGGGCTCTATCCTCAGCCTTCTTTTCTTATTTTTCTTTCTCTCTCTCTCTCTCTCTCTCTCTCTCTCTCTCTCTCTCTTTTTGCAGGTGTGGGGATGGAACTTAGGGGCATTTGACCTCTGAGCTACACCCCTTGCCCTATTCTCTTTTTTTTTTTTTTTTTTGTGGATCTGGAGCTGGAACCCAGGGGCATTTGACCTCTGAGGAACACTCCCTGCCCTATTTTTTATTCTATATTTTGAGACAGGGTCTCACTGAGTTGCAGAGGGCCTCACTAGGTAGCTGAGGCTGTCTGCGAACTGAGATCCTCTAGTCTCAGCCTCCCAAATGCTGGGAGCATGCGCCACCACGCCCGGCAGCCCTCTTTTCTTAACACCAGAATGAGACAACTTTTGAACTAATTACGGCTGCAAAGACTTTACTTCCAGATAAGACCACATGCTGAGGTTCCAGGGATAAGATTTCCAAAACCCTTTTTGGGAAACACAATTCCATCCCTAATTCGGCATGTATTCATATACTAGCTATTAGGAAGGGGGAAGGGCTCTGTCAATGGGATCTCATTGAACGTCACACTAGGGTACACTTCTCTGATAAAAAGCAGCATCTGGCTTTGCGATGTCCCACTCCTGAGGATGGGTGTACACGAACTGCAGTGAACGTGTCAGCCGCTGATGCCAGAGGGGGCACAGGTGAGGAGGTGGTCTGCTTTAGAGACAGTAAGGGAGGGATGGTAGATGACAGATAAAAACAGAAAGAAGTGAGCTCCTCTCAAAAATGGGAAAGGGAACTGTCGCCTGCTCAACTGCAAACTACATCTTGTGATTCTCACATCCTACCCTTCCGTCTAGTTCATTATTTCTGACATCAGCTTCTCTACCGTGACACGACACTGACAGAGGTGAACACGTGGAAGCATAATGAGTATAATTTTCCTCTTGAATACCTGGTTTGTTTACATTTCATTGAGTTCCCTGCAGATGAACCCAAGAAACCGAGAGATGATATTATATTTGCAAATTTCAGGGGTGAAATGAGAGAAAAAATCTCAAACCTTGCTCTCTGAGCTTTGCTATTAACTATGGTCTCTTGCTTCTTCCCCATACGCAGGATGGCCTTTAGGGAGTTCTAGTGCCTGTAATTGGGAATAAAATCAAGTGACAAAGGCCAAATTTGCTAAAACCTCACGTAAGAAAGATCAAAGAAGAGTGACTGTCCTGAAAGTTCCCCTAGTTTCCAAACATAACTTTCCGGTATTATATGTTTTGATGGAGTACGACAGTCTTGACAGACACGGTTTGGGTCAGCATAATCTCCTTTCCGAAATTGCCCTGCTAAACATCATGTCTAATAATTTCCTACTAAAATATGAAATTAATTTTTCCTTTAAGGTAACACCCAATCCACTAATATTTTTTAAATCACCCACAGACATAAATTGAATTGACGTAATTTAATAAAAATTTTAAATTAATTCGGGGAATGTGAATGAGGCAATTGAACGGAAAGATCGTTCCTGCGTTGCCCGTTGGTTTCAGAAGTGATTGAAAAGCACCTTTTGTTATCAAACTCATAGGAAGATATTTGGACGAGGACTGCATATCTAATGAGATACGTAAAGCTAAATAAAAAATTGTGTTGGAACAACATACGCTAACACAGCATCTGTCTCCTTGTAAAGTCTGGTCAAGCTACTTCCCTGCACAACAATCAAATCTGGGGTAGTTTGAGAAAAACTAAAGAGACGCAGCAAGTGCGTTGGGTTGTTCACCAAAGACAGAAGGCACACAACTTGTTTTAGGTAGATAGATGTTTTAATCTTCAGCATCTTTGCAATATGAGTTCTTTCCAACTTCATACAACCCGATGGTTGAGGTTCATGTGTAATTGTCAGTAGACATCTTCTCCTCGGAGCCCGTTCCTCTGCAGGGTTTTCCATCTTGTCTGCATGTTAGAATCAGTCACGTGGGCCGGGCGTGGCGGCGCACGCTTGTAATCCCCGCGCTCGGGAGGCAGAGACAGGAGGATCGCGCAGGTTCAAAGCCAGCTGCGCGCGCTGGCTTAGGAGACCCTGTTTCCAAATACAAATGTAAAAATAGGTCTGGGAGTGTAGCCCGGAGGTAGAAGGGCTTCCAGGAACCCCAGTACTACCAAAAAAAAAAAAAAAAAAAAGAATCAGTCACGTGGAAGCTCTGAAGACTCCTACTGCTCAGGCTGTCCTCCGGATGAACTAAGCTCAGCAGTCTCTGTGGTCCAGGCCCAGGCATCAGCATTCTCAAAACTCCCCACATGATTCCAAGATGTGGCCAGCCAAAACAAGAGCCACGGTGCCAGGACATAGTCAAAGCCAGGCCCAGACCTAGGATTAGGCAAAACCATGCTACATTGCACGGGGCAATTTGAAGAGATTCATCTCACCCCCAAAGAACCATCTTGGTGGCCTGTCATGGTTCCCACTGTGAGGCAACAGAATTTTCCTTTAAATATTAGACACCATTAAAATATGCATAAATATGTGATATACATGCTATGATATATACACATATATAACTTTTTCAATTCATGTATATTACCTAGAAGGAGTCCTTCATAAGTATCCCAGTTGTGTGCAGAATGAAAGAAAATCCTTTTGTGTGGAAGACTGAGGGCCTGGAAGGAAGTTTTGGGGCACAGAGATGGCTTTGGGCATCATTGCAGGCAGTTCCAGTGGGATAACTGATGTCAGTGGGGCATGGGGACTGGTGAGGAGGAAAGAGGGTAGAGAAAAGGAAGTCGGCAGCATGGGGGACCTTCACAATGAACTCGGCTTCTCAGGTTGGCCAGTGCTGACCCTGTTCTATCTCTGACATTGGTAGACTTCAATTTATTTTTTAACTCCTAATGGAATTGATGTCGTGGTACATGCCTGTGATCTCAGTACTCGGGAGGCAGAGACAGGAGGATTGCAGATTTGAGGCCAACCTCAGCAACTTAGCAAGACCCTATTTTTAAAAAAATTGAGGCTGGGCATGTCATTTGGAGGTAGAATTCCCCTGGGTTCAATCTCCAGAAAGAAAAAAACTAATTATAGGTAGGGATAATGAAAAAAATGTAAATAAGTGGGTATGTAAATGTCCAAGACACAAGAGAATTAAGTCTCGGCTACCCTGCTCATCCTGAGCCCTCAAAAGAACACTGAGAATATTTCTAGACAAGCAGGTTAGCAGCATCCAGTCAAAGAAAAAAAAAAAAAGAATTAAAAAAAAATGAGGAGAAACCCAGCAAAAATAGAGTCCTGTGAAAAATAAAAGTTTATGTCGGTAACAACTTTTCCCCAACCTACACAAAGCACCTCCTGGGACAGGTACCGGTGGCACTCTCTCTACTCTCCACATTCTCTTCTGCCTAATGAGAATTCCTGAAAACAAAATATACCCAGACTGAGTCCCCATGCGATGGTAATTTATAAGACTGCCCCTGCACCATGCTGATTCTGAAATCGACCGATACCCCAGCGCTTTCTCTGGAAAAACAAAGTCATGAGGGAAAACTTGAAGGATGGACGGCCCCAGAAAGATAAGATGGCACCTCAGATCCACTCAACCACGACCTCCCCAGAAACCCACTTCCCCATCCTCGTGAGCCAGAAGGAATAATAACATCCTTTGCCTAGAGCAGGAATATCTGCTCAACTACCGACAGCAATGGAGGATGCAGCTCTGTGGCTAGATCCTGGGCCCGAGCTCCCTGCCATGACCTTATCACCCAGCCCAAGCTCTCTCCCTCGTCTTGGATTTAAACAAAGATAACCAGACACAAAACCCAAAACGTGTGCTGGCGGAGGGAATCGGCTCTTGGCAGCGCAGCCTTACGAATTTCCCTGATGGCTTGGAGTCGGCAGTAGATGTCTCTGAAACATTCCAGATCATTTCGGGGAGACAAGGGCAGACTGGTAATTAAACCACATGAGTCAGGAGGGCTCAGAAACAGAGAACAAAGGGCAAAGAAAAGCGGGAGACAGAGCCAAAGAAAGAAAACAAAACCAAGGGGCAGGAGCCCAGGGCTCTGCTTGGGGCTCCTGGAACACCTTCTCACGTGTCTTCCCACTCAGGTGTGCCCCTGAAAAGAAGGTACCTTTGCCTAGGGTGCCAAGCTGTGAGGTGTGGAGAAAACCCATGAGAGCTGAGGTCAAGCAGGTCTTGGGGCTGCCCAGACCTTGAGGAGCTAGATTCCGGCTGCAGAGAAGGAAGGCTGGGTGAACCAGGCCCCGTAGGATGGGGAAGGCCCCCTGCGGACCCCTGGGCTCACCCTCTTTCACCACAAATGCTGGGATTGGAGCTGGATGGCTTCTCTGTGCCCCTGGAAAACCACTCCTGTCCAGCCTGCTGTGTCCTCAAAGGCTGACAACAGGGACGGCATCTAAGGGCTCCTTTATCCTGGGGTTCTAGGTAGGTTTGGCCAGTGGAGGCCATTGGAAGAACCTCGGGAAGAGAATGTAGTTCCTCCCTAGGGACCGGATGAGTACCTCAACCAAAGGCCACAGGTCCCCTCCACTGGCTGGCTCTGCAATCTTTCCCATACTTAAGTCCTATGAGCCTGGGGCTGGCAACTTGGACCCCTGGGTAACTAACCTTGTATTCTGCATTATTTTTTATGGTTTTCAACTATTGCTCTCACCTCTCTATCAAGGACATTACTGAGGGATCCTCAAATAGGCCACGGCAAGTTGCAATGCCAGTCTCCTAAATCCCAGTAGACCTTGCCCTCCAGCCCAGGATAGATCAGTTATGAGCTGTGCTTTCAGTACTCCATGACAGGGTGCTCTCTCCAGGGTGGCTAAGCCACCTAGACATGTCTCTGGATATCAAAGATGCCAGGAACAGCTCATAGGGCTGTCATGGAGCTGGAGAAATCTGCTCCTCAGTACCCGCATGGCCCGAGGTGGAAGGATGGGAATTTCCTTTTCTCTTGGCCTGAAGCCAGTGCACAGCATGTGAGGAGCATCGGTGGTCTGTTCGGCATGCCAAGCGATCGCCGGCAGGAGCGTGTGGTCAAGAAGGATCCCCTGCCCTTCTTAGCATGGTAGAAAGGAAAAGAGGCAGGCCCAAGTCACCAGGAAACGAGAGCAGGGAGGAGATAGGGCTTTGCCTCTGTGAGTCCCCTTCTGGGGCCCTCTGGGGCTGAGCCACTCTGCGGCGGCTTCGCGCTGTGCGTGGCATTGGAAGCCCAGAAACCAGCGATTAGCAGAAATCTGGGCAGCTTTGCACGTATTTCATCTAACCCAAAACCTTTTATTTTATTTTTTATATTTTTCTTGGAATTTAATGTTCAACAAACCATGAGTGTTTGATGTAACATGAGATTGCTTTAACCTCCCTCATACCCAGACCCCTGTGAGAATGAGATGCTTCTTCTCATTGGGGGATTTAGGGGAGAAAATAAAATAAAACAGTCCAGATCTAGGTCAGCAGAAAGTCTGTGTGTTCGTGTAACTAGGCCCTCCACTAATTAACACTTTTTTTTTTGGGGGGGGGGAGAAGCGAAAAGCAAGTGTGAGGCATATATATCCCTCTCTAAACGGCACCGCCGCAGCCCGTGAAACAGTGCTCACCCCTCCGACTGGAATAGTAATCACACGCACTGGGAATTAAAATTCCAGAAAGCTTCAGTGCTGGAAATTCAGCCAGTCACCTGACAGAGTTAATTAAATTAAATTTCTTCGGCTGTTAATTAGTTCAATCAGCACGCCATATCTGCAGGTTACACACGCACAGATTCGACCAACTGTGGATCAAAAAATATTAAAAAAATATGAAAATAAGATGGTGCCTGTACTGAACATGTACATACACTTTCCTTGCTATTATTCCCTAAACAATGCAATATGACAACCATTTACATAACATTTACATTGGATTAGTCATTATAACTAATCTAGAGATGTTTTGTTTTGTTTTGTTTTTTACGGGTCTGGGGATGGAACCCAAGGGCATTTGACCTCTGAGCTATACCTCCTGTGCTATTTTTTTATTCTTTATTTTGAAACAGGGTCTCACTAAGTTGCAGGGGGCCTCACTAAATAGCTGAGGCTGTCCGCAAACCACGATCTTCCAGTCTCAACCTCCCGCATGCTGGGATTACAAGCATGCGCCACCACGTCCAGCCTCTACAGATTATTTAAAGGGAAGGACACAGGAAGGTTACATACAAACACGACACCATTTTATATAAGGGACTTGGACGCGTGTGGAGTTGGGTACTCGTGAAGGGTTCTGGCTCCAGTCCCTCTCAGATACTGAGGCTATTAAATTTTGGACTGGTGGCTATTAAATTATGGAACTAAAGATTTAGCTTTGCCATTTTTTCTTTCTTTCCTTTTTTTTTTTTTTGTGTGGTACTGGAGATGGAACCCAGGCACATTCTACCTTTGAGCTATGCCCACAGCCCTATTTTTTTATTCTTTATTTTGAAACAGGGTCTCACTGAGTTGTAAAGGGCCTCACTAAGTAGTAGCTGAGGTTGTCCATGAACCACGATCCTCCTGTCTCAGCCTCCCGAATGCTGAAGTTACAAGCATGCGCCACCCCACCTGGCTAGTTCTGCCAGTGTTTGCTTTAAAAATTAAGATGTAGCCGGGCGTGGTGGCGCACACTTGCAATCCCCGCGCTTGGGAGGCAGAGACAGGAGGATCGCGCAGGTTCGAAGCCAGCGAGGCTGGCTTAAGAGATCCTGTTTCCACATAAAAAAGTATAAAAATAGGTCTGGGAGTGTAGCCCATGGGAGTGTAGCTGGAAGTAGAAGGGCTTCCAGGAACCCCAGTACCACCAAAAAAAAAAAAATTTAAATGTAGCCAGGCGTGGTGGTGCATGCTTGTAATTCCCACGCTTTGGAGGCGAAGACAGGAGGATTGCGCAGGTTTGAAGCCAGCCTCGGAGGCTTGAGACCATGTTTCAAAATAAATAAATATATAATATATATATTATTTTTATAATATATTTATATTTACAATATATTTATAATATATTTATATTATATATTTATAATATAATATTTATATATTTATATTATATATTATATATATAATAGGTCTGGGAGTATAGCCCTGAGGTAGAAGGGTTCCATCTCCAGTACCAACAAAATAAAAAATGTAAATATATAAGCCAGGATTGTGGCACATGCTTGTAATCCCAGCATTTGGGAGGCTGAGACAGGAGGATTGCAGTTCGACAACCTCAGCTACTTGGTTAGGCCCTTCACAATTCAGTGAGACCCTATTTCAAAACAAAGAATAAAAAATAGGGCTGGGGGTGTATTTCAGAGGTACTGGTTCCATCTCCAGTACCAAAAAGAAGAATTAAAATACATGGATGGTGCTCCTGGGGAAGGAGGAGAGGGCTGAGATACGGAGAAGAGTCGGCAAAGAGCCCTGTGCATGAATGTCCGGGGGCACAATGAACCTGAACCTCACTGTGCTGTATAATTGCAATGCACCAGTAAAGTGAACTAAAATAAAACATGGGGTCCCTGGGTGAATAGTGATATGAAGGGTTAGCACAGGAAAGCTTTGTAGTGATGTCATAGTTCCGCATCTCGACCGTGGCAGCAGTTACAGCAAGCTGAAGATGTGATTGAATTACAGAAAACCACACACATGCACACGCGCGCGCGCACACACACACACACACACACACACACACTTATATACACAAGTGAGTGCATGGAAAGTTGGTGAAATCTGAATAAACTCTGCACTATTTTTCCCAACTTTCTGTGATTCCATTACTATTTCAAAATAAGAGTAGAGCCAGGCGTGATGGCAGTGCTGCTTGTAATCCCAGCATTTGGGAGGCTGAGACAGGAGGATCGTGGTTCGAGGGCAGCCTCGGCTACTTAGTGAGGCCCTTTGCAACTCAGTGAGACTGAGACCCTGTTTCAAAATAAAGAATAAGAAATAGGGCTGGAGGTGTAGGTCAGAGGTAGAATGCCCCTGGGTTCCATCCCCAGTACTGCAAAAAAAAAAAAAAGTAAAAAATAATACTACGTATTATGGACAGAGCTAGGTACTCAAAACATCAGCTTGGCTAGGTGGTCTGCGGACCTCCCCCAGTTCACGCCATCGAGCCGGTGCGCTGAAGCAAGAGTGCCCCATCTAAGAGCAAGTCCAGAAGAGCAGGAAGTGAGGGTCCTTTTGTAAATTGCCAAGAGTCACAAACAGCAGCAGAATGTGCGCTCACGGCCACATGTGCTTAGTAAAGGTAAGATGGTGGTTTTCTGCAACGTCACAGCAATGATGGTGCAGAGCCTCACAGAAGTGAACACTTTCTCCGCTCGGCTTCTGAGGCATCTTGTAAAGAATAACATGTTCAGAAGCCTGTTCCTTCTTCCCGTGCTCATCTGTTCAAACTCTTTCCCTCCAAGGAACGAACAAGTTCTGATGCACTCTACCTTCGGATTCATGTAAGATCCTTTTTAAAAATGAAGAGGCTCTCTCCGTAATCCAGCCGTCAACTGAAATTAATATTTATTGAGCATCTACCATGTGTTCCACACTCAGCTAACTGCCCGAAAGGTACAATAGTGTACAAAAACCCTGTTTTTTACCAGAGGCATAAAGATGTTTTATAGAGATAATACATATCCAAATGAAACAGTAAACAAACTAAATGTGTGAGATACCGCTAAAATAAAGTGCTCATTTGTGCGATAGGATGATCAAAATAAATTCTACTCACAAGGGTGCCTTCTAGCTCCCAGACTCTTCAATTCTATATGCACTGCATACACCAGCAAAAGAATTTCAGTAAAGGTTTCCAGCTCTGGAAGGTGCTGGCGTCTCTAGCACGGTGCCTGGTGCTCAGCGAGCTCTCGGCAGATGCTGAAGGATAAAGCAATGAGTGGGAAGTGCACGGAAAACAGAAAGAACCGGCCTTGTCCACGACTGCTCCTGAACAAAGCCACAAGCAGAGCCACAAAAGGCCAGCCCGGGAGGTCAACCCAGCTACACAGATGTGTTTTCTCTAGCACTGTGTTCATGCGTTAGCTTAAGGGGAGCATCTCCAGTGCTCTAGAGGTGATGGTGGTGGGGATGAGGCTTGTGGTCACGGTCGCTATCATCGTGAAGACCGAGGAGAAGGTGGAGAGTTTAAGACTCTCGAGCTACAACCTATGCACTTCTGTTGTAAAACACCATCCACTCTCCCGGCCCCATTTCCACGTGGCCTGGTGCTAGGGCCGAGCAGTGGCTCCTCTCCCTCTGCGGGGTGCTTTCTCCCCAGTTTGCACCAAGCTCCATCTTCTCTGTTATCTCTCCACCTAAGACCAAATATCAGTTACCTTTTGTTTTCATGCATGTGCCGTCCCCTTTTTATTGAGAAACCATTCCCACTTTACAAACTAGCAAATGTGGAAAAAGAAAGGCAGAGAGAGAGAGAGAGAGAGAGAGAGAGAGAGACGTTTCGAAGAAAGTCTGAGGAGATGTCCCTTGTGGAAAAGATGGAAAATAATTACACAATGAAATTTCCAAGCGTGGTGGCGCATGCCTGTAATCCCCGCGCTTGGGAGGCTGAGACAGGAGGATCGCGCAGGTTCGAAGCCAGCCTCAGCTACTTAGTGAGGCTCGCAGCAACTTAGTGAGACCCTGTTTCCAAATAAAATATAAAATGGGTCTGGGAGTGTAGCCCGGAGGTAAAAAGGCCCTGTGTTCCACCCTCAGTACCACCAAAAAAAAAAGAAAAAAAGAAATTTCCAAGTCATTACTATCAATCTTAAATGTGGATCTACTGGTCTCTCTTTTTATTTATCTAAAGCCATTTTTGTCTCTCAATTTCTCTCTAGCTTCCCCATATGAGAGCAAACAGAGGGTCCTTCCTTTCCTGAGACTGGCTAACCTCACTTGGCATAACATTCTTTAATCCCATCCATTTTACCGCAAATAACATGTATTTGTTGCTGAGTAACATTTTATTGTGTGTATATAATAGAGTTTTGTGATCCATTCATCTGTTGACAGACACCTCGGCTGATTCCATAATTTGGCGAGTGTTAATTGTGCTGCTATAAACACAGATATCACTCTGATATTCTGACCTTAATTCCTTTGGAAAGATACCAAGGAGTAGTACAGCTGCCCCACATGAAGGTTCCCTACCCAGTCTTCCAAGAAACCTTCACACTGATCTCCATAGTGGCTGTACTAATTTGCAGTTCCACCAACAGGGTATATGAGTTCCTATTTCCCCACATTCTCACCAGCACTTATTATTATTGTATTCTTGATGGTTGCCATTCTAACTGGAGTTTTTAATAATAATAACAAAAACAACTTTATTGTTGAAAAGTTCCAGATGTAGCTTCATTTTATTTTTTATGGGTGCACTGTAGTCATACATCTTAGTGGAGAACAAGATGGTGGAGGCATACACGCACACATCACTCAATTAGCCCTTCCCCAATTCCCATGCCATTCCCTCCCCCTCCTTCCTTCTCATGTTTGGCTTAGTGATTGACTTCGACATGTTTGTGAATGTATTAGTGCTCATCTCTGTCTAGCATTAAATAAATGTGCTGCTGGTTTGTCCTGTATTGTTGGAATTGTCTCGTGAAAAGGGAGCCATATGAGCAAGGGTATTCTGGTCTTTGTCATCCCTTCTCTTTCATCCTTCTACCTCGGAGAGTACCTGGGACATGGAAGACATGTCTGTTAAGTATATGAATGAACAAAGTCAGCCCGCTGCTCTAATTAATCATGCAGATAAACGTATCTGCATGATTCCTGCTGGAAGGAGGAGGAGGCTGTGGACAGGCAGAGAGGAAGGATACCCTTCCAGTGGGGGAAATTCGTTCCTGGAAGTCGCCTAGACCAAGGTTTGGTCAGGCAGGGAGTTCATGGTGAGGCAGGCGGGGCCCTAGAAGAAGCAGAGTCTGACTGATTTGGGAAGCGCGTCATAATGTTGCCGGGGATGGGGCAGGTGAGCCAGGCCTTGCACATCTGCCCCCTTGTTGTCAGTGTAGATCACCGCCCACTCCATTTGGCTTTCCCAACACCATATCTCTGTATACTGTCCTTCTACGCCCACCTGGACTAGACGGCTCACTGAGCTATACCACCTTGTGGGCTCTGCCCTCTTCTCCAGCCCCACCTCCTGCCTTTCCAACATAAGTATTTCCCTTTTCATTACAGCATTTACTCTTCAAAGCCAGAGTGGGCTTAATCCCAATAAGGCTTTGAACCTGGAGCTGTTCCATCTGACTAGGCACGCTAGCTTACCCTACTCTTTAAACGTACCCTTTAAAAGTAAGCCCAGTACTTAATTTTTTGACATGTAGTACTTCTTCAACATCCAATTTAAATAGGTCCCCATAAGACCCTCTCCCCAGGCCCCAGTGGTCCTGGCAGACCCAGGCCCCTTCTGTATTTCTCAGTCATTTGGTGCTTCTCTGCTGATGCTTCTCCATCCACAAATGTGGTGTGAACACAGATGTGGTGTGGACACACGTGTGAACAGTCCTGGGATCAAAGACATGGTGTGAACACAGATGTGGTGTGGACACACGTGTGAACAGTCCTGGGATCAAAGACATGGTGTGAACACAGATGTGGTGTGGACCCACATGTGTACAGTCCTGGGATCAAAGGCACCTACGAGAACTATCAGCCAATCGAATGTGCCAAGACCTTGGCAAGGCCGCCATCACTCTTAAACCCTTCAAGATGTAGTATGAACACACATGGGGTGTGAACACACACATGGTGTGAACACATGTGGGTACAGTCCTGGGATCAAAGGCACCTGCAGAACTATCAGCCAACCTACTGCGTCTAGACCTTGGCAATGCCTTTTTTACTCTTAAACCTTCCCTAGTGATTGGTTTTCTGGTTAAGTGGCTACAGCCCATGGGTAACACCATGTGCTCCTATCGTGGGTCCCAGTTTGGCCCCCAGGGCTCTCCTTCTTTACTGTGTTTTGCGTGCCCTTCCCTTTTTCCATTTTTTCTCACTTTAATAAATTTTGAATAGAAATTCCTGGTTCCTGCCCCTGCAAAAACACACGACCACCTTCTCTGCATTCAACAGCCATCCCTCTCCTCCCCCCCCCCCGATTCTTGTCAATAGTGACAGAACATTGTACCTCTATTTGTTCTGATGCCTGTCCCTCCCCAGAGGAGAAAGCTCCTTGATGTAGGGACGATATCCTTTTCATCTTTATGGCCCCAGTGTTAATGGAGTATCTCACACAGAGAAAGTTGTTAGTAGTTATTTATTGACTGAATGCATGAATGTAGGCAGCCATATAGCTGTTTCCATTCCTTTTAAAGAGGAAGGACATGTTAAACTATAGCAGAAGAACTACGTGTCAAAAAATTAAAGAAATAAAAAAATTTATTGCATTTGGAGCCATAAAAACCTGACTTGGAGTCTGAGAAGTGAACAGAGGGATATAAAAAGCTATATTAAATCTGAAAATCAGGGCTCAGTGGTAGAGCACTTGCTAGCCATGTGTGAGAGCCTGGGTTCAAATACCCAGTACTTTGAAAAATAAATAAATATTAAAATTAAAATATCTTGCAGGGAAATAAAGTTAAGAGTTAAATGTGCCCTGGGGAGATCACTTATTCTGTTGCCTATTCATGGGAATTCAGATTCAAATTCCCTGTGTATCAGAATGAGTTGGGGTGAGGGCCACTCATAGGAAATGCAGATTCCCAGACTCTAGTGGTTGAGTCTGAGCCGCACTTCAAGCAACTATCTCAATGTGAGTGACCCCAAGACCACTATAGTGTCCACCATTTTCAAAAGTGCTCCTTCTAGTTTCCTCAAATCTTCTTTGTTATTAAGTTTTTAGATAAGCCTGTTCTTATGAATATGTTTTCAAGAAAGACTTTAAAAAAAAAAAACTAACAGCTGGACAGAGCAGCACACACCTATAATCCCTGTACTTGGAAG
The DNA here is from genome assembly GCF_963383645.1 of Muscardinus avellanarius. NCBI lineage: Eukaryota > Metazoa > Chordata > Mammalia > Rodentia > Gliridae > Muscardinus > Muscardinus avellanarius. The sequence goes on from NC_137787.1 coordinate 186,025,611, forward strand.
GCTCAGAAAAGAGAATCGCAGCTTTGAGGCAAATGTCAGCAACTTAGCAAGAACCTGTTTCAGAATTTAAAAAAGGACAGGCTGAGGGTGTTGCTCAGAGGTGGAATACCCCTGGGTTCACCTCCCAATACCATAAAAAAGTCAAAAGCCAAAGAGAGATTTCCCAGCTTCTCTTCTTGCGCTGGGGTCTCCTCTTCAGAGCAAGGGAAGCCAGCTCATGTTCTAGAGAGGAGTTCCGGCGCGTCTCAAGTCTGAACCTTCATTCAACCACAGAAGCAGTGGAGAAGAATCCAGTGGCACTGCTCACTTCAGCACATGCATAAGTAACACCTACTCCCACTGATCTTAGATAACCCCTGAGACTACTCCTCCAGCTTTTAATGTAGAAAGGAAGCACACTGATCTCAGACTGAGGTGTGTGTGTGTGTGTGTGTGTGTGTGTGTGTGTGTGTGTGTGTGTGACAGACAGAGACAGAGACACAGGTAGACTTTGGGAATTAAGCCCAGTGCATTCAACCTTTAAAATATACCCCTAGTCCCATTTTATTTTTTATTTGGAAACGGTCTCACTAATTGCAGAGGGCCCCTGGAGGTTGCTGAAGCTGGCTGCGAACCTATGACCCTCCTGTCCCAGACTCCCAAGTCCTGGGATTGCAGGAGTGCACCCCCACGCCCGCACACCGAGCCTTTTCTAATGGGCCCGGTTGGATTTGAAAGAGAAGGTTAGCTTTCCACATAGAAAATAATTTGGAGAAGTAAGGAAATGAAAACTATTTTCAAAAGGCCACTTTCCTGTTCCCTTTTTATACTAAAAAGAAGGAAGAGAATGAAACATGTCAGAATTTGTGATTTGTGGGCCACTGTGGCATATTATAAAAATTCAGAAATAGCTCCTCATCAGAAAGCACCAGTACCAAATAAGCAAATCTGGTATTCAGGGAGGGAAAGACTGAGAGGCCAGAGCTCTGTTCCCATTCACCGTGACTCTCATTCCACTCTCAAGACCACGAATTGTCTTCATACTGTGATTCCCCATGCATCTGGAATAAGATAGAACTCTTCGAAGAAGGACCAGAAAAACAAGCTAAGACAGCGGCTAGCCCCACGCCATCATGGCTCTGGTAATTGGCATTCAGGGCTCCTTCTGCTGAGATCTCGTTGGAAGTGACCAAGGTGATTCTGTAAGCATCACTGTTTATAACTGCCACATCTATTCACAGAAAGCTGCCGGCGCTTTATCTTTAAGATTCCAATGTTCTGCTTCCAGTACTGTTTTTACAGTTATCAGCAATGAAAAGGTGATTCCTCCAAGTGCTTTGGACTTGGTTGAATCAGATTTACCGTCTGGCTTCTCAACCTTATTCCCAAGTAGAGTGTAATAGGAAAAGGCAAAGCTCTTTCAAGTCCCCGTGGATTCCTGTGGCAAGGTGGTGAAAATTTTGTTTTCTTTACTACTTTCCATTTCATAAGAGGAATAGTCTCAAGGAGAGGATTTCTAATGCAATTTTGTTAGATACAGTCCATTAAATATGTAGGGCTGGATTTCCAACCTTTCTCTGTAGCCCTGGGGGATAACTCCCTTTGTCATAGAAACCCAGGGGAAGAGTCGGCCTGTGCTGTCTTATGAATTAAAAATCCAGAAAGAGAGCACTCTTTTCCATTTTAAAGCCGGGAGGAATTGTGAGGACTTGCACACCTTCATGCTATAGAACTGCCCTAGATTTACCACATTGTACCTCTAGGTAATTCTTAGCACAACCTGAAAGTTATTCTTTCTGCTGATAATTAAAATACATAGCAGATAGATGGGTGAATGGATGGACAGGTGGGTGGACGCATTCAAGGATAATATAACCCAGTGTTACACATAACCAGAAGAGTCCTATTAGGGAAGGGGGAGTAGGGAGGCAGGCAGGGGAAAGCCCACCGAGTGCTGGGTGCATGTAAGTCATCACTATAAACTACGTTATGATGTAAGACTATAATGTACCAATAAAAGTATTTAAAAAAACAGTAACTGGACAAACAGCATTTGGTTTTTCTGCTGTTTTGGGATCTCCTAGGCAGGCGTAGTTGATATGAAATGCTAGCCTCAGGCCAGGGGTATGGCTTTATGCATTTGCCCAGTGTGTACAAGGTCCTGGCTTCAATCTCCGGCAGAACACACACACACACACACACACACACACACACACACACACACACACAAACACACACACACGCTAAATGTTAGCCTTGAAAATATATACAATCTCGTGGGAAAAAAGGAGATAGGCTCTAACCGTGGTGGTAGAAAAAAATACAAAAATTAGGATATCGTTTGGAGGGTTGCTAGAATCACAGTGGTGTTGAGAAGGCCTCAGAACTTTGCTTGGACTAATAACTTGGGGAGAGTACAAAGCTTTCTAGTGCATTAGGCCTTCCCCACTCTCCCACCCCCAGTATTTTTTCCATTTTTTGGAAATGAGTGAGATGCACCAACAGGCCACAGGGCTTCGGAAGGCATTAACACTCTCCAGCTCCCCGTCTGCTAGAAGGATGCGTGTAGACTGCAGGCTCCGGAGCCTGTCCGCGGGCTCACGTCCAACCCCTGCTCCTTGCACCGTGTGACTGAGGCCGGGCCAGGCCACTCCCTGGTCCTCATTATTCGTGCGGGGTTATCACAAGCAAGCAATGAGGTATGAGTGATGGATGTAACGTGAGGCCCCGCCACATGGCAGGCCTTGATGACATCCCACTCAACAAACAGGTCACCACAGAGCTCTGGCTCTCAGTCATTTCATCTGTGAAGTGGAGACACCAATAACTACGTCGCAACATTTTTGTGCAAATTGGAGGTGATTATGTAAGGTCCTGCTGGGGGTCACTGCTGCTATCATGATTGCTCCCAGCGTCTGTGTCTGATCCTGATTATCCATCTCAGTAAGAACCAGGGAGATTGTAGCTTCTGGAAAAGAAGTGGGCTGCCTCGTGGGCACCGGGCCAGCGTGATTACATGAGGTTCAAGCGTTTAAAGCACTCATATTGACTTAGTGCCCCGCTGTTGCCCTGCTGAAATTCTAAATCCTATTGAACAAGGAGCCCCAACTTGTATTTTTGCATCAGGGCCTACAAATTACGTGGCTCCCATGAAAGACAAGGGCTGTTTCCAACTGGGTTTTGTAAACTAGCCTCATCCACCAGACACAACGTCTTCTGCATGGTAGGTTTGCATTAAATGTTTGTTAAATTGAATGGCATGGCCACCAATAAATAATAACATAAAATTCATTTCTAAGGGGCCCGCGTTTGGAAATCAAAGCTATGCCTGACCTCACAAAGTCATTTTGTGGGCAGACCTTTGGCCAATGACAAGGGTCAGGGATGACTGGATTCATTCTGAATAAATTCTCTAAGTGGAAAAATAGATGGAGTATTTTTTTTTAATCTCTATTCATAAATCCAGACAAGAAGATTGGTTAAATGTTACAAAAAATTATTTTTGGAGCGCATAAAACGGTGCATAAATTTTAGCAAAATTGTTTAGGACAAGGTGGTTTCTAAATGTTTTTAATATTGACACAGTTAGCAACTGATTTTAAATACTTTCGTGAGCAAATAAAAAGCCACTTTGAGAGGAAGGAAGTAGGTCATAATGCTGTTACCCATCATACGTTGCAGAAGTGCCGATTATAAAGGATATCCTTTTTCAAGTTTTGCCATTCTAGGTCTAAAGCTTCTTTCACAGAAATAATCAAATACTACACTTGATTTCATTTTGGAATATTAATAGGATTTAAATAAGCTCTAAATTTTCCTTTGACTCATTAAGTTAGAAAGTCAAAGTGCTAAAAATATACACTTGTGCTTCAAAATAGACTGAAACGGATAAGTATTGAAAGGATTTTTGAAGGGGGGTTGCAGGAATGTTTCTTAAAATAATAGGATCTATTGGGAGAAATTTGAACCAATTTTAATGCGGAATTGGGCTATATATATAAACATGTGTCTATATTCATCATGTAGATTTCCTTGTAAAAATATCTTAAAACTTGTATAGTCAGAGAAAGTATCAATAACATAAAATTTCACAGCCCCCTTTTAGAACTGTGGCCTTAACATTTTGTAGGGAAATAAAGCTTTGGTTAACCTCGGCTCTGGCAGAACTCATTAAAATAACAGCCTGTCAGTTTCAAGTTTAAAATAACAGGGTTGTCAGTTTTATACGCAGTGGAACAATCTACAATTTTATTCCCTGGGACAGATTGTGGGAAGGGGGCCGAAAGGTGGATAAAGATTGGACAACACTGCCACCTGGTGGCCATAGTGAGAGTAGCTTCTAAATACCTACAGGTGAAACTGTATCTCCTTGAAAAAGATTGGAAGTCCAGCTGCTTTGAGCAACCTTTCTTATCAGCTTTTGGACAGCCTTTTGTCTTTAAAATGTATGCACATGCTGGGGGCATGGTGGTGCACGCTTGTAATCCCCGCACTTGGGAGGTGGAGACAGGAGGATCGGATCTCATAGGTTTGAAGAGACCCTGTTTCCAAATAAAAATACAAAATAGATCTGGGAGTGGAGCCCGGAGAAGGGTTCCATCCCCAGTACCACTAAAAAAAAAAAAAAAAAAAAAAAAAAAAAAAAGTAAATATTAGGATAGATTTTTTTTCTGAAAAATAAATATATAAATATATGGTAGTTTCACCTTAAAAAATAGAAAAAAATATTCTCTGGTAAGAAAGAAAGCAAAAAGAAATATTGAAATGTTATCTTTAAGTCATCAAAAGCTTGGTATCAGACAAATGAAACTGTTATGTGAGATTATCATTTTTAATTTTGGATAAATTGCTATAATACTAGATGTCAACCACTAAGCCAAGCATGGGAGGGAGGGATGGGGAGAGAATGGGGTGGTGATCGGGTGGGGGCTGACTGGGCGATGTGTGCATGTATGTCTACAAAAGTTTGTATCCCACTATGATGTATGAATACAGTGCACCAATAAAAAATAAAAAATAATAATAATTTTTTAAAAATGTATGCACACACTCAAAGCCAATGTGTAATTTGTAATCTCAAAACTACAGTAAATCAATAAGAAATTGCCTGTCAGTAGCCTGAATATCAATGATTTGATACCATTAATGTTTAAGAGTGAAATCTTATGAAACAAATGCGATTCAACAAATGTAGTTCAAATAGTTTTCTACATTAAAAACTGCCACCAACTAGGTGCCATAGGGTAAGCCTGTAATTTCAGTATTTGGGGAGCTGAGATTAGAGGGTTGCAGGCTCAAGGCCAGCCTCAGAAACTTAGGGACACCCTCAGGAACTTAGCAAAACCCTGTTTCAAAATAAAAAATAACAATAACTTATTATCTTTGGAGGTCTAGCTCAGAGGTAGAATGCCCCTAGGCTCAAACCTCAGTACACCCCACTCCACCCCACCCCGGCCAAAAAAAAATTGCCACTTAACTGATGGATGGTTACAAAGGTATCTTTGTGGAAATTCATCAAACTTTGTCTATATGATTTGTGTACTTTTCTAGATGATTTTTACACTTAGTAAAAATAAATAAATGAAAGCCAAAAATCTCTGTCTGTAGGCAAAATATCAACAGATGTCACAAAGCGGAATGCAATGCGTTCCCATTTACATAAACAGAAGCCAGTCAAGAGATCAGCTGGACGTCACACAGGCTTCTAATGTATCCTAACTTCCATTTCGTTCTCTCCTGACGCACTTCCAGCAGCTGATTGGTGGTTGCAGGGACAGGAAGTGACATCAGAGAAAAGAGATAGAAATGAGTTCTTTTGACTTGAAGCTCGAGCTACCCAAAAGACTCACAAGAGGTGCTGATGTTGAGTCAAAGCCCTGCCTTTGATGCGTTGAAATACAACCCTTAGCCTGGGCGCTGTGCTACTCAACTCCTCAGCTGGCCTCTTCCCCTGATGTGCTCAGGGAGGACCTTGGGCTGTGTCCACATATGGCTCGAGAGCATAGGAAACTCACTGTAAATGAAAAATTCACACCAGATCATGAGACTCGTGCCATCCAATATGGTAACCACTAGCCTCTTGTAGCTATTGAACACTGGGATGTCATTAGACTCTCCACATGGGCTTTAAGAAAATGATACAAACCAGATTTTGAAGAGTTAGTACAAGAAAGAATGTAAAATATCTCATTTCAAAGCTTTCATATTTATTGTAAGATGAAACCATATTTGGGGTATGTTGAGCTAGATAAAACATATTATCAAAATTAGCTTCATAGTCCTTCTTTAATGTGGTTATTAGAAAACTTTAAATTATATATAGATAGATGTATGTATATATATATATATATATATATATATATATATATATATATCTTTCTAGTGGATATCACATCTTAGATTTTCATCAATTCTTCACACAGCATGGCCATCCAGTCATCTTTCAAAGTGATTCCTCTCCCATTGGGGCTAAAAAAAAGGGGGAGAAGATATCTGACATTTCTTCCATTCATAGGAGACTGAGAAGACCCAGGCAGATTATCAGATGCTTAAGATGTGAAGGTTAAAGCCAAGTATTATTATGTCACTTGGGTCTGATCATAAGAGGAGTACATGACATTCCTTGGTTGGTGCCCCAAGGGGTAAATTGGATCTTTAAGATAACCAGATGGCTCCCCTGGAACAGGTAATTTACCTCACGGGGCAAGAGCTTGATTTCCAAAAGAGAGTGCAATTTAGTCACCCTATGCCATCTGTCCCCATGGTGATGTTTCTACTCATTAAGAACTTCCAGTTTCAAGGAGCCTAGCAATATATTAACTTACTAAGTTTTATTGAATACTGAAGAAGATAGGGCTGAATGCATTTTCCTTCATTTTGAAAACTGATTTATAGGAAAACAACACAACTTTGCCAAAGTCACAGGTGAAGCACGCACGTCTCCAGGCACCTGTTTTCCTCTCCCCTACTGAAGAGGCTTCACATTTATGAGATTTCCCCACTCGGGGCTCCTCTGCCTCTTCTTGGATCTTCTACCTGCAGACTACGGCTTGTCCTTCAAGGTCCAGCCCAACTGCTACTTCTTCCTCGAAGCCTCCCTCCACCCCACTTCCTTTTTTATAATGAAACAATGATCAGACATCTCACCCTACCACCCTCAAACATAGGAGCCATGTGCTATGTGTATTTATATGTATGTATCTTTGCCACTGAGTGGTGGGTTTATTGAAAGCAGGAGCATGTCTTATATAAACCCAGGACCTTAAAAGTACCCACTGCATTGCAGATTCTAAACAAGTGTCTGTGTGTGTGCGTGTGTGTGTGCGTGTGTGTGTGTTTTCAAGCATGTGCACTTGTACACACAGGCGTTCATTTAGTTGAATTGACAACCCAACAATAGGCCCCTTATCATAAAAATAAAGCTGTAATTTACAAGGAAGATGCCCTTTCTGATAACATCTAGAATTTATTTTATTTACAAGGTAATTTGGAGACCCTGAAGTTAAATTCTATTATGCTTTATTCATTCATTCTTTCATTGTCTATTGAGTACTACTGTAAGCCAGGAATTTAACATAGGCTCCCAAAGTAGGTGATACCACCTCAGAGGGGCATCACAATGAACTATAGATATGTAAAAGGATGCAAATTTGTCACTGAACTCTTCTATTTATTCATTTTAAAAAGGTAGATTTCCAATGGGGTGCTGAGTGATTTTCTTTTTCCAAAATAGAAGCAGTCAGCCAATTAAGTTTGGTAGCCTCTGTATGGGACACACATGTGCTGGGATGCCGTGAGGCCCCGCAGACTTAGAGGGAGGAGCAACAAGCCTGATGAACGGGGAAATCTTTGTAGTGGGAAAGACCAAAGGGATCTCTGTGAACACATCCTCTGCGGGGAGGGCCAAAGTGGGTCAGGAAGAAAGAGGGTCAAGTTGAGAGCCACAGAAGAGGTATCGACTAAATCATCCTCTCCCCACTCCCATGGTATAGTCTCCATGCTGAAATTAGAGTTCAAAGGCTTCCTTGGATCCTAAAACTAACACTCTTGGGTATATTTCTTAGTTATCTCATTCAATTCTTCCCAAAACTCTCTTAAGCCAAAATCACTGGCAATTCAACTCAAACCAATTCACATTTCGACCCTTGAAAGAGAAGACAGAACATTGTGCTATATCACAGATAGACCAGAATTGATGCAAAGTAGCACTGATTATGCGTCACTTGGCACATGTCTACACAGTTAAGTATAAATCAAATCACATATGCCCCAAAAAGATTTATCTGCTTTTTATTGCCTATTCCAGAAAAGATTTAGGGCAACCCATCTCCACTCTAATCAGCTTTAGAATTTAGATATATCTGATTTCCACCTACAGTTCCAAACGTTTTTCTATACTGTGTCTAAACTACCTTTCCGGTGGGTGTACATCTTTATGGTTTCCCTTGCTGTAGGATAGAATCGTGTTTATGATGTCTTATGTAGGAAAGCTCTGCTTGGTGATGCCACTGTTGGTTGAACAAAAAAGATGTTTCCTTGTTAAGTTCCTAATATCTGGATAGCTTCAGAGAAAGAAACCAGAACGTGCGTCTACGTCTCAGCTCCAGTGTGAAAGAATAAAGCTCCAAATATTTGGAATTCAATGAAGAATTCTAAAATATCGAGGAATGCCTGAACTCGAAGTGAGGTGCCTTGCTATGCCTCCTCCCCCTTTTTTAATTAGCAGGCAGACTTGTAATGTCCTGGATTTCATTTCCTGAAGACGAGATATCAATATTTCAAGAGTAACTTCAGGTGGCTGTGAGCTTAACTGAAATCGCTAACGTCTGTCAGTCACACAGAAGTAGAGATGGAGTCTCTGATTGGGTTTTCAGGATACCGTCAAAGCACCTAGGAGAGCTGTGCATTTGAAGTAAGGGTTGGCAAAGAATCAGAAGTTTTCAGCAAGACTAGGTATTCAGAACATCCAACTTTTTATTCGACATTAGCAAAATCAGGCTATAAACTCTCTCTTAGCGGTTTTCTGAATTAGTGCTAATTTCTAGGCTCATCCAGTTCAAAGGGGATCAGTCCCACACCAGTGCCATGACCCTGTTGACTACATCAGGAAATAGTTGCCTTTCAAACCACAAGTTCCCAAGTTTTCATTCTATAATGATGATATAACAGACGCTGGTGGGAGCAGGGGTCAGTTCTTAAGCACCAAAACTGCTTCTCTGTGCCTTACATAACTGTAGTGAATTCTTTCTCTTCATCAGAGACAGCACCTGAAATCTCAGTACCCAGCACTATGAAGCCTGCCTATCTAATAACTTCATTAGAATAAGCATTGGGCATAGTTTGCGCTCTGGGGCAGGGTCCTAGCGAGCAATGGGAGGTCCCCATTCCCTTGAGGATGTCTGCGTCCACACACCCTAAGAAATGATGAAGGTCAGAGGAATGTGGAGAGGTGCCCAAAGCAGAAAGCAAAGACTCCAGATCAGAAATGAGCCAAGGATGCTCACAGGAAATCAGAATCTGCTCTTAGAATTGGGAAATAGATAGTGGTCCTGGAGGAACAGAGCAGAGCAAGAGGGAGAGTTGGTGCCTTAGAGTGATGCCAGCCCCAGGAGGGACAAGGCTATTCTCTGATGGTGTTGTCGGCCTGTCCGTGAAAGCCCCCAGAAAGACCCAGAGAAGACACGTGATTTGCTTTAGGTTAAGCAACAAAATTTTGAGTCCTCTCTCATTAGATTCTGATATCTGTCATAGGAGACACCTCAGTGGCGTCTGGGTGTATCTCTTTCAAGAACGCTCTAAGACGGGCATGGTGGCACACACCTAGAATCCCTGTACTTGGGAGGCTAAGACAGGAGGATCACTGGTTCACTGCCAGCCTCAGCAACTTAGTGAAACCCTTTGCAACTTAGTGAGACCCTCTTTTTGAATAAAAAAATAAAATAGGACTGAGGGTGTAGTTAAGAGTAGAATGACCCTGGGTTCAGTCCTTGGTACAACACACACACACACACACACACACACACACACACACACAGAATGTTTTAGAAGCTTCAGACAGTAGACACTATAGTGGACTTTAGAATATGATTCACTAATAAAGCCACATCTTAAAGTCATTAATAGTTTTGTCTTGAGTACTAAATAATGCCACAATCAAGATACCCATGGTGCAAATTAATTCTTCAATTTCTTATGGATTTCCACAGACCAAGAGATTTACTTTTTTTTTCTCTCTTCCCCACAAAGGCAACAGACACTAGTTCAATGTCAAACTACCGTCTCTCAAGGACGTGTGGGACACTTGCTTGCCTTGAATGTAATACCACAGTGAATACGGCATAAGTAAAGCTTTAGGAATAAGCATGAAGATTTAAAAGTGTGCTGTGTTGTTTTCTTAAAATCTGCAAAATTTTGACCTGAACAGAAGAAGAAGATGTTTCCCATATTTATTTCACTTTAGGGACCAGTATTTTGCCAGCAAAGGCCCCCATCTGTCTGTTTAGGGTCACGCCCTTCAGAGTGTGAAGGTCTAGCCAAGAAACTCCAAACCTGAAGCCAGAGGGGCTAATTCAGACTCTTTAAATTTCTTATCCAACTCCCAGTCCCCTGAGAAGCTCAACAAAACTAAGCATTGTCTTTTTGAACCTTCAAAGATTCTTTTCACTTCCTACTGGTTTTTTTATCCGTCTCAGTTTTTCCTACAAAATGTGTGTGTATTCGTCTCCTTGGGGAGTAATGTTAAAAGTACCATACCACAGGGGGGAAAATATGTCACTCGGTAATAGACTGGAAGTTTGTTATTAAATTCCCTGGGAATTTGTGATAAAGCCCAGAATGGGGGACTGGTTAGAGGTTGCTTAGTGTCCTGAGGACTCGGTGGAATGCTGGGTAAGTCATGTGGGCAAAACCTGCTGTAGTTTCACTGACAGACTGGATTCCACAGGATCCTGCTGCTATCCCCAGACCCATTTAGAAGTTTCCTGAAAGAGAACATGTTGGAAGTGACTTTCCACCAAGCATTACACCCAAACATTCCCATGTACAGGGATAGTCTGAGGCACGACAAAGAGCACCGATGAGTTTCACAGACTCGGAATAAATGAAAGAAGCGTATGTTCCATGAGTCGAGTGCTAAAAGCCATTATCAGTAGACAAGGACTTGAGCCCAGGCTTCAGCAAAATGGAGAGAGTAGATTAAGCCTGTCTTAGGTCTCCAGTCCCTTCATTAAGCTAAATGGCATTAGAAAGCCCTACTTCCAAGAATATTAGGGAGATTGCATTTATAGATACTTGGCCATGTCAGAAAAATTAGTATTCCCTCTGAGGCTTGGGAGCCTTAAATACTCTACTGCAGACCGTCTGTGATTCCAAATGAGCGGAGCTGTGGACAGGCCCGCCTTCAGCCCCCGTTTGATTACTGAGTGAGTACCTGTGACTCGCATCCTGGTACAGGCTCCCGCAGCCAGTAGAGCGACTCGAGTGACTCGGTGCTGTAAGACCAGGTCATTCTTCTCCGGAGTAACGCCGGACAAGGTCACCGTCTCCAAAACGGGAGTATTAAACTCTAAGGTTGCACAAATGGTTTCATGCATCATGAATTTCCTTTAACTTGACCAAGTAAAGCGGCCTTGTCTAGGAAGGGAAGGCCAGACGGCCTACATTTCTTTAAACACATTGTTTTCCAGAGCTAACAAATGACCTTCAGACTATAAAATATTCACATTGTTTTCTTACCCTTAATATGTATTATTTAGTGCATAGCCCTTTAAATATTAATCATCTTTTTTTCTTAAAGATATGGTATATATTATTTACATCTGATTACGTTATGTTTTTATACAGATGAAATAGGCACATTGGAACCTGTCTGAAGTCATAAGCAAATGAGGTGTGAAATCAGGTGCATAAACAGGTGTCTAAGAAAGTGACTTCTGGTCCAGGAAGGCTGGAGGGCAGGGCAGCAGGTGGCCCTTTCATGGTGGCTGCCCAGGAAGATCAGAAAGAAGTAAGGGATTCAGGGAAACAGATTTGGGGCCTCGGGCAGACGGATAGACCGCCACGGGCACATCTCTTGAAGCAGAAAGTCAAATATGTTCCACCAAATAATCTGCATAGGAGACAGAGAGTTCAAAACACATCCCAAGTAGCAATTCAGCAGGTCACTTGCTTTTAAAAAACAAAGAGCAAGTACTAGAAGTATTGTCTCTTTATAAGGATTGTAAAGACTGTTTAAGATGGACTCCCTCCATTTTCAGTTAAGTACTCCTGTTTTTCCCCCAAGCCAAACTGCTTTGAGGTCTCTGAGGCTCTTCCTTCTTACCTGTGTAAATGACACCTGAAATGACATTTGAGATGACAAGAGCCTGGAATCCTAATTAGAGCGTTGGAAGGATCATCTGAGATCCCCTCCTGCTCTGGGGACAGTCAGGCCAAGGAAATACACTTTTTTTCTATTGGCTTGACTGACTTTGGCCATATCTTCCTTTTTCTCCAAAGGAAAGTCCAGGCAGCTGTAGGTGGCAGGTAATCGATCATTTCTGAAATCTTACTTCCCTTCGCAGATAGTTGGCAATGCGGCTCATGTATGTATTCATCCAGCAAATATTTATTAAGCGTCTGGTACACACAAAGCACCATTTGTTGAGTGTCAGGCCACAAGCAGAGAGTCCCCAGGAGTCACAAATGTGTCCTATCCCTTTGGTAAAGGGCTGGCTGAAGACCAGAACAGGGGCTAAAAGCCAAGGATTTAGCCTGGGTCAACTCATCCCATCCTTTGAGGTGAAATTGGGGAGGGGAGACATGATGTATTTGGGGTGTTTAATCCCTCTGGATAGAGTCATTAATTATCCTGCTTACTAATAGTTCCCAGGACAGAATTCAGCAGTAAGAAGGAGCAGATATCAGTAAAGCCTTATTTGCTGAGGAGGGAATGTGGGGTTCTAAAGAAAGGAAATTTCCAGGCAGATTGATGTCAGTGTTCACATAGCCCCATGACTGGAGCATTTGCTTTGTATCTGTTCACCCCACCAAAGAATACAGCACTAAGTCCACAGGGGCAGCAACGACGCAGTAGTCATCATTGACTTCCCAGGGTCTAGCATAAAACTTGACCTATAAAAGATGCACAGTAAGCATTTAATAAAGAAATACCAGCAACAAGACTTTTCTCTTGTGTTGTTACTGAACAAACATATTGGAACTTTTTTAAACTGTATTACTTCACTGTCTAATTAAGCCAGTTCCACTGAATGTTACTGAGTTCTTGCTTATTAAATCACCAACTCAAAATACATTTTGTGAGTCCCTGTGCTATAGACTAGTGATCTCCAAAGATTTGGGGGCCATATATCTCTGTCAGCAATATATACAACATCATAGAAATTCAGGATATTTATAATTATATTAATGCATTAATTGTATATTAACATTACTAAACGACTACATTCTGTACCTTGAAATTCATAAAAAATAGAAACCTTTGAAGGATGAGTAAAGATAAAACAAATAGAATCCTTATTATTTTACCCTGTCATATTGCATATGTATCAAGAGTAAGCTAGAAGAAAGAATTCTAAGTGTTTTCTCCACAAAGGAATGATACGATTTTGAAGAGACAGATATGCTTAACCTGAGTTGAACATGACACATTGCATATATGTATTGAAATATCACATGGTACTCCATAAACATACAATTATTATGTGCCCATTAAAAATAAAATTTTAAAAAATTTTAAATTAAAATATTTAAAAGAATATGAGAAAAACTATGCATGGGGGGTACATGCTTGTAATCCCCGTACTTGGGAGGCTGAGACAAGAAGCTCTCAGGTTCAAGATCACCCCTTGGTAATTTAGTGAGATCCTGTTTAAAATAAAAACTAAGATCCTGTTTAAAATAAAAACTAAATTAAAAATGTGTTTGGGGATATAGCTTAGAGGTAGAATACCTCTGGGTTCAATTACAAGTACCACCAACAGAGAGAAAGAGAGAGAGAGAGAGAGAGAGAGAGAGAGAGAGAGAGAGAGAGAGAAAGAAGAAGAAGAAGAAGAAGAAGAAGAAGAAGGAGGAGGAGGAGGAGGAGGAGGAGGAGGAGGAGGAGGAGGAGGAGGAGGAGGAGGAGGAGGAGGAAGAAGAAGAAGAAGAAGAAGAAGAAGAAGAAGAAGTGGAGGAGGAGGAGGAGGAGGAGGAGGAGGAGGGGGAGGAGGAGAGAGACAGAGACAGAGAATGAGAGATACAGTAACCCCCACCCGCATTCTGTTTCTCCTTTTTGAGTTTCGGTTGCTTGCCATCAACTGTGGTTTCAAAAGATTAAGTGGAAAACTCCAGAAATGAACAGTTCTCCAGTATTAAACTGCATGTGTTTCTGATCATCATGATGAGATCCCTCATCATCCTGCCCCACTCTGCCCTGGACCCAAATCTTCCCTTTGCCCAGCATATCCACATTATGTGATGCTTCTTTTCCAACATTATAATGACCCCAGGAAAAAGACTCACACTAAGCAGATACGCCATCAGGAGGCGGAAGCCACCTGAGCCATGTCACCCTGCCCATGTCAGTCACCCAGAGGGACTGCGTGTCCCACATCACTGCAAGAAGAAAGGAAAAGTCAGTGTAGTAAGATATTAGGAGAGGACATTTTCACATAACTTTAATCATCCTATTTCATTATTAGTTATTGTTGCTAATCCCCTGCTGTTCCTGATTTATAATAAAATCAAACTTTATCAGGGGAAAACATATGTTTCTCTCTCTCTCTCTCTCTCTCTCTCTCTCTCTCTCTCTCTCTCTCTCTTTCCTCCCTCCCTCCCTCTCTCTCTTTCTGTGGTACTTGGAATTGAACCCAGGGGTGTTCTACCTCTAGGGTATATCCCCAGACCCATTTTTAATTTAATTTTTTATTTTGAAACAGGGTCTAAGTTACCAAGGGCTGAATGAATCATATACACACAATAATCACTATGATTCTGTACTACCCAGGAATCCATGGGGCTGGAACCTATCCTCCGTGGATGGGGGGGGGGCATAGTGTGTGTGTGTGTGTGTGTGTGTGTGTGTACACATATTGCTATATTATATAGATGTGTATATATAATATTACATATAGTATTAAATACGTGTGTGTGTGTGTGTGTGTGTGTGTGTGTGTGTGTGTATGACTGATTCTGTACTCAGGAATCCATGGGACTAGAACCTACCCTCTGTGGATAGGGGGGCCATAGTGCATGTATATATATATACAATTTATTATATATATATGTATATATATAATACTATATATATATAATACTATATATATATATACATATATATATATATGATTCTCAGAGCTGGAACCTATCCTCTGTGGACAAGGTGGGGGCAGCTGTATTCCATTTTATTTTCGTTCACTTGGGCTTGCATTGTTTGAAGTAAAAGAAATCGAAAGGTTTTTTCAAAAGTCATTTTAAGTCACTTTTCCATTGAATGAGCTATTTACAACTAGGTAATCTAATCTATAAATGCATTAAACCACACAATATACTGTGTCAATACACCAGCAGCAAGCTGATGGGGGTGGTAGGTCCCAGCCCTCCCCACTGGGAAGGTGTCACTCTCCATAGGATGGTTGAGAAGTGGCCGTGACCACGCAGACTGATAGAAACATCCATCTCTGTAGCATTAAGAAGAGCTTAATTCCTCTTGTATTTTTATGTTAAAATTAGAAATAGAAGTTCCAATGTTTTCATCTTGAATCTTCATCGAATCCCTTGCATATATACACCCAAAGGTGAAAATATAGCCTTACCCCTACCCCAACCCTTGTGCTTTGAAAACCAAGGTTATACGCAATGAGGCTACAAAGCCTAGTGGTTAAGACTAACAATTTTAAAGTCGACAATTGCATTTACATCTCATCTCCGCCATTTACTAGATGTGTGACACATTTTTGTATTTCTAAGCCTGTTTCCCAGCTGTGCAAGGGGTAAAGTGGCAATATTTCATCACAGACAGAGGCCTGAGGATCGTATGTGTGCCTCATTCAGTGAAAGGAGCCCTCGGGTTGCGGGTCAGTGACCGCTGTACACTACATCCGGCTAGGCTCTTAAAAGCCGTGTTCCTAGATGACAAAGGCTTATTTCATTTCCCAATTTCTAACTATTTTTTCTTTTTTAAACAATACAAAATGGCTCAAAGAAAATAATAAAATGGACATCCATATACCCCTTGCGTAGCCAAATAATGGTTGAGTGTTTTGCTCTTTGCAAATAAGTAAAAGACATAATGACATTCTGTCCCCAAACCTCTCAGCGTGGATCTGCTAAAAGCAAAGATAGTGTCCCTCCATGGCCACAATATCATGATCACACTTAAGAAAGTTAACAACAATTCAGTAACATCAAGCACTTTTGTGCTGTATTCAAAATACCCCAATTATCTAAACACTCTCTCATAGCTGGGTGCCTGTCTCCGGATTCAGGATTCAGCTAAGGTCTTACACAAGGCATTTGTTGCTATGTTTCTGGATTTTCTTTTCATCCAGAACAGTCCTCCTGCTTTTATTGATTTATTTACTTACTCTCACTCTTTTGAATTGCTGAGGCCAGTTGTCTTACGTAATATCTCATTCTCTGGATGTGTCTGATCATTTATTTAGGGTGTTACCTGTGTTGTTTCACGATCCCTAGCACTTTTTCTGTAAACTGGAGGTTAAGTCAGAAATTGAATGAGAATTGAGTGAAATATTTGGGGCCAAACTTTTTCTTATGTGGCGCTGTCAGGTAAGATGCTCGGGTGGTCCCTCCTGCAATTCCCTCTTGCATATCTCTCTGTTGAGCAGCCACTGGACTGGCCACCTTCCTCCCTCTTCTGTCTAATTGTACAGTGTGTATGGGGGATGTGAGAAAAACGGTTTGTGTGGGCCTTTTGGCAGGCCTTAAAATAAAAGCATGTATCTCTACTGATGCCAGGAGTCAAGATAGCCAGAAAATCAGAATACGTTTCAGATAAATCCTAAAAGAGGGCTAAGGTTTTTCTTGTGAACCCCAACAGTATATATTTGGATGAGATGCCTATGGAGTTTAACATTCCTATGTTGCTTAACATTTTGAATTATAAATAGCAGAGATTAAAAAACAATCATGATCATTGCCATGGAAGGACACTGTCCTTGCTTTTAGCAGATTTATGCTGAGATGTTTGGGGCTAGAGTGTCATATTACTAATACGAGAGTATCATTCATATAATGCTAGACCAACGGTGAACACCATTATCAAGTATCAGTGAGAGTTCATTCACCCTAGAGTAGCTCATTTGGGAAGCAGAGAAAAGACATTGCTATAAATTTTGTATTTAATCCCATATAACCTTTGTCCCCATCAACTGTTTCATTAATAAATTAGGGCTCACTGATATTGTCAGTAATTTATCTGCGCTGAGATTGCTTGTTAACATGTTGTCCACAGCTCTGTACACTTCAGTCCTCCCCCCACAAAAAAAATAAATAAATAAAACCAATCAAAGCTCAGGTCCGGAGCTACAGGAAAGTAGTTGCATATATGGATCAGAAATTTTTTTAAAAAGTAAAACAATAAAATATTTCTAAACAATGTGAGAATTGAAAACCTTTCCTGATACTGAAAAATAACTCGCCATCATTCAGACATCCTTTGGACTCGAAGGCATGCTCCTCTCCAGTGGCTAATGGCACCCATTCGTTCAGCTGTCTGCCTCGCCATCACAGTCTGGAGGTGAATTGGCCAGGCTCCCCGTGGAATGTTAAAACAGCATTTACATTTCTCGCCGCTCCTTTGCCGTTAGCTCCTTCAATTGCACAATGAAAATGCACAGCTACCAAAATGCCAGAGTGAACATGTCCTGACTATAAAATGTGCTGCAGTGAGCTATCACAAAGGTCCCACACACCGGTCCCCATAGGGGGGGTCCTCGCAGAGCCAGATTTAACCCCGCCTCCCCTCCCACCCCTTCCGGGATAAAGACTGCACATCATTAGAATGCCCGACTATTTTGTGTTAGCAATATTGTCTGTGTCCTTGTGATAGAATAAGGCAATTAGACCCCTTATCTCAATTGATTTTTATTAAGTACCTACTGTGTGCTGGACACATGGGATCAACTCATCCTGGTTGACCTGGGACTTGCCAGTGTTTTGTTTTTGTGGTACTATGGATTGAAAACGGGGGCATCCTACCTCTGAACTACACCCCCCTGGCCCTTTTTATTTTATTTTATTTTATTTTATTTATTTTTTGCTTTGAAACAGGATCTCGCCAGGTTGCTCAGTGTCTTGCTACATTGCTGAGGCTGGGCTCAAGCCTGAAATCCTCCTGTCTCAGCCTCCCAAGTACTAGGATCATAGGCGTGCGTGACCACACCCGGCTGGACTTGCTTATTTTAACACTGAACATTCAGCATCACTGAATCCCCTGAGTCTCAGACAAACAGGAATGGTTGGCTACTCAACCCTTTACTAAGCACTGAAGATAAAACAAATTGCAGCTCTAGCTCTGCAATCAAGAAGCGTGGAGTCTACAAAAGAATTGGCAAAATAAGCCAATCTTCAGAGTTTGGCGAGCCAACACTTGGAATCAGCACCAGAGTCCTGTGCAGCATAGAAAGCTGAGTCTGAATCTAATTGGGTGCCAGAGAATGCCCCTTGAAGGAAGCAATGCTGGGATTTGACATAAAGAATGAGTAGTGCAACACTGACAGTCAAGTTCTGCAGTAATTAGAAGAGGGGTTGCCTTGGGACATCTCACAGTTGTATTCCTCCTCTGATCCTCAGCGTCTGTGTATAGGTTTAGATTCCCATGGTCTGAAGGTGGGATTTTTAGTATGAAATCAGCAGAAAAGAGAGTGTTCATTCTTATTATGTTGTACTTTATGATGAGACAAGATAAAACTAATGGTTTTTCAGTCCTGGAGATGTTGACTATTTTATGAACTAGATATAAATATGTAACAACTATTTTCCCCCAGAATAAAAGTGAGAGGTAGCTCTTGTTGAGGGTAGAGACACCAGAGTGGAATAAATCAGATGCGAGGAATTTTTTCACGGGTGTAATTTTGAAGAAAAGAAAAAAAAAACCTTAAACTTAGTAGAAAAACCGAATTTTTTTACAAAGGTTTTCTACTCTCCACCTAGACTGGTCAACTATTTTAAAAATTGTTACTTTCTCTTTCTCTTCTCTCCCTCTCTATGATAGATAGATAGATAGATAGATAGATAGATAGATAGATAGATAGATAGATATGTATGTATTATTATTGAACTGTTAGAGAGTAAATGGGAAAAGATCATGCCCCTTGAATTCTAATATTACCCAAGAACACAACATTTTTCATAGTGTCACTGTGTGACCTTATAGTCAGGAAATTTAACAGATACAATACTACTAAATAATAGAGAGTCAGAATAAAAATCGTGCCCGTTATCTCAGTGATGTCCTTTATGGCCATTCTTTTCTGACTTAGCTTTCGAATCCCAAATCACGTGTTGAGTTTCGGTAGCGTGTCTCTTATGCTTAATGTGGAAGAACTCTTCAGCCTTGCTTTCGCCCTCTGTGACCTACGTTTTGCAGTAGACGCCAGTGGGGTTTCCGCATGTCAGTCTAGGTCTGTCTGATGTGTCCTATGACTAGATCCAGGGTATGGATTTCTGGCCGCCTAAGCGTTGTGTCCTGCTCAGCACATCCTATTAGGAGGTACACATTATCAATCTGTCCCATTACTTTGATCACTTGGTGAAGGCGGAGGCCTGCCAAGTTTCTGCACCACAAAATTACCAGTTTCCCCTTTGTAACTGATAAGTACTTGAGATTGTGTAAATACGCTCATCAAATGTTTACCCAATGTTCTTTGTATCTGCTGGGTTCCCTAGGGCTGCCCTAACAAACTACCACAAACTGGGTGGCTTAAACTGATGGCACTTTGTTATCTCAGAAATGTGTCGATCTGGGGGCTAGAAACCTGAAATCAGAGTGACAGCAGGGTCGGTTCCTCCTGGGGGCTGCGTGGGATGCTCTCCAGGTCTCTTTCCTTGGCTTGTAGATGGCTGTCTTCTCCCTGTGTCTCTTTATACCATCTTTCCTCTGGCAGGTATGGGTCCAAATTTCTCCTTTTTATAAAGCTACTAGCCATGTTGAGTTAGGGCCCACCCTACTGACCTCACATCCACCTTTGTATACCTTTAAGGACCCTGTCTCAAAATAAGATCACATTCTGGTGTGCTTCAAGTCAGGACTTGAGAAATATGAATTGGGGGGGATACAATTACCCATAACTGAGGCATTGCATCTACCCATGGGCTTTCCCAGTATTTGCCTAGACAGAAGAGGAGACCGGGACTAAACCAAGATGCTCGTCATGGAGCCCAAATCCTACTAGTCTCTGTCCTGCCTTTGCACCTGTTAGAAGTCAGTGCTAAGCCTCAAAACACCAATGACTCTGGTACCAAGCTTCTCCCGCCGTCTGCCCATGGGACTGTGCATTGTACACCCTCTTATTTAGAATGACGTTCTCCTGCAGTGCTGGAGACTTGGGAGTGGCTTTGGTTTTCCTCTCACGGTGCATGCCTGTGCTGGGGAAGCCTGTCAGCTGTGCTAGAACAGAGGCATCTACAGCTGGATTCGTGATGATATTTATTTCTTGTAAAAGCAAGTAGTCCATTGGGAAAAGCGCTTTATCTCCTGGGGCATTGTTTTGGAGCATTTTTCTGACATCCAGGCAAATGAACTCAAGCATATATTCTTGCGGTGTTTGCAATAGGGACTCTCAGTAGGAGAGGGACCCAAAGCAAGGTGATATGCTTGCTAAGTTTTTAATTTGAAGGAGAGAAGGACAGAAAAGGAGGAAAGCAAAGAGCCAATTGCCTGGGAACTCTCTGCCAGGAGCGAGGGAAGATGGGTGGGGATATTTCTAGGCACGGATCCCTGTAGAATAATGTGTCTCCCTTTTAACTGTAGCTGGTCCCCCTCATGTCTCAGGTCCTCAAACCTCCGCCCGAGGAGATTCACTGGCTTTCCTTGGTTTCTTGATCAGGTCACAGACATAAAAGAGAAACTGAAGCTCTCTAAAAAAGTCTGGTCCGCGCTACCCTACGCCATCTGCAAGGACGACAGGGTGACAGCAGGCACGCCCAATGAGGAGGAGTGCTGGAACGGGCACAGCAAAGCCAGGTGAGGCCACTCGGTGTCCAGATGGGGGCACAGCGCCACTGGCCCGGAAGACTCTCCTGGCACAAGTCCGCAGACCTGTTTATGCAGAAAGCAACGGAGGGTGGAGGGACAAGGTGTCACTCGGCGACAGCTGTTGAGAGTGACAGGTTTGATGGGCACCTGGGAACACTTACTCACAAGGTCCCATTAAGCATGAATCCTCGCTCTGAACGCCTCTCTTCTGGATGAGGACAGAGGGACGGTGACAGATGTAGCCCAGGATCACAAAGAGCTCTTTTATGTTTACTTAATGACTTTAAGATAGCAGGGCTATTTTTAACCCATAGTAAAGTTTGCCAGGCTCGACTTACTTGTTTTTCTTCTTCTTCTTTATTTTAATTGCAAGTTAACAGGAAATGAAAATTCAACTGTCATTTTTTTTTTCTTGCACCCTTGGAGAAAAACAGATTGAAGTGTTCATTGAGAAGGCAAAAGAGTAGGGCTAAGGGTTCCCTATTCCAGGAACCATGCCCCCGTGCCTTGGTAAGTCTCATCAGAACCTTCTGATCGGAGATAGTATTGTCTTCATCTTCCTGCTCTGCTAACCAATCCTATGAGCACCAGATAAGAACTTTCTTAATTTGTCAATTCAGCTCAGAAATGGGCTTGGCCGGGATTTTCACAGGGTGGAGAAGTTGGATGGGGAATTGGCTGGGAGCTGGTAGGCGGAACAAGAGGAGAGGAGTCTGCTAGAGCCCTCATCAGTGGGGCTGCAGGTGGGTGAAGCAGCTGGTAATTTGGACTCAAGGAATCTTTGGGGATTGACCAGCAGGTGGAGGAGCTTAGAGGGGGCTCTATTGTGGGGTCTTATTGGGCAGTTTCAAACGTACAAAGCAGCTGCGATAGAAAGGGAACATGATCCAAGAAAGCACGTGAATATTAAATTCAGGAGACTCTGCAGAAGATAAGCAGGAAGCACAAGCAAGCTGCACAATAGGTGGTTTTTGGACTACTGCTGCATTGTACTTTTTAGCATCCATTGGTAATGAGAGTCTTAACCATACCAGGAAGAGCTTAGCAAGGTGAAACCACAGCACCTCTGAAGAAGTGAAGCCATAAGCACTTCAAGTTGCCCAAAATATCCATCCAACTCTTAGGTCATGAGAGAGTACAGAAGGAAATTCATGATAGTAACAACATGCTACTCAAAAATATTGAGTATTGCTGGGCGTGGTGGCGCACGCTTGTAATCCCTGCGCTTGGGAGGCAGAGACAGGAGGATCAGGCAGGTTCCAAGCCAGCCGCGCTGGCTTAAGAGACCCTGTTTCCAAATAAAAATATAAAGAAAGATAGGTCTGGTAGTGTAGCCAGGAGGTAGAAGGGTTTCCAGGAACCCTAGTACCACCAAAAAAAAAAAAAAAAAAAAAGAAAGAAAAGACTGAGTATTGTTAATGGGTCTGGCCTATAAAGAAGGAAACCTTTGGCCAGCAAATTCAGCTGCGAATTAACAGCTTTGCAGGTATCTTTTCCCAGTGATTCTACAGAAGGACACTGGCAGGGTGAGCAGGTGGCCTAGTGAATAAGTCTTGATTTTCCCAGCTGCTGTGCCTCCCACTGGTGCTCACCGTTCAGCCCCGCTTTTCAGCACGAAGGCTGTGTTGTAAACTGCATTGCCACAGAGAGTCACACAGGTTGCTGGGTATCAGCACATAGATGATTTCTCACCAAAGAAACTGAAAAATGTGCATGATGATACGCAGGAGAAGCAGCTAAACCAAGAAAATGAATGGAAGCTTAAAGACCATTGAAGTAAGGGGTCCAAAAGAGCAAGATGGTTCATCGGGTCTCGCACTGTGCCAAGAGTCCAGACAACGTAAGCGACTGGGCCGAGGGTACCCAGTTAAAAGGGTGGAAGTTCTTAGAGTTTGCAGTAGCATCTGTCACCTGAGAAAGGAAGCCCAGATGAATCTTCAGTGGCCAGCGAGAAAGTGAATCTGCAGGTGTAACTCCACGCCTCCCACTTTTCACTAACTTAAGCAACTTCCTAGCGGGAAATGGGAGAAGCCAGAGGAGCACCTTGACTCCACACAGACAAATAGGAACTGAAAGGAAGCTAGTAAGTTTCAGAGGAAAGTCAATAATAATCTAGAAGGCCAAGAAGAAAAAATTAAAGACTCGTGGTGCAGATTACAAATTCAGACCTCCTAGAGTTTCTGGGGGTGAGCCCAGAGACCCTAGAAGGACATTTGCTGTCATCAGTCATGCCTGCGAAGGGCGTTCTGGGAGCCAATGGTCACAATGAGCTGCCTGCATAGGAGCTGGAGGAGAGTGATGAGCTAGGAGGCCAGAAAGCACAGGCTTGGAAGGAAATAAAACCTTTCTATGGTTAGATTTGCATGTGAGAACCAGGTCAGGCAGCAGCAGCAAAAATAAAACCAGAATCCCAAGGATGCTGAGACTGGCGCTTGCCTTTTTGCTCATGGATAGGCAGATTGGTGGTTTGGGATGACGCAGCCATATTAAATTGCATCCTGCACAACTTCTCTAGGATGATTGTCTCTTTGTTGGGCCTCTTTCTTTCTAAACCCACAGGAACTGAGAAGGAGAGGAGTATGGGCGACCATAAAACAAGACGGAAAGAATACAAAATGAAAGCCAGTCCAAGAGCCAGGAATTAGATAACACATAGGTTTTCTGATAGGACTTAAATAATCTGAGGGTCTCTTCGGGGTCTTTGAGTCAGTCATTTCCAGACTCTTCTCTCTCCCGCCATAAACTGGCTAAATGACTTTCTGATTTTGCTTCCTGTGAGCCAGTGTTTAGCTGTCAAGGTGTCCTTTCCTTAAAATGCCCTTGGGAGGAGGCAACCAAGGAGCTAGCCGAGGGACGAGGATTAATTGGGCCCTTTGGAGACCTGGCTTTTGCAGAGAGCGTCTGCCTGTATTTCAAAGCACCTGATCTCACAAAAGTACCATGTCCCCAAGGAAGTCCCTCCTGAGGCCAGGAGGTAAACACAGTAAATTGTAAGAAAGCGGAAAAGCAGAAAAATCCAGAAGATAGATCAGTCACTCTCACCAGCCACTGTGTGGACTGACTAACCAAAGAAAACAGCAAGTTATGACTGGGTAAGTCTGAGCAGATGGGAGGAAGGCAGATGAACACACGGTGACGAGAAATCTGTCAAGAGAGTGACTCGGCAGGTCTGGCAGGACAATATTGTTTTAGTCTGATGTCAGAACATGTCTCAAAGCACTCTAGCTATATTTTACACTGTAAAATATTCAATGTATACTCAGTCAGGCAAACACATTGGGAAGGTGGGAATTCTGTCTAAAAAAAGAACTGGCAACTGTCAAATCTGGCATTCTGAAAGGCTTACTTCCCTTCCCCTTGCTTCCAGGGAATTTTCCCGACTCCCCTGCAGGGAGAGGAAGCTTGCAGGAACCTCTTGCAAGGGGTAAATGATGATGCTCAAATGCAGCTACAACTATGGGTTCCCATTCTCAGCAGCCCTGAAAACTGGCTCCTGGGTCTTCTCTGCTCTGTAGTTTGCTGACTCCGGTTCTACCGAGAAAGGATGGATTTGGAAGCTCCTGCCAATGAGTGAGGCAGCCAAGTCAAAGAATTAAGCTTCTGCTCACCGCAGCACCGCTGAGCTGTGTGTTCTGCAGAAGAGTCCCCAAGCCATTTTCTGCCTCGTATTCTCCAGCTGGAAGAGAGCCACAACAAACGGTCCTTCTGAACATGAAGTCCGGCTTTCAAACTCCAGATTCCGCGGCTGTCAGCCACACCTAAGAGACAAGTTTGGCATCTGGGGGAGCCACTTCATTTACATAAAGATGCATTAGAATTGCATAGCAAATAACAAAATAAAGCAGCTGAGCACCTGGCCCATGGTCACACTGCCCTTGGAGACTCTTCCCCAAAAGATTCAGACGTCTCAGGTTGTAGTTGTGACCTTGTCTCGGCGTCTCATCTCCTAAGTACCTAATGCCATAGACAACTCTAGCTTCACGGTCTTCAAGAATTTATAAGTCCGTTTAAAGCAAAAGGTCATGGTATGCTTTGAGTAATACCACTGTCTAGCCAGGGATAATGGAAGGCGAACAAGTAATCTATATCAAGAACTCTCGGAAAGTCAGATTTAAGACTTAGTTCTTTAACACTGTGATAGAGTACACCAAACAAGCCAATTGTGGTGGCACACACCTGTAATCCCAGTCACTTGAGAAGTTGAGATATTTAGGATCGCAAGTTCAAGACTCCCTCAACAGTTGAGCAAGACCCTTAGCAACCTAGAGAGACCCTGTTTCAAAGCAAAAATTTTAAAAAAGACTGAGAATATAAAATAGCCTTAGTTTCAAACCCTAGTAACACACACACACACACACACACACACACACACACACTACACCAAATATAAAATTTGCCATTGTAACCATTTTACAGTGCACAATTAGGTGGAATGGAATACATTCAGCTATACAGCCATCACCACCATCCATCCAGAGAACTTTCTCCTCTCTCCAAACTGAACCTCTGGACCCTTTAAACATGAATCTTCCCCACTCTCTAGTGGGCCCTGGCACTAACTATTCCACTCTCTAGCTATGAATTTGACCACTCTACATACATCATAGAAGTGCAAGCAAATAGCATCTGTCTTTTTTGTGTCTGGCTTATTCCACTTCACCTAATACCTTCAAGCTTTTCCCATATTGTACCATAAGTCGGCATTTCTTTCCTTCTCACAGCCATATATTTTCATTGCGTGCAAAATGCCACATTTCCATTGTAGCCATTCATCCATCAATGAACCCTTGGGTTGTTTTTACCTTTGGGCTATCATGAATCATGCTGCAGGAACAGAGGTGTCCAAATATCAGCTCCATTTCTTGCTTTCTGTTCTTCTGGGTGTATGCCCAGAGGTAGAATTGCTGGATCATAGGGTAGGTCTATTTTTAATATTTTAAGGAATTGCTACTGTTCGCTACTGAGGCTGTACCATTTACTTCCCCACCAACAGTGTACAGGTTCCAATTTCTCCACATCCACGCCAACACTTGTTATTTTTTCCATTTTAATTAATAGCTAACTCATTATGTGTACAGTTTAAAACTTACGTAAACCTTTGAAAGAGACCACTGATACCAGAGGTTTGCCATCCGTTATTTGAGACCCCTGAGATCACATGTATTTTCAGAATTTTTTAGATTAATTAACCACAGTAACTATGTTGTAAATTATGTAATATTCCCAGTATGATCTGGATATACAACCCACAATCAAACACATTAATCTTGCAGCAAAAATATATTAATATCATACTAAGTGGGATGAATGAGGACTATAATTAGCCTCGTTTTAGATTTGATGAAATTTTGCTAACCAGTGGATTACACAGGGGGAAAAAACCTGGATATTTTTGAGTTTTGAAACTGAACATAAGGAATTCTAGGTCTTTACTGGCATTACACCTTCTCAAATAAGGAGACTCTTCGGCCTGCTAAATAGGAAGGAATACATAGCTTAGCATCAGAAATTGCTACAGAGACTTGTATCACATGGAGTTCCTTTGTGGCAACACACAGGGTTGAAAATACTTTCACCTCATTCTTCTCATTGTTCCCTGTGGTAGGAGCTGTCAAAAGTCTCAGGCAACTGGAAGCAAGCCCGGGCCAGCAGCTTAGCACCCCATTCCTGCCTCATTTCCCACTAACCTTCATGTCAACTCCACTGGGCACCTGGTACCTCACTCCTCAGACTTTTACTCACTTCCAAATCCCAATCGCAAGGGTGCCTGTTCCTGTGCCTCACATGTAGCTCCTTACATAGGACAACGACCAACACGAAGGTGTCGGTGAGAAATACTGAATACTGACAAGTTTAAGCATCTCTCCTCCCGGCAAGCACATCCATATATCAAGAGAGTCTTTCAGGAAGCGTTGGCTCCCCCAGTGGTAAGACTGTTAGGTGGGCCAGTGGAAAGCTTCTAAAGGGGCAAGAGTGTTTAATGTCCCTCAAGTAGCAGAAGCTGTCAACTCTGCCGTTAAGGGGCACAGAGTCAATAGCCAACCTCACATTTGAATGTGTAACCCTCCTTCCCTATTAAAGTTGTATAAGACCCTTTCACCCGAATTGGCAACAATGTTTAGATGTAATCAAGAAAGCCTACTTTAACGAAATTAGATAGGAAGAAAAATGATTCTGCAAAACTGCCAAAGATTTAAGTTTCTAACCATGCTCTTGCAAACAGAAGCCAGCCAAAGTGAGGGTGAGGCTCTGCTTGGGTGTTCTTGCAGCGCCACCCCCTTGCCACACCGCAGTGTGAGGCATCGACAGACGGTGCCACTCATGTTTGACTCTGCAAATTTAGTCTCACTTCTGGGTTCTCCACGCCTCGGAACCTGGTGTCTCTGCCAAAATTCTCCTTCTGTGTCTCCCAGAGATACCATGGTATAAAAAGTACAATGCTGTTGTGTCAAAGAGCTGGGCAGAAGGTAATCAGCGGAAGAGCTTTGGGACCTCAAGGATGAGTTTATTCTTGCAGGATATGAGCTTTCTGTAAAGAGACCAAGCATAAATGGTGAGACCCTGGAGCCCACACGGACTTTCACAAACCCTCTTGGTTGCACTGTGACCATCCATAGATTAAGCCTCACAGTCTACCTCTGGAGTGACAAAATGGCCATTTTCCTTTTTTTTACTATTTCAGGTCTAAGTTTCTGCGTTGTCTTTAAAGGCACCCTCTGACTATGCCAAAAGGAGAAAAGGGCCCAGAGGGCACAAGTGCACTGGGACTTGTTTTTATTGTGAGTGGCTGAGCATCAGTAGGCACAGTGAGTGGCTGGGTTGACTTGGCAGTCTCTTATTGTTCCTGGATGTTCAGAGTCCCGGGGGCAGCATTCCCATATAAGCAACTGCGGCAGTGAGCTGCTGATCAATGAGGCTCGGCCAGCCGAGCAGTGCGCACAGCATCTGAGGGATGGAGCCTGCCTCAGACTCAGCTGCAGGAATCATGGTCCAGATGTAGAAGAAAAAACACCAGCATTGACCGTCTCCTCAACCCTTCCGATTCCTCTGTCGGCAGTGGGCGGCCTGCACTCGCCACTGTTATTCCAATGGGCTGTCATAAACAGGTAGAGCTCCTGGAGCCTAGCATACCATACGTAAGTACCTGTCAATGATAGTGGATCCAATGCCTTCCAACGTAAGTTAGAAGTTATACCAGGAGGACAATTTCAGACTCCAACAAGAATATATGTATAGACCAGATATATTAAAAGGCACGACAAAAGTTATACTTTACTGCGAAAAACAGAGAGATATGGGCCCATGGCCTTTTAAAATTTCTATTAGAACATTTTTTTTTTAGACCAGGAATGCTTGAAGCTTCGTGGGAAAGAATTGACAACGCACTCTGTGTGTTTTATTATTCATTATGTAGGGAACATTGTGAAATTGATTTTGTTCAAGATATGGGTGGAAACATAGCGCATATCCAGGGGGGCTCTGACTTAAAATAGATGAAGTGTTTCACACACACAATTCATCATGCCTAAGACTCAATACCTGAAAAATGGCTGAAGTATGGGGCTTCTCCGCATGGCCCTTCTTTTGGAGGCTGATAGACAGAGCCTCCTGAAGTTTATTATGTTATTGTCTCTACTTTTGTATATACTGAAATTTTCCAAAATAAAAATAATGACCCAAAAGAACAGAAAAGGCTGTCCATTTTGGTGAACAGTATCCTGCAGGGTCATAGCTTGGTGACTTCTGAACTGAGGCTGGGTTTCAGCACCAACCCCTCATTCCCTCAGCTCAGAGAGGTGACTTCGTGCGTTATACAGAACACCTCATTGAACTTAGCCCTACAAAAGGGTGGAAAGATCCCTGAAAGCCAAAACAATAATAATAATAACTTCGGAGAAACTGGATCAGCCTGGGATGTTGAGGATACTGGGGACAATAGACCAAAAAAAAAAAAAAAAGAACCTTGTTCTGATGTGTGGGGATTTCTCTGCAGCAGACTCCAGCCAGGTGTTTTCTAATCTGATTCAGTTCCATGGAAAATAGCCACCTAGAGAGAATGTTGGAGCCCACAGGTTGAGGGCTCCATCCCCAAACCACCCCCTACATAGACCTCAGGAGCCAGTTGTCTGGCAGGCTATAAATTGGGGTTCCCACACCCCCTCCTTAGGTTTGATTACTTTGTTTCAGCAGCTTTGGGAACTCAGGGAGACACAGTGACTGGCGGCAGAGAGAACATTGTGTCCTGCTCTGAGCGCCTCCATTCTGAGCACAAGCGCCAATTGTGGAAGGACTCTACACCTTTTTGTTTTGTACAAGTAAACAAACAGCATCTGCCCAGGGTGACTCTAAGACACAAACTGACAAATGACAAATAGCGCTAATAAATAAAGGCCACCTATGAACTTTCTCAATTAAAGCAGTAGTGCTTTATGAATGTGTGGGTATGGTGCACGTGCATCAGAAAAACCAGGCCCATGAGCTTACCAAATGCCCCAGACCACTGGAAAAACCAACTCCCTCGCCTGAGAGCCACAAGAGGAGGAGCACCCCAAGACGGGACATGCAGCACCCTAGCCCCATCACCTGCTCACTCGTCACGAGCCTTGCCAAGGAAAATGCCACAGCAACAAACCCCTGATTCTCCATCCCTGGGCTCCAGCTCAGCGTGGTTTCTCCCGCTCATGACAAAGCTCAAAGCCCACCTCAGGCTGGCATTCTGAAACAGCCATCCATCCAGATCTTGGCATACAGCAGGTTCTGAACTCTGATCGCTCCACTGCGGAGCCCATGAACCCCTGGCTTGCTCTCCGGTTCCTAATCTCATCTGACCACCTGCAGGGACTCTGGCATTTGTATCCGCTCCCTGTCTGTGCTCAGTTCAGCCGAAGAAACCAACCCTGTAGCCATATGACTCTTTCTTAGCCTTTCTCTTAGGTTTTTCTGAACCCTTCATTGCATAGGTGTGACTGCTGACATCCTGGGTGGGGAAACCTAGCAAGGCCTGTCTACTTCAACATTTCTCTTGACCTTTCTTTGCAGTCTTTCTTCCTTCACGCCATGGGGTAGAGCCCCTCTGGAGCGAGGCAGGTCCTATTACCTACTACTAGACAAGATCATTGGCCAAGGAACTACTCTATGGCCTGCTCTAAGAGAAAGATGAGATTAAGTGAAATCACGATTTTTTGTAACTTGCCTTGGAAAAGAGAAATTCTAGTTTTCATGGCTTGCCTTGGGGAGGGAATCATGAGCCAGGGGGGGAAAAAGATGAATACCAAATATACATTTCACAGTATCACAGACATGCAGAAGATGAATACAGAGAGTAGATTCTGTAAGACAAGAAGATAGATACAGGAGTAGATTCTGTAGGACAAGTAGGACCTCATGGAGAGGGTATTGCAGCAAAAGTAGAACTGCACAGGGTTGGGCTCAGATAGCTGTGCAGTATGAGGCTCGAGCTGCAGCTTATGACCTACAGGCAGGGTCGGCTAGTGATCAGGCTCACAGGTTCTGGAGCTTAAATCAAGCTCAATCAAGCTCTCACCCTCTCTTTGACTGCACATTTGCTGAGCCTCACTAAGCCTCCGTTTTCTATTTCATAAAATGGGGACAAAAATCATACTTATCTCCTTGATGTGGTGGTAGGCAGGATTTAAAAAATGCATGCAGAGTGTTCAGCACCGGTTGTGTGTTTGTTTGTTTGTTTGTTTGTTTTGTGGTACTAAGGATGGAACCCAGAGGCTTTCTACCTCCGGGCTACACTCCCGGACCTATTTTATACTTTATTTGGAAACAGTGTCTCACTAAGTTGCTGAGAGCCTCACTAAGTAGCTGAGGCTGGCTTCAAACACGCGCGATCCTCCTGTCTCAGCCTCCCAAGCGCTGGGATTACAAGCGTGCGCCACCACGCCCGGCTCGGCACCGTTTTTGACATATATCGGTGCTTTATTCCACCTCTGAACATTTTGCTTTGTCAGTGCATGAAGTCTTCCAGGGGACATTCTACATTCAAAACCATAACAATCTTAAAAAGTTAACTATCTTAAAAATTTTGAACAGAAGAGTCCTAAGACAACAATTGATATTTTAGGAAGATTAGTTCAACAACATGTACAGAAAGAAGGGAATGTACTAGAAAGAAGGGAACAAGGAGGTTAGCTAGAGGCAGGGGTAACTGCACTCCAAGGGAGGACTTGGGGAATGGGAAAGAAGAAGCAGGTAGAGAAACTTCGTTAGATGAAGAATAAGAGGGATAGAAGATTGACAGGTCTGACAGTGAGGAGCCAGAGAGGGCTCCAAGCACGTTTCCCATGAATGTAGCTTCCACTTGAATAAATACAACTCGGCAGCGTTAGGCAGTTGATGTTGAAGGACTGACAACTTTGACATTTTTGGTACAAGATAAAGAAATATTAAGATCAGAACCATTAGCTACTGCCCTTCCATTTTATCAGACATTAGGGCATCTATCAAATTAGACCCAAGATTTGATTACAAATTAAAACCCGATAGTATACCTCGTGTGTCGGGAGCCACTGGTTACTCCTAAAATGCCCCGGAGATTTTTCTTTATATCCATATTTTAGTCAGAATTCTTGGTACTATAATCCCCCAAACCCCAAATACCTGACAGCCACAATTTCGAGCAAGGTAGGTTTGTCTGCTCATGGTTCTGAAGGATATTTCAATCCATGTTAGGTTGGCTTCCAAGCAGGAGCCAGGGATGCAGGTCCTCAGGGCATAATGGTGGGGAACAGAGAGAACCAGGGAGGGGACAAGGGGTGTGTGTGTGTGTGTGTGTGTGTGTGTGTGTGTGTGTGTGTTCTCCAAGGTCATGCTCCCCATAACCTACCTCCCCCTACCTGCCTGCCTAACTCAATATATTCATTAATCCATCATGGATCTATCCAGTGTTGAGATTCAAGCCCTCATGATTCAATTATTCCACCTCTGAACATTTTGCTTTGTCAGCACATGAAGTCTTCCAGGAGACATTCTACATCCAGAATTCTAATAATCTAGAATGTTCTTCAGATTAAAATATGAGATAGAAAACTCCCGCCATTAGGAAAGAGCCTCCTTCCTCAGGAGAATCCTTTCAGATCATGTGTCATTTGTATGTTCAATTCTTACAACGAAAAATAAGAAGAAGAATTGAAGAAGAACTGAAGAAGCTATTAAGTAAGTCCTTGACATGAGCTCTGTCACTCTTTTGGACAGAGGGGTAAAGAGCAGTCAATTAAAAAAAATAAAAAGATGTCTACAGTCCCCAGATTAGCACTTATTTGTAGAAAAACATGCCTAAGAATTCACTTTAAAAAAAAACACATTTGCAGCCATTTAGCTACCTCTCCCCCATGAAAATTTATTTTTACCATTTGGCATCTTTTTCCAGGAACCAAGTCCAGTTTTCACCTGGTGATTGGAATAGTATGGTAGATCTGGTTTTGAGGTGTCTGTCTGTGCTATATCACCCTAATCTCTTTTTTCCTCTCTGCCCTGCAGATACTTGCCTGAGATCATGAATGATGGGCTGACCAACCAAATCAACAATCCCGAGGTGGACGTAGACATCACACGGCCTGATACATTCATCAGACAGCAGATAATGGCTCTCCGTGTGATGACCAACAAATTGAAGAATGCTTACAATGGCAATGATGTCAACTTCCAGGACACCAGTAAGGAAATCTTTACCAATAACTTCCAGAATGAGAAATGGTCATAGCAGATAGATTACACCATCATTTGTCTTTAAGAGCAATGTGCACTTTTAATGATGTCTCATTCTTAATGATGAAGGTTTTTGTCCAATTCATAAAAGTTAGGATTCTAATACTAAAATCACAATTGGCCTTAACAAATAGTTTCAGTGGGTCACATTTAGTCACACAAAAGTGAAAACCAAGTTTTATCTACCAATTGATCCATTTGTGATATTATAACAAAGTAAGGTTCTTACTTTCTCTTTTCTACATCAGCATTTTTCTACAGACTGCTAAGAGCAGCTAGGATAGAATCCCAGTCTAATCACTTACAAACTGAGATCTTGATCAAATTACAGATGGGCCCACCATACATTAGTTCTACTTATGATTCTTTGGCTTTACAATGGTGTAAAAGCCACACACATTCAGTGAAAATCATTCTTTGAATTTTGAATTTGGACCTGTTCCCATGTTAGCAGTATGCATCACAATATGCTCTTGCCATCCTCGGCAGAGGCAGCGAGCCCCCTCCCAGCCATGTGATCACAGGCAAACACCTGTCACTCTGTAGTATACTGTGTGGCTAAGTGGAATGTTAAGTAGCTTGGGTGTACCAATGCACTCTTTACTTACATTATTTTCAGCTTATAATGGTTTTCTCAAGTTGTGACTTCATCATACGTTGAGAAGTAGCTGAATTTCTTGAGTCTCAAGGTTTCCTTTCCATAAAACAAGAAGCATCCTTGCCCACAGGGATGTTGGGAAGCTGCTTAGGAGCTCTAAGACAGCACTGGGAAGGAAAAAAAAGGGTATATATCCATGCAAAAAGAATTCCTGGAAAAAGAACTCTTGTACATAAGATGTGAAGTTGCCAGTGATTCTGTAATTTGGTCACTGAAGCAAAAGATAATGTCTATGTGCTTGAATTAATGAGACAGAAAAAAACAAGTTGCAGATGTAAAACATAAAGTCATCTAATCTCTGCCACCATCCTACTGAGCTATCCCCTGCAGAAATTTTTTAGTGCTTTAAAGAACTAGACAATGAATTTCCTAAGCACAGAATAATTACCAATCTGATGGACTTCATTGCTGTAAAATTTCTCCAAATCATCTCATGAATCTCTTTCCTTCTTAGCTAAACCTTCCCTTTCTTCTTCAGAAGAGAACATTACACCAGGTTCCAGCCTTTGTTACTTCTGCTTTGCTCATTCCCTAGCTGCATTTTTCTCATCTTATCCATTCTATCTTCTCCATGTAATAAAATGCTTTCTTACCTGGAGAGTAACTATGGGAATGAATAATTCAACATTCATAAGAATTAGTGGATGCTGGCCTTGTCTCTCTCTGCTTTTTGACCTAAAGAGTTTATATCCACGTCAATTTGCAAAGCTCAGGGAGGCAGAGTCCTTGCTCCCTTTTCCCTCAAAAGAAAGTAAAAATCAACAATGGTTAAGAGCATCAGTTGGCTCTCACCCAAACTGAGTTTGACTCTCTACTTTAGGAGGTACCTGTATCTTTGGACCATTACCACATGATTGCATCACCCTCACTGCTGGGACATGACTTTAAGTTGCCCGTCCCACCACATCCTAACACCTACATATGTGATTCATTCTTAGAAAGACAGGGGCTATTCTCCAGCTGGAACCTCCTATCATTATTTGCTTCTCACATTTTTAATATTCTAAGTTGCTTTAATAATATCTTTGTAAAGGTTAGATTACCTCTTGTTCATGATACCAGTGTTCAGAACAATTCCCTTAGCAATTCTGACATCTCTGAATTTAATTAATGGGCATTTTTCCCCTTGTAAAGGCCACTAAAGATAAACCAGAGAAAATAATAAAGACAGAGGATAGTGTATTCAAGTGATTTTACCTGGTATTTAGATGTCCCATTTGGAAAAAAAATAATGCTGAATTGTGTCTTTCCTATTCAAAGAGACATTAAAAGAGTCCCTCAAGTACTTTAGCTTGACTTAAGTAGCAATAGCAGCCAAGATGGTACCTTCTCCCTAAAGCAGCTCAAGGCAGATCAGCATGTCAGGATAGCAGAAACGAGTTTGGGCCTATTGGGCCTACTGGTTGGAATCACTGAGCAAGTGGGAGAAGGAGCAAATGTCATTACAAAGTTGGCTGTTTCCTGAGTTCTTCCAAGAAAGTTCTTCTCACACATTCCCAATAACAATTATGTAAAATAGATGTTATTACTTTAATTTTTACAGATAAAGAAACAGAGCCTCAGCAAAGTCATCTGACTTGCCTGCGTTTATTAAAATTAGTAACAGCAGCTTATGGCTTAAAATTTTCTGTAGGAACCATATTTTTTTCCATCAGGCATTATTGACAGCAGTGGGTGGGATGGTCCCACGCATCTGCCAAATTGTCTTCATAAACACTCTGCGGGGCAAATGTTATCTGTCTTGTTAGATTTTTGGTCAATATGACCAAAATATCTGACAAGAACAGCTAGAAGATGAAAGGTTTATTTTGGCTCACTGTTTTAGCAGTTCAGTCCATGGTTGCCTGGCTCTGAGGCAGAAGCATCCTGATAGACCTGTGTGGTAGAGGAAGACTACTCAGCTCATGGCCTGTGGGAAGCAGAAAGAGAGAGAGGAAGGGACACCAAAGATAGATGTGGTCCCCAAGACCACACCCTCAGTGAGCCGCCCTACTCCATCAGCTATCTATAGTATCATGCAGTAAATTCATTCAAGTTATTAATCAATCAATGGACCAATCCAACAATGAGTTTACAGCCATCATGCTCTATTTCAAAACCTCTGAACATGGCTACATTGCCTGACACATGAAGTTTTAGGGGACATTCAGGACCCAAACTATGGCACCTCTGAAATTTTGTTTTCTGAAACTTTCTGAAATTATTCTTGATCTGCAGTTGGTTGAGTAGATAGATGCAGAACTCTCAGACACAGAGTGCTGGCTATTAGTGATGGAGCCTGGTCTATGGCCAGATCTGAGAGACAGGCTTCCTCCAAAAGGAAGGTGGCCTTATTTGGTCATCTATGGTTTCTCCTTTTCATCTAGAGTTTCTCCTATGACCCTTTTTCTCCCTAGCTTCTGAATTTTAGGGAGAGCATCTGATTTTTTTACTTTTTGTGACTGACTAATCTCACTTAGCATAATATCTCCAGTTCCATCCATTTCCCTGTAAATAAGAAAATTTTGTTCTTCTTTATGGCTGAGTAAAATTCCATTGTATACATATCCCATAGTTTTGTAATCCATTCATCTGTTGATGGACATCTTGGGTGGTTCCATAGTTTGGCAATTGTGAGTTATGCAGCTATGAACACAGATACGCATGCATGAGTTTGGTAATTTGGCTTCCATTCTTTTGGGTAGATACCCAGAAGTGGTACTGCTGGATTATATGGTAGATTCATTCCCATTCTTCTGAGGATCCTCCATACTGCTTTACACAGTGGTTGCACTGATTTTTAATTCTACCAACAATATATATGTGCTAGTCAGAGGGAATGGAAAATGATTGTACTCCAGCTCTCTATATGTAAACAACAACAACAAGCTAGGCATGGTGGCACACACTTGTAATCCCCGTGTTTGGGAGGCTGAGACGGGAGGATCGCCTAGATTCGAAGCCAGCCTCTGCTACTGACTGAGGCTCTCAGCAACTCAGTGAGACCCTGTTTCCAAATAAAGTATAAAATAGGTCTGGTCTGGGAGTGTAACCTGGAGGTAGAAAAGCCACTGGGTTCTACCCCCAGTATCACCAATTATATATATATATATATATATATATATATATATATATATATACACACACACACACACACACACACACACACACACACACACACACTGCGCTTAGGTTATGAGCCACATAAAAAAATAAAGAGGCTATAGCTCATCGCCCTTAGTTTAGAGAGAGATACTGGTTGAGAAAAAGTGCATTCTTGCTCTTAGAAAAACATGGGTGGAGACAAGTAGCTATAATAATATCTACTTTCTGCAACTCTTTTTTGTTTTTTGGTGGTACTGGGGTTTCTGGAAACCCTTCTACCTCTGGGCTACACTCCCAGGCCTATTTCATGTGTTTTTATTTGGAAACAGGGTCTCTTAAGCCAGCGAGGCTGGCTTCGAACCTGCGCAATCCTCCTGTCTCCACCTCCCAAGCACGGGGATTACAAGCGTGCACCACCATGCCCTTTTTTCTGCAACTCTTTGCTGGTATCCCTCCAATTTCCTACTTACAGCACTTATTTTTTTTCATATGCCCTCCTTTAAAATATCTTTCTAAAAGCATGATATCTGCTGAGAACAATAGCTCTGTTGGGCAAGTGAAATGGAAAGGGCAGAGAATGGAATCTCTCAACATAACTTATAAAATTGGCTAGGAGAAGAAATATCTTTCTACCATCAACATAATGGGAAAGGCTTCCCCACAGGCCTGAGCCTCACAAGTTCTTATAACTTGGGATGGCAATGAATATTATGTCTCCTCCACCAGTTCCCATCACAAAGGGCCCGCTGGGTGGCACGGAGGACCCTGGGATGGTAGAGCTCCTGCCCACCGTGCTCAGATCAGTTCTGCGCTTCACTTCTCTTTCTTCCGGGAGTGTGGTCTAACTTTCTTTTTTCCATCTTTCCACACCAGGTGATGAGTCCAGCGGCTCCGGGAGTGGCAGTGGGTGCATGGATGACGTTTGTCCCACTGAGTTTGAGTTTGTCACCACGGAGGCCCCTGCAGCTGATCCCGACAGGAGAGAAGAGGACTCTTCTGCAGCCCAGCTCGGCCACTCCCTGCTCTCGTGGTCTCTGGCGTGCGTGGTCCTTGCACTGCAGAGACTGTGCAGATAATCCTGGGTGTTGGTCAGACGAAACTGCATTTTAGCTCTCTTGAGAGGCCAACTCCCCTCTTTTCTTACACTCTTGGACAATGGACCGTGCCACAAAAACTTACCGTTTTCTATGAGAAGAGAGCAGTCCTGCGATCTGCCTCCTTTTTGTTTTCCCAAAGAGTACCGGGTACCAGGTGAACTGCTTCCTCTTTTCAGCTATCTGTGGGGACCTTGTTTATTCCAGAGAGAATTCTTACTCAAATCTTTCGTACCAGGAGATTTTTCTTACCTTCGTTTGCTTTTATGCTGCAGAAGTAAAAGAATCTCACGTTGTGAGTCCCCCCCTCCCATTTTGACAACAACAAAAAAGGTAGGAAGAAGATAATTTTCCTTTTAAAATCAGACCAAACCCCAAGACAACTGCATTTTCAACAAAGGAGCAACGAGAGAGAGAGAAAGAAAGGAATTTCAATGTTACAGCTTCTGTATTGACAGCCAAGTCCCAGAGTAAGCTTCGCTGTGACAAATCCTGTTTACAACATGTTTAGGAGGAGAAAGCTTGAATTTAAAAAAAAAAAAAGTAGTGAAAATACACTGTTGTCTTGGTGGTATCATCTTATGCTCTACCCACACAATACCAAATTGATTTGGAGGTACTGATATTAAATTTTGAATTCCATCTTTAATATGACAGGAAACTTACTCCAACTCAGCACCTCTCTCTCATCAACTTCAGAAATGGCACCATTTTGCTTAATCCCCCTGATGTCTGTCCATTGTATCCAATTGGCACAGATTTTTCCTTCATCTTCAGTTACTAGTAGACCCTCCGCCCATTGATTCATCCTCCTCCCAGCTCTCAATTGAAAATCATCTTCAACGATACACTCTTTGCCACCGTTTTGCCATGAGTTAGATGTTTCTGCCCCGTGTTCATTACCCTCCCTAAATAAGAGTTCTTTTAACCGAATTGATAAACAATTAGATCCACACATGAGGTTTTTTTTCTTTTTCGTTTTTAGCTTTTTGTTTTGTGTCAATTGGTTTCTGCATCACAAGGGCATTCTCTTACAAAATAACTCACAACAGCAACAAAAAAAGTCGAGACAAAAAGAGAAAACTATATCTATATATAGTATTGACATGGAGATTTCTTTCACTTTTTTAGTCTTAGTATGATCATCTATTTTTATATCTATATATATATAAATCACAGATTTTAACTTCTTAATTCCAAACTCAGGGTTGACACACCTTTGTAACAAAAATGTTTTGTCAACCGGCTCTTCTTGTTTTGTGCTGCTCCAAGAAAGGATTCCTCGATGACTTGTGAGCACCAAGAATCAAGAAAGAGAACTTTTTACGTATCTAACTGTCCATCTATTAAAGGTTTGCCGGGGCACACCCTTTTCACATACGCATGCTTTGTGCCCAGCGCTCCAGGCTGTACTGAGCTCGCGGGACAAGCCATGGGTGTGCGGGACTTTACTGGTGATGGAAACTGTATGTGTAAAGAATGTTATTCACGAAAAATCATTGCTTTCATGTACAACACCATCGGCCCAGGATTCCTGCTTGGCACTTGGATAAATGACTTAAACTCAAGAGGCCAATTTAGAGCCACAACTCACCCTGTCTGCCAAGTATGCCAAAGCTAGACCCAGTGCTCCTCTGGCAGAGAGAAGCGAAATAAACCAAACTAGGGCTTTCTGAATACACTTGGCTATCTAGCCATGCGTTTCTTGGTTTTTATGACGCATCTGGAGTATGGAAACGTGGTATGTCCAGACACCTTAGTACGCCAGTCACATTTTAACTGATTCATCGACAGTATTGACACGTAAGCAGTATTTTTTTCCGATCTCTGTTCTCATCAAAATTAAAATTGGTTATTGATTTAGCCATCACATTTAAGTAGAACACACACACACACACACACACACACACACACACACACACACGGCACAATAGTATTAAGTATATTTGAGCACTTTTGCAAGACAGAAAGTATTCACAAGCATCTATTGCCACTTTATGCCTAGTGAAATATGAGATGTAGGATCCGGAGAGACTTTGTGGCATCTTTTATTTAAACCTTGATGGAATTAACACTTAATCTAATCCAGCACTACATACTTTAGAGAACCATCCATCCCACTGCCAGCCTTCAGCTTCCTGTCACCAGTTACACGGTAACACATCTCTACAAAAGACTGGTCACTTAGGCGCTCATTTAATCACATTTTCAGAAATCAGAATTATCTCTTCACCCATAATTAAGGTGCAAAGCAAATTAAATCAGCCTTGCTTTTCCAGAATATTTGAGTAATAACTTGTTTTTATGGCTTTAAACCCTAAGTGTTTCTTTGAAAACTATCTCTGCATTAGCTTCTGTAAAAGAGTTCAGGAGGTCTTAATTTTTCCTGTGCTCTTACCTCTCCCCCCGAAGTTTCGTGCATGTGTATGAATACACATTAAATTAATGAATGTGAACCCACGTTCTGTACGCACTAAACACATAGATAATATATAAACGCCTGCTTCCTTTGTTTCAACACCTCCATTATCAATGTTATTCTTATGGATGAGATATAGTGCTGCCTATGAGCCTGGCAGAGAGCTGAAATGACTACCAGTCAGTGATGCCACATTATTAGTCACACTGCATGGATGTGGTCAGAATATTATCGAATCACATTTCCTGGTTTTTGTCATCATCCTACTACGTCATCTGATTTTCAGGCTAATTTAACACGAGAATTCTCTTCTGTTCTTGAGGGAATTTTGTTTTAATCTAGTTAGCCCTTTTCAGCAAGGATTTGGAATCCCCTCCAAAATTCATTTTCCTTGTTTTAACATAGTGGTAGGTGATGTGATTATGCCCCATTCTCTTTCACGACCTGCCCACATCTGTTTGTTCCAACGCCCCCCCCCAATTCTGTAGTCGCATCATAACTTCTGTTACGAGTAGAGAGGGATGGGCTCACTGAAATCGGACACTAGAAAATGGTGGGTGATGCTCATAACTGCAAACACTTAGCTTATTGAAGTGCCTCTATTTACATGTTCTTTAGTTTTAATATGTATTTTTCTAACAGAAATACACGTCTGTAATTGATGTATATTATACTTTGTATATGTCACACCAGAAGCTAAACAGAGGCTAACGTCTTTAGCAGAGAAGAATGAATTGTGCATTTCCCAGGAAGAGCTCCATTTGTGGTTCTCTATTGAAGCATTATAGTCTTCTGTCATTTTCATGAAGGCCAAGCTGGCCCTTTGGTTACAGCCATCATAGACTATCAGCGCTAGACATCCGACTCCTTTACAGTGATTTACCCAGATAGATCAGTAACTTGTTTCACTTGCGCCCAATGTAAGGGACAGAAAATACTCTTGTCTACGCTGAAAAATGCTATTATTCGTCAAGGAGCAGTAGTCATTTAAAAAGTAACATTCTTTAAATCAAACACAGTGAAACTATTATTGGATGCAGAACTCTGATATTTAATTTATATTCCCTGCTGCAGACATTAGCCTACTTTAATTCTTTTGCCATTACATACATGTTTTGGCTACAGGCTGAACACCAGCTAAGGTCCCCAAGGAGGAATAAAACTTCCTGAGTTGTGATTCTTTTATTACTTCTCTTTGCAAGGCTAATTGTCAGGTGGTTTAACTAAAGGTCTCAATGTTTGCACATGCAACTTTTGACTTCCCCAAAACTTGCAGAAATTCCAACTCATTTTCATCAATTTATAGTCGCCACTGGATCTAACTTTTAATTAAAAGCAAAGAAAATTAAAGAGCAGTTTAGCTTTGCCAACAGAAGAGTAAAGAAAACTCTAACTTACAGATTTGTAATGCATTCCTCTTTGGTGGAGACGTTAGCCAGTGTTTAGTTTTAGGCCAGCTTATACAAACCGAGTATTGATTTGTACGCATTCTGGAGACTTGCTATACCATGGTTTGCTACGGCACAGACTCGACGTAATGCAGGAATATTTGGAACGTCACTCAAAGTTGAGTAGTTACTGGAATTGTTGACATTTCCTTGCAATGAGGTACTTCCAAGAGAAAACACCTAAGGATAGCATAATAGTGAGGTCTCTGTGTGCATATACATGATATATGTGCAGGACAAATGTGTGCACCAATCAAACCTAAAATTTTACGTGACTGTCAAATGATTATTATTTGGGTTAAGATTTTTCATTTCTGATTTGGATAGAAAATTGCTATTAATCTTGTATTAAAATAGTTTTTAAAAATCGACCAGTGTTCTTTCTGTATTTTCTTAATTACTGTCATAGTCTTCATTTCAGAGCTTTTAAATTTTGTTGCTGTTGTTTTGTTGTTGTTCAAGACCCTTCTAGAAACTTCAGTGTTAAAGAACAAAAATAAAACCCATGGATTAAACTAGTGATCACCAAAGTAACATTGAAATTATGAGCTTTCAAAACTTTAGGACATCAAGAGTTTCCCAAATGTGTATGGAAAACACTAGATCTCTCTTCAATATTGATTTGTTCTTTTCTTCTTCTTTTTAATTTTTTCTTTTCTTTTTGTGGTAATAGGGATTGAACCCAGGACATTCTTCCTCTAAGCCACACTCCCAGCCCTATTTTTGTTTTTATTTTGAAACAGATTCTCACTAAGATGCCAAGGGCCTTGCTATATTGCTGAGGCTGGCTGCAAACCTACAATCCTCCTGTCTCAGCCTCACAAGTATGTACCACCATGCCTGGCTTGGTTTTTTTTTGAAGAAAAAATGTAGTAGCTTTGAACTGATGTCAATACTTTGCAAATAAGGTCAGAAAAATAAGATTATATGGGAAAGTACTAACAATTTTCCTATTTAACAAATTGTATTGATTTTTATATTTCGGAAATATTTACTTGCTCTCAGACATGCTAAATATTGCATAGCCACTAAAGATTCATTGAACAAAAATTTATTGAACTTCTCTCTACTAACCCTGCTCTGGGTGCTGTACCACTGGCTTCCAGTTGAAAATTATTCAGTCCTTAACGTGGTTAACCATGATTATCACATAGATGTCACTTACTTCAAGAAAACCCTAAAACAACGGAAGCCAGATAAAAACAGGTATAGGAATACAATATTTAGCCACAAAGAATGCTGTAATTTAACTCATATATTACCATCTTGTTTTATTGTAAAAAGGTAATTTTATAAGACTATTAAGAAACTTCAGAATAATTCTACCTCCCAAAATCAGAATATAACAAATTCTATGTGAAATTAAACTGAAAAATTGCTTCAGAGCCAGGCATGGTGGCCCATGCCTATAATTCCAGTGCTTGGGAGGCTGACAGGTGAATACAGGTTCAAGGCCAGCCTCAGTAACATGGCAAGACCCTATATAAAACTAAAAAAAAAAAAAAAGGGCTGGTGGTATAGCTTGGAAGTAGAACTTTCCTGGGTCCAATCTTCAGTACCAAAAAAGAAAGACGAACAGACTAACAACACAATTATTTGTTCTTTAAAAAGATACATAGTGCCAGACAGGGCTCTGGATGTAAGAACAACACACCAAGATTTCTGTTTCCAGAGGATTTTTATCCTAGTTGGGAGTGGGGGAAGACAGACACTTGAGACAATGAATGGGTTCAGGATGTCAGAATGTGGGTGGTGCCAGGAGGGAGAAGGAACAGAGGAAGGCGATGGACACTAGGAAGGAAACTCTCCTTTAAAGAGTGGTCCAGGAGAGCCTCCTGGGGGAGGCGGGTGGCAATTCTGACCCAATGGCAGGAAACTGGGCCACCAGATGCTGATGCTGAACAGGGGCTAGAGAATTCCAGGTAGAAAAAAATGCACATGCAAAGCTCTCAGTGCAGGAGAGACCTGTGGTTCCGTGCGGCTGGAGGCTAGCCAGGGAGTCATTACTTGGTAGAAATGAGAGGAGCTAACCATGTTTAGCCTAAGACCAAACGTCAGGTCTTATGTTCTGGAGAGACCAGAGCCCTAGCAGGTCACAGCCTCACATGGCAGCCCCGCCGTAGCATTTACTAACATTTTAAAGCATGTTTTAATTAAGAACTATGCCAAGATCTTTATGTACTTCATTTTTATTGGAGTGCCATGATATAGAAATAATAATGCCCATTTTATGCTAAATGAAATGAGATGGAGTAAGATTAATTAACTTGTCCAATCACACAAAAGAGATTGTGCTGTGAGCCCAGATCTGTAAGAGCTGGGCAGAAAAAACGAAGGTCTATAAGAATAGTTTTATTTTGAGTTCTCAGATTCAATTGAATTATCCAGGAGTGCTCTGAGAATTGGCAAATGTGCAAGCTAGCAACCAGTGTAGGAACAGGAACCCATAGGTCTTTATTTGCACAGAAAACATGTATTATACTTTTTACTCTGAAGTGCAGTGCCATTTAGTGGCTTTTAATATTTTTTTCAAATTTGAAATCCTAAGTAAATAAACTACTGACTCTGTGTTCTTGCATATGTTTTGAACTAACAACAGCT
This sequence comes from Muscardinus avellanarius, assembly GCF_963383645.1. Taxonomy (NCBI): domain Eukaryota; kingdom Metazoa; phylum Chordata; class Mammalia; order Rodentia; family Gliridae; genus Muscardinus; species Muscardinus avellanarius. The sequence goes on from NC_137787.1 coordinate 186,069,820, forward strand.
GCCGTGAACCTGAATGCCATGCCTAGGACAGGAACATGGATCAAATCCACCCTCCCACATCTGATCCCTTCTTAGAAGAATCAGGGTTGCTGATGAATCTGACGAATTCATCATCATATTCACAGAGAGAGAGAGAGGCCCCCATGTCCAGCCCACACCACAGTGACTCTTATCATTCATTAGCCTTGTCTGCAATTCATATATCTGTTGATGTTCAAGTTGACCCCACAGAAGAATCAAACTAATTCAACAAGTCAATCCAAACAGACATCCTACCATGGCTGCTTTAATGACGAGATTAACAGAGAGAGCATCCTGCTGAATTCCAGTGACATCGAAGGCCCCCGCCTAATCCAATCCCTGAGGATGGTTTTCTTTACTACAATGAAGTTTGAAATATGGGGTCCCTGGGATCTTTCTACTTTATAGCATTAAACCTCTTCTCATTGTTGGTCTTCAGACTTAAGGGCTTGCTAAGTTGCTGAGGCTGGTCTCAAACCTGCCATCATCCTGTCTTAGCCTCCCAATTACTGGGATTGCAGGCGTGCATCACCAGGCCTGGTTTCATCCCTGCTTAAAAAGGAGGGTTTCTGCCGGGCGTGGTGGCGCACGCTTGTAATCTCCACGCTTGGGAGGTGGAGACAGGAGGGTCATGCAGGTTCGAAGCCAGCCTCTCTGGCTTAAGAGACCCTGTTTCCAAATTATATATATATAATAGGTCTGGGAGTATAGCCCAAAGGCAGAAGGGTTTCCAGGAACCCCAGTACCACCAAAAAAAAAAAGTAGGGTTACCACCTTCCTTCTCAGAAAGAATCAGGGTTGTTGACTACAGGCTTTGTCTTTCTTAAAAGTTCTCTGTAGACATTCAGAAAGCTGACTACCAAGTTCGGTAAAGGTCTGTCCACAAAACTCTGGTTAATTCTCTTTCTAGACACAGCATGCATGCAACGGTTCATCTCAGGCAGCTTCAAAATTTAATCTCCTAGTCGGGCGTGGTAGTGCACGGTTGTAATCCCAGCGTTTGGGAGGCTGAGCCAGGAGGATTGCAGTTCACGGCCAGCCTCAGCTACTTAGTGAGGCCCTTTGCAACTCAGTGAGACCCTGTTTCAAAATAAAAAATAAAAACATGGGGCTGGGGATGTAGCTCAGAGGTAGAATGCCCCTGGGTTCCATCCCTAGTACTGCAAAAAAAAATTATTTTCTTTCCTATACTTCGACACACTGCCGTGAAATAGGCGGAAGTTACTGTCCTTATGGTACAGATAGAGAAGGTACACCAGGAAGCCAAGATCTTCTCAACCCTAGCTTTATCGATCCTTCCTCATTTCTCCTCCTCCTCCTTTCTTCTTCTCTTTCTTATCCCTGGCCCACTCCAACCTTCACTGTTTCAATATCAATCATTCTGGTTTCTATGCGTCTCTTAGCAGTTAGTGGAACCAGCCCAGCGGTTCAGCCACAGGAATCCAGAAACCAGTACTGTAAGCCCATTCTGCTAGGAAAGCAACCCGTCACTCTTCTGAGTCATCTCAGTTCTGAATCATATATTATGAATTATCATATACTGAGTTCCTGCATGTAAAAAAAGAATGTCCCCAAATTATAGTAAGCCAAGAAGTATCACCCAGGGAGCGTTTTTAAAAGCTTGTTAGTGACACAGGAATGATTTTACTGTTGTTTTTTTTTTTTTTTTTTTGAACCATTGAATATGAATTAGCATGTAGAGACTATTTTTATTTCACCAAAGATAAGCATGGCTTCTGTATATGTGTTTGTTTCTGAGCATAAATGGGTCCTTTTTAATTGAAAGGAAAAGTAAAAACTCTACATCAAATAGTGTTATTGTGTGTTTTTTTGTTTTGTTTTTGCTTTTGGTACTGCGGGTTGAACCCAAGGGCCACCTCTGAGGTACACCTTTTTGTTTACATTATTTTTCCTTTTATATTTTTGAAACAGGGTCTCGCTAAGTTCCTGAGAGCTTGCTAAATTGCTGAGGTTGGCCTCAAAACTTGTAATCCTCCCACCTCAGCCTCCCAAGTACTAGGGTTACAAGTGTGTGTCATCGCATCAAGCTCAATTAGTGTATTTTGGGGGCAAAGAGCATGAGCCAGGAGAAATGGGCAAGCAAAATGGCTTTCTATAGAAAGAATAAAAGAGCCTTTCTAGTACCTGGGATTCTTCTTCATCTGGAATAAAGAGGTATAGGTCCCATCCTTGTGCCTTAGGAGCAATATGAGAGTTATGCGAGATGGCGCATGAGGAGGCAAAATGGAGAGAAAGAGAAGGAAATCCAGGATCATTGAAACCATTAAGCTTCCTGCATTTATCTGACCATTACTGAGCACCACCATCCGTCTCCTCTCACAGGGAGGACTCCCTGCGGGTGACTTAAAATAATGACACCTGATGAAGAACTTGAGAGCAAATCACAGAGGAACTGTAATACACGGAGTAAATACTTTTCTCTGCTTACCAGGTAAAAATCACAAGGTCAGATATCCCAAATTGTCTGAGGCAGTCTCCAGTGCATCTGTTGTCCCATGATAACCTTTATCAGTGGTGTACCATTTATTCTCCATGGTACTCCTGGTTTGAGTGATAAATTCTATGGGTACCTTAGGTATAATAATAGTCACAAGATCAATTTTATACTCACAAGGATCTAACACCTTATTCTTTTGCAAGATACCCACCCAGCTGAAAGAAGTATGAAATAATTTTATTCACCACTGATTTCCCAATTTAAATCTTTCCTAGCATTGGGCATAGTATCACATACCTGTAATTCCGATACTTGGGAGGCTGAGACAGGATGATCGCAGATTTGAGGCCAACCTCAGGGAAGTTAGTGAGGTCCACTGCAACTTAGTGAGACCCTGTTTCAAAACCAAAAATAAAAAATAGGACTATGGGTGTAGCTCAGAGGTGGAATGCCCTTGGAATCAATACCCAGTACCAAAAAGATAGAGAAAGAAAAAAAGAAAAAGAAGGAAAGAAAGAAGAGAGAAGGAAGAGAAAATGTACCTTGTCTATTATATTGAAAAACATGTAAGATAAGAATTAATAATCCAAAAACACTTGTGATATCATCGAGTATACTAGGGACTCCCAACGCAAAACGCCAAGCTCTAAACAGCAACCTGCTTTCATTTCAAAATGGACCACACCTGGAATGTGATCCCAGGTAATTGACCCTTCCGTTTTCAACCAATTTGCTGCATGTGCCAGTGGCAGGGGGACGGGGAGGGGGGACACTGACAATCGGCGCTGCTTCACAAGCTGTGCTTGGGTTCTGTTTACTGCTGCAGCGAGATGTAATTTGAAGCTCATTTTCTCCATTTGTCAATCTTGGCAGTCCCAGAAAAAAAAATACAAGCATTTTCTTTTGATTTTGCAGTCACATGCTGCTTGGCTAGCCGTGAACACCAGAGGCCTCCTGTGTCCTGCCCGAGCACAGGGGATGCGGGAAAGCATGATGTTCACATCAGTTGGTACCAGTCACTCCTTACACACTAAGTGTAACCCCACCCTTTTCTCTCCCACTCAGAGGATCAGGCCAAAATGCAAGAAACATGAGCATGAGAGAATTATTCAGCTAATGATGAATCCACTCCCACTTATAGAGAGTAAGTAAAATAAGTAAAAATTTACAAATGCTCCTTATATGATTATTTCTAATAACCACCTTATGATGCTGTCCACTTGATTCCTACGCTGGAGTCATAAAACCCTCGTAACGCTCCACTTCTCATCTTGTACAATGTGTTCCAAAGAGAACAAAGTATGATATCAAAAGTGCCACCTGCTGATGCCCAGCATATTAAAAAAAAAAATCTTAGATTGACAGTCCCTTTTAGAAAGAAAGTTACCCTTTGACAAAGTCATTAATCCCTTCAAAGGGAATTTCACGCTTTTTTTTGCAAGATTACCTTTTCCCCAAGCTATCCTTTAAGGATCAGATGGGTACAAATGTGTATACTTGCGTTGTCTACAGAACAGGAATGAACATTTCTACTGGAATATGGAATATTTTACAAGACATGCAAGTCTAGCCAAAGATGGAAATTCAATTTATATCTCTATTGCTCAGTGCATCGAACTACGACTTTATATTTGGGAAGATCTATGATCGATCAAAACATATTCGCTTTCCTCAAGGAGAAAATAATAACACCTACTAAAAAATAATAACGAAGGCAACATCAATAATAACAATGCCTAGGAACTGTGCCCAGCCTTTCCCAAATGTTACCTCACCTTACTCTAAATATATAATATTCAAAAAAAAAAAGAGTAGGCACTGATTACATGAAAAAATTCAAGCACAGAGATGCTAAATGACCCACCCAAGATCCTGCAGAGTTAGAAACTAGCACGTAGTGAGCAGGTATGGTCACCTGGAGAGGTGCCCTACTCTGAATGAAGCGGGCAAGGTGCTCCCGGCTCTGCAGCAGCAGGAAGGAAGGAGAGAGCCGGCTTCCTGAAGTCGAGGTCTAGTGTAGGCAAAGTACAGGACGAATATCAATTGTCCTCTCATTTTCATACATGCTTTATCTCTGCCAGGGCTTAAAAAATTGTGTTTCCTGTCCATGCCCCGAAGTCTGGGGAAACTTCAGTAGCTTCAAGAGGATATACACAAAGCTATATATATATTTATTTGCATATGCATGTGTATATCATTTGCATGCTTATGCAAATAAATATAGTTAAAATAATTGATCCAATGGAAACCTAAAAAAAAAAAAAAAAAAGACAAATATCAACTAGCAAGCCGGGCTGGTGGCGCACGCTTGTAATCCCAGCATTTGGGAGTCTGAGACCGGAGGATCGCGGTTTGCAGACAGCCTCAGCTACTTAGTGAGGCCTTCCGCAACTTAGTGAGACCCTGTTTCAAAATAAAGAATTAAAAAATAGGGTAAGGGATGTAGCTCGGAGGTCAAATGCCCCTGGGTTTCATCCCCAGACCTGCAAAAAAAAAAAAAAATATATATATATATATATATATATATATATATATATATATATATATATATAATCAACTAGCAAAGTTCTCGCTCCATGTTAAGGTCCTGATAATATAGAGACCAACCAGAATATTGACTGGTGATGAGACTGCCTAACCTCTTGACTGAATTACAGCTTTATAACCATACTTCCCTATTTATTACCCTGTATACAGGACACCATGATCTAGAGTGCTACCAGAAAAATCTCTTCCCCCCTGCTGACTGTCCTAATTGCGATTCTTGTCTTACTCAGCCCTGCTTGGGCTCTGTGGGGTCAGGAGAAGGAGCTGAGGGGCCAGGGCCGTTCTGACGTATGGGTGACAAGAAGGTGCTTGACATTTCTGCCACCCTCTCAACCTGCGCAGCTGCCTGTCCTCCTCCCAGTGATTCGCCCTAAGCCTTTATTAACCCAGTGTGGGATATGGCCATTTCCTAAGCCACGGCCATTAAAGTAAATACCATCGCTCCCCATAAGGCCCCCTTAAGCTGCTATGTTCCTGGTGCTTGTTTAGCTCATGATATTTCGTGCCAAATATTTTAGAGACAGTGTTCAGAAATCAGCGAGCAGCTAGGCTGTGAAATACACTGCTCCCATCCATCAGGAGCAGAAGTCAGACTGCAGGGATGTAGCATTATGTATTTGATTTCCATTCATTATGTGTTTCTTGCTGAGCCGGCCTTTTCCACAAATATTGAAGACTGGGCTGACTAATGACTCTCTATTAACACCGACTTCACATTGGTGATTATGCGTCTTCAGAAAGTACTTAATAAATACTATTAAAAGATTTCGCTTTACAGCGATGGCAATCACACCAGATGTGATATTGTGTCATTAGACAAAGGCACTCTTGAAAAGCTTTCAAGGTAACATTTAAAAAGTAATCCTTTATTAGGTTGCCTAGCAAGATCCCCCATAAGCACTTAAAACAAGAGGTGTGAGCTCAGACAAAGGGCGCGCTACCAGATGGAGACAGTAATTACCCTGTCCCCAAACTGGGATCATATTTTCCTTGCCTTTTGCCTACCAGGTTGACAATACAATATCTGGCTTTTCAACTGGAGCGCACCGCTTCATTTTTTCTTGCTGGTACTCATAAATTAATGAATGGGTGCTTTTATTAACAACTATGTTAAGACAAGAATATTTCAGTCATGCTGTTACTCCTCCTGCCTGAAATAGATCATAAAGGACAAGAATAAAATTTAATTTGCAATAACTCTTTGGAGCCAAAGTAATAGGTGCCCAGGAGTTCTTTGTCAGAGCATCTTGGCTTTTCATTAAATACTCAGCCACTAAATTCTTTTCAACTCTGGCAGAAGCAGCCAGGAACGTTTGGGAGCTCTATAAAAGGCGCGCTCCTAATCTTCGAATCGTTGCAAAGACTCTTTAGCATCTGTTAAAATATTTCTTCCTCCTAATCCGCCTAAGACTAATTGGGAGAAAAAAATCTGAAATGTTTCTTAATTAAGCAAGAAGAGACGGCAAAGGGTGATCTCACTGACTTCGCCACAGCTGCGGAGCATGAAAGAAAGTGTTGAAGCCCGAATCCTCAGGCATCTGACTTCCCTCTCAATGTGCCCCTCACTGGGGCACATATTCTTTGCCACGAAAAATCTTTTCTTATTCCAAAATAGGATGATCCAAATGTGCGAAAGCCCAAACATAAGGGGGGGGGGGTCAGGCTTTGTTCAGAAAAAAGAAAGAAAGGAAGGAAGGAAGGAAAGAAAGAAGAAAGAGAAGGAAGGAAGGAGAGAGGGAGGGAGGAAAGGAAGGAAGGAAGAAAGGAAGGAAGAAAAGAAGAAAGAGAAGGAAGGAAGGAGGGAGGGAGGGAAGGAAGGAAGGAAGGAAGGAAGGAAGAAAAGAAAGAAAAGAAAAGAAAAGAAAAGAAAAGAAAAGAAAAGAAAAGAAAAGAAAAGAGAAAAAAAGACCAGCCAAGTCCCCGGCTTTGGCTTGGAGAAGCGAGGACAGAGAGATGAACAGCCAGTGCTGGAGGAAAGGGGCTCTGGCTTCTGCTCTGTTGTCCCGGAGCCCAGGGGTTTCCGACGTGATGCACAGACCTGCCCACTTGACCATGCAGGTTCAGGGCAATAGGAAAGGAGACCCCGGAGCATGAGCTGGCGCCACCTACTGGAATTTTTGTGTGATGCTAAAGCATTCTCTAAGTACCAGGCTGGAGACAAACACAGGTTCCAAAGAGAAAGCAGAAATCCCCTTCCTCCAAGCCAGTCTGCAAGCTCACTTTAAAAACTATAGAGTTCCAGGCGGGGGTCAGGCACCCTGCGCCCCGGAAGGCCAGGTCAGGGCGGGAGGGGGGTGGGGACAGGACAGGCGCCCTGCTTCCCGGAAGACCAGGTACTGGGCGGATGACTGGCGCCCCGGCCTGCTCCTGGGAAGGCCTGGTGCTGAGCGGAGGGCTGGCGGCCCTGCTCCCCAGAAGGCCAGAAACCAAGCTGTTCATACTGAAAGAACTCAGTGCTGCTGCGCTGCGCCAGGCCCTGGTGTGATTAAAACAGCAGATCCTGCTCTGCGCGTGAGACTGTGGGACTCCGCTCTTGGAAGGGAGAAAAAATTCATTGCTACCGAGTGCCTGATCCCACAACCTCTTCAAACCACACATACTGTCCTCTCTCATTCAGAGAGAGACAGACAGACAGACAGACAGACAGAGACAGAGACAGAGACAGAGACAGAGACAGAGACAGAGACAGAGACAGAGAGGAAAAAGTAAAAATACTGGAGATGGGTCAAGATGACCGTGGCGGCAGCCAGGACTCTGGAGATGCAGACAAAAACATATCCAACTGACCTGGAACTTTTCGAAAAATTCCCCACAAAGGGCGACTTCTTTGTCCTTACATGCTTAAGAATCCTGGACATCATCTGTAAGGAGGGAGCTCAGCAGAGACCTAGGAAGAAGGCGGTGTTGGCAGCGGTGACTGCGGGGGTGCTGGAGACTTGTTTGGGAGAGGCAGAGATCTGATCCAACCCACCCTGATCCTCTGAAGAAATTGCCCAAAGGTGGAATGCTACCGTCGCACACACTCAGGAATACTGGACAACATGCAGTGTGGGAAAGGAGTTTGGGAAAGAACTGAGATGGTGGAGACGGCTGGAATAACAGCGGCCAGTACTCAGGAGAGGCAGAGATCTGATGCAACACACTTGGATCTTTTGAAGAAATAACCCCAGAGGCAGAATGCTACCACCACGCATGATTGGGAACTTTGGATAACATGCTGGGTGAAGAGGGTGCTTGGATCGGAGCCTGCCGAGGGGTGAGGCCTTTGCAGGGGACAGCAAGGCCGGGATTGGACCCTGCCATGAGGCAAGGCTGGTGCAGGGGCCTCTGAGGCCAGGATTGGAGCCAGCTAAGGGGTTAGGCTGGTGCTGGGGCCAGTGAGGCCGGGATCAGGACATACCATGAGGCAAGGCTGGAGCTAGGGCCTCCGAGGCCAGGATCAGAGCCTGATGAGGGGTGAAGCCGGTGCTGGGGCCAGCGATTCTGGGACCAGCACCTGCCGTGAGGCTAGGCCGGAGCTGGGGCCTCCGAGGCCAGGATCAGAGCCTGCCGAGGGGTGAGGCCGGTGCCAGAACCAACAAGGTCGGGCTCAGAGCCTGACGTGAGGCTAGGCCGGTGCAGGGGCCTTTGAGGATGGGATCGGAGCCTGCTGAGTGATAAAGCCAGTGCCGGGGCCAGCAAGGCCGGGACCGGGACCTACCATGAGGCAAGGCCGGTGCTGGGGCCTTCGAGGCCGGATCAGAGCCTGCCGAGGGGTTAGGTCCAGAAAGTGAAAGGTCCTACGTTTTCTCTCATATGCAGAAGCTAAGGGAGTACTTGGGATACCAGAGGGACTTCAGAAAATGGGGGGGAGGGATTCCAGTGGAGCCAAAGAGGTGGTCTAGGGGCAGAGGGAGGATAATTGAAGGAATTACTTCCACTGACATTATTTCAATGTGAATCTCAACAATCTGTTGGGGAAGGGGGGAAAGGGGAGGAAGCTCAGAGAAACCCACCAAGTGTTGTGTGCATGTATGTCACTATCACTACAAATGCATCATGATGTGAGATTAAAATGCACCAAGAAAAGTATTAAAAGTAAATTAAAAAATAAAACAAAATGTGCTATTTGGACCCAGAAGATTTTCCATCATGTTCATTGAAAAATACGGTCAGCAATAGGAATGAATTCTGGAACCTTTTTCTGCACTGTTGTGTACATTGTTCACAGAGAGTCCGCGTGCGTGCCTTAGTTCGGCCTAATTTTGCCCAGGAGGATAAAGGGTAAGCTTCCCCTCGCTCGCATAGCCCTGTGTGGAAGAGGCACGCCACGCCAGCTGCGTGCTTTGTGCCGTTTGTTATTTCCGCTATCTGACCAAATGAGGTGGTTTGAGATGTTACTTTAAATAATAGAATCGCGTACATACCTGCTGTTTCTGTCTTTATTAACAAATAGTCTTTATTATTCGGGGATTTAACATGTGCACATTCATCTCCTTGCCCAGATTTGTTTGTAACCCCAAATCAGGACTTGAGGGGTGTGTGTATGTGTGTGTGTGTGTGTGTGTGTGTGTGTGTGTGTGTATTCCTGTGGGGCTGGGAATTGAACCCAGGGGCATTCTACCTCTGAGTCACAACCCCAGCTATTTTATTTTTTAGTTGGGAACAGTGCTTCTTCACTAAGTTGCAGAGAACCTCATATGGTTGCTGAGGTTGTCCTCGAACCTGCAATTCTCCCATCTCAGTCTCCCAAGTACTGAGATTACAAGTGTGAGCCACGATGCCCGGATCATTTTTGTGCTTTTTGTTAGTGAATTTGCTGTTTAAAGTGGCCTCCGAGCATGGTGCTGAAGGGCTGCCTATAATACTAAAGGAGTCTGTGATGTGTCTTGTAAGTGTTGGGTGGTTTTGTCCAGGCTTGTTATAGCATTCCTAGCAGCGAGCTCAATGTCAAGGAATCATATATATAATATGCATGTCCCCTTCCTTCCTTGAGCTCACGAATCGGTAAGGAAAGACTGAAAAGAAAGGAAGTGTGAGCTGCTCTATTTTCCCCTTTTGTCCTATGCCATCGTCTTCACAAGTCATGGTTAACTAAGAGGGAAGTGATGTGTAAAAGACAGGTTATACAAGCCGGGTGTGGTGGCACACGCCTGTAATCCCAGTATTTGGGAGGCTGAGACAGGATGATTGCAGGTTTGAGGACAAGTTCAGAACTTAGACCCTGTTTCAAAATATAAAATAAAATAGGGCTGGGGGTGTAGCTCAGAGACAGAATGCTCCTGCATGGTTCTGTTACGGTGTAAATGGTGCTGTGGGCTCTTTTTCTTATCCAGCTAAAGTTGTTGAACAAAAAAATAAAATTAAAAGGCAGCTCGGTGCAGCTTTAACAAGTCTTTATTACAAAATCAGTAGGAAATAGGGAAGAAAATCAAAGGCAGTGTGCTGGCACACACGCTGGAGAGCCTGAAAATGGAACTCTGACCCCTTGTTGGGACTCCAGCCTTTAAATAGATTTTGTCTTGGTATCTTCTTATCCACGTTACTAAGGCAATGGGCTAGGAACTTATTCCTTAGGCAGGTGGTGCCTCTTTACCTCTAGACAGTGCACGTACTAAGTGCCCGGGTCAATAATCTACCTGGCCTTTGCCTCTAATGTGTTGGGCAGTATTGGTTGCTCATCAATTACAGGTGCTTCGAAGCAGCACATGGAGTTTACCTTTCCCATAGCCAGGCCAGGTCACAGAGGAGAGGAGGTAAACAGAGGCACTGATTGCCTCTATATAGTTTTAGGGCTAAAGGCTTTAATTGTCTCTAAGGCTTTTACTATAGGTTAATCATTAGAATAAAGGGCAAAGAAAAGGAAGCTTTATAATTTATTTTTATTTATTTTTTTTTTCTTTTGGTGGTACTAGGGGTGGAACCCAGAGGCTTTCTACCTCTGGGCTATACTTCCAGACCTATTTTTTATATTTTATTTGGAAACAGGGTCTCACTAAGTAGCCGAGGCTGGCTTTGAACCTGTGCGATCCTCCTGTCTCGGCCTCCCAAGCACAGGGATTACAAGCGTGCGCCACCACGCCCGGCTGAAGCTTTATAATTTAACAGCTGCCGCCCCTCCCTGCCTGAGTGCCTGCACAGAACTCAGGCTCTGACTACTTTTTACATTTTGGAAATTAATACCGAAGCAATTTTCCAATACCAGCACAGTTCAATCTCCAGCCATATATAAAAAATAAAATACACACACACACATATATAAGAATATATATATATATGCATAGATATTTACTTTTAAGATAAACACATATAGAACACAGTTCTGTGTTGATCAGTTGATGAAAATATTATGACCAGAGGCTTGCAGACACCTAGGCCTGTATTTCCCCCGGGGACAATGACAGCATATTTGCTAATTCACTCTGCACTGTGACTTTACAGCATGTAACTACCAAGCTTTACGGGACTGAACGCTGTAGTCATCGTCCTTTGCTTCCTGCTCTTCCTGCTCAGGGCTCTATCCCACACTGAAGACCTTAGCGATTGTCTTGGGGGCAAATCATGTCCATTTTAAAGGCAGCATCTTCTCTAGTTTCCTCATTAGTATCTTAGATTACAAGTGTCTTAAACATCTTTTGATCTTAACCACAACCAGACCTCCCCACTGCGATGTTTCCCAGCATTCTCCTCTATGCGTGTAGCTAAAACTACCAGCTTTGGCCTTGCCCCCGGCCCTGAAAGCTGAGAAAATCACTATCTTAGATTGCCCTAAGAAGTAATATGGACTGCAAGTAATGTAAGGAATATTTGGAGCCTTCATCTAGATTTTTGTTGGCCTGGGGATCCCACAGATGTCATATATCCTGTGTGTGTGTGTGTGTGTGTGTGTGTGTGTGTGTGTGTGTGTGTGTGTATACGCAGTACTGGGGATTGAACCCAGGGGCATTCTGCCTCTGAGCTATACCCCGGCCCTGTTTTTTATTCTTTATTTGGAAACAGGGTCTCACTAAGTTGCAGAGGGCCACGCTAAGTAACTCACACTGGCCTCGAACCTGAGATCCTTTTGTCTCAGCCTCCCAAGTACTGGGAATACAAGCATGCGCCATCACACCCAGCTCACATATCCCTTTATGAATAGAGGAAATTCTATTCCTGCTTCAATTCCTGTCAGTAACCGCCCCGCCCTGAATGCATGGCTACATAATAAATAAATATAGAAATATAGAAATTAATAAATAAAACAGATTTTATTATTCATATTACTTATTTATTTACCAAGAACAGCAATAAATAACCAATTAGAAAAAAAGGCACTCCCATGACAACTTGAGAGACAGGCCATGGAAGAAAGGTCAATTTTTGTAGCTTCATAACTACATACTGCCCCGTGCAAGGCACCCCACACATTTCAGTGGGCTTGGTCAGCAACGTAGCCACACATGCGGGGTGGGGGATATACCGAAAGAAATTGAGGCCAGAGTGGAATTTACTCTATTCAAAAAGGGATATGTAACATCTATGGGAGTCCCCGGGCCAACAGAAGTCTAGATGAAGACTTCAAATGTTCCTTTTGCCAGCTACTTGCACTCCATCTTCCAGCTTTAAATGAGAAGAGGAGAGCGTTTAGCTTGTCTGGGGAAATCACCAGTCACACGATCTGTATTTCATAGCACGTGCACGCATGTGGGTTTTGTCCTTGCCAGAAGAGTGGACACACTGTCCATCCCAACTCAACAATGCTCAATTCACGCCTTCATATGTGCTCTACCAACATTCTCTGCCTTGATCTTACAGGTGAGGAAGGAAGGACTGAAAGGAAAAGGAGCTGCAGGGCTTGCCTTTGCCCTCTCCTCCTGTGTCAACCCCTCAGGGTAAGTGGTTGAGTGATAGGGAAGTAAGGTTGCTTGATAATTTGGCCTACTGAGAACAGCTCTGCTGTCTTTCTGCTTTGAAGATCAGTCCTTGTTCAAATGGAAGCATTGTGCTGGTATTGGAAATTGCTTTGGTATTAATTCCAAAATGTAAAGAAGTAGTCAGGGCCTGGGTGCTGCGCGGACACTCGTGCAGGGCGGGAGGCAGCTGTTACAAGGCAGAGTTGCCCTCACCAGAAGTGATTACCAAGTACACAAAAGAATTGTAGCCCAGGGCCTTCATATTTTAAAGACAAGTTTACACAATAAGTAACTTCTAGCAGATAGAGACTTTAAAAAAAAAAAGCTAAACCCACCCCCAAGGATGCGAGAGAATGCTACAGGCCTTCATCAAAGAGGGCATATACCATACGGCCCCTGACTGCTAATCAAGTAACACATCTTAATTGTAACAAAGGCTTGCACCACAGATAACGGGTGGGCCCACACCTAAATCAGGTCAGGAGTATAGATAAAAAGACTATATATTGATCAAGCAGGATGGGAAATAGTAAATCCTTATCATCATACCAAAAGGCCTGCACCAGAGATAATGGGCGGGCTCACACTTACATCAGGTCAGGAGCAGCTAGAAAGACTATCGGTTAAGCAGGATGGGAGATAGTGAAGCCTTATAAAAACGGTTCTGTGTTCAAAATCTTCAGTGTCTTTTTTTCAAGGCGCTCCACTGTGTCCCTCTGATGCAGTTCTAGTTTATCGTTCTGTCCTTTCTACCTTTGTAATAATAAAGCTTGCTTAAGCTTGCAGCAGTATAGTTCTGGCTATTATTTTAACTAGTTAAGAACAAGAACCCACGTCAACATCTCAAATCATTACAAGCATGTGTCATGCTTACCATGCCATGCATGTAATACGGTTATTGACACTCATGAGTCTCACTGGACTTGTGCATATCACATAAGGCTGCTGGAGTTTTGGAGACATGAGTGCTACATGTGACAGAGGTGATGGTAACAGCAGACACCCATGTTCTGCATATATCCTCTGCCCACAGACACGTTGCTCTGCTCCATCAGATTTCACACATAACACACAAATTCAAAGATAAATTTATTAAGAATTTAAAGATAGCAACAGAGTTTCAACAAGTATCAGAGCAAGTTCAGGTCCTTCTGAGCATGGGATCCTCTGTGACTTATAGTAGTCAGCTTTGTGTTGCTACAACAAACTACCTGAGACCATTAACTTATAAAGAGGAAAGGTTTATTTAACTCATTGTTTGGAGAGGTAAATCCAGAATTGGGCAGCCCCATGGGTTTGGCTGCTGAGGTGGATAGGGATGCAATGGCAGGAATGTGTGTTGCAGGAGCACTCACATCTTGAACCAGGAAGCCAAGAGAGACTAGAAGACTCGGGTTCCACAGTCCCTCTCAAGGGCATGTCTCCAGTGAACTAAGAACCTCCCATTAGACCCCACATTCTAAATGTTCCTCCACCTTCCAGTAGTACCACCTGAAACTGAGCCTTACACACACGAGCCTTTGGAGATATTGCCCACATTCAAGCCATAATATGACTATACAGGTCCCATGCACAGACCCATAGCTGCCCCTGGCATCCAGCCCAGGCTGGGCCACACCCCTAGAACACACACATGCTTCTAGAGTTATTTATGGGAAGCACTTCTTAGACAGGGAAGTCTGACAGTAAGGACCCCCTTCCTGGAAAAATAATGAACCCTTGAAATGGTGAACGTGGTCTTTCTACCTGGGTGGTGCCAGTTACCAAAAACAGAGCTCTGGACCTTAGAGCTAACTGAGCAAACTGCAGGAAGGCACTTACAAATGCACTGAGGGCTGGGGCTGTAGCTCAGTGGTGGAGCACTTGCCTAGCGCACATGAGGCCCTGGTTTCTCCAGGACTATAAAAAAAAATCCAGAAATCTGGGCCAGAGAAAGACGCTACATAGATCAGCTCTGAAAAACACACACAAGTTTGGAAAGAGACAAACATCAACGGGTTTTTTAAAATCAATGGTGCCTCCAGTGAATGGTTTGAAGGAAAGAGGGAATCCCTGACAAATAAAGGGAAAAAGGTTTCAAAGCAGGAACACTGGGTGGGGGCCCCGTGGTCAAGGGAACAAACACAGGAAAGAGGGAGACGGCCCATTCTAGAAGCAGCCACAGAAGTCGATTTGAGAAGAAGGGAGGGTGGTAGATGTCATACAAGGTGCCGTATTTGAGCGCTGGAGAGAGAATGAAAGTTCAAATGAGAGGAAGCACTTGCCAGGGCCTGTGAACGCAGGAAGAACTGCCAAAAATTAGGGTGATGTGAGCAGGAGGCTCTGAAGGGCAGATGAAAGGAAGAGAGAGAAGCCCGAGGCTGGAACTGGTTAGTAATTGATTGCTGGCTTTGCAGATTTGGCCGTTGTCTAAATCATTAGTTCATCTTTTATCTGAAATGGATTGTGACTCACAGATGTGGCTTGTGGAGGACAGACTCTCAGGTACTGGTAGGTGGTTTTTGTGCCCCTCCCCCAGCTTTAAGCCCCCAACTCAAGTGCAGGGGCCCTAGGGACTTGCATCTAAACAATAGAATGCTACAAAGGGTAAGGGAGTACACAATTGTGTACATGAAATCACGTTACCGAAGATGGCAATGTCTGTCTTGTGTAAAGTTTCTCTACCTTGTGGGCTTGAAGGAAGCAGCTGCCATGTTGGGAAGCCTGGGTAACTAGGAATTAAGAGCACATGAACATACAGACAGACAGCAAGAAGCAGAGGCCCTGTGACAGTCCTGCTGTCATTGTTTGTAACCTGGCTACAAAAGAACTAATAGTACCAGTAGCCTTGTGAGCTGGGAGGCAGATCCTTCCCCTGGCAGCCGCAGATGAGCTCCAGCCCTGGCCAAGGAAAAGAACAGAAGACCCAGCCCTGCTGCACCTAGACTCCAGTTCCACAACAATGGTGAGGTCAGAATCACAGGTGGTTTTAAACCTCCATGGTTTTGCTCATTGGTAGTGCCGCAGAGATAAGTTGTACCTGTCTATGAAACTGCATAAAGTAGAAGTTGACTGATAGGTTGGGTCCCCCCATGTGACCCAGACAGAACCCTGGAAGCTAGAAGCAGAGATATCACAAGAATCCAGGTACCATGAGATCCCAGGCATTGCGAGATCCCAGGCATGTGAGGCTCCAGATATCACGAGAGAATTGGCATTTTCACGCTTAGCCCCACTCCCAAACCCCCCACCCCCCGTTTAAAACACAGACACTTCTGCCCCAACAGGGGTGACTCAGCTGGCAGATCAGGACTACGTGCAACGTAGTGTCTCGTCAGTCCCTCCCTTCTCCCACAGCCTACTGGCTACCCAGAGGGTGCCGGGTTGGGTCCAAATAAAGCAGTGGTCTTTTTTTTGTGTGTGGGCCTGGGGATGGAACCCAGGAGCATTCTACATCTGAGCTACACCCCCTGCACTATTTTTTATTCTTTATTTTGAAACAGGGTCTCACTAAGTTGCAGAGGGCCTCACTAAGTAGCTGAGGCTGTCCACGGACCACAATCCTCCGGTCTCAGCCTCCCGAATGCTGGGATCACATGCATGTGCCACCACGCCCAGCTTAAAGCAGTGGTCTTTGATAACCTGGTTGGCGTTTTTACCTCCCTCCTGAACTCTCAAACTCCATTTTCCGCAGTTCATTCCTTGACTTTGGGGTCATTCAATTTTCCTCCCCATTTTTTCTGTTCTTCAAATTCTGCTTGCTTTTCCTTACAAGAATATTAAAGCCCCAAATCAAGATAGTAGTAAGAAGCCAGGTGTGGTGGCAGATGTTTACAGCCCAGTACTTGAAAGGCTGAGACAGGGGGATCACAGGTTCGAGGTCAATCTCAGCAACTTAGGGAGACTCTTGTTTCAAAATAAAAATTAAAAAAATAACTAGGACTGGGGGATACCCTGGATTCCATCCCTAGTACCAAAAAAAAAATAAGAGAAAGTAGTAAAAACGTGCTGTGACATCTTTTCTTTATGCTTGAAACAATCATAATATTTGTCAGCATTTTTTAAAAATACACAGTAGGGTATGGAGGCAGAGAGGCAGGCATGTTAAATCTTTTCAGAGACAAACATGAAAACAGGAACTTGATTCTGTACCTAAAGCATTCAAGTTGTACATAGGCTTTATTCCTTAAGTAAATTATTTCTGTTTATCCATAGGTCAAATGAACTTCTCATGATTTAAAATAAGCATGGAAGCAGGATGTGGTAGCACACACCTGTAACCCCAGGACTCAGGAGGCTGAAATAGGAGAATCTCAGGTTCAAGACCAGCCTCAGCAACTTAATGAAGCTCTCAGAAACATAGTGAGATCCTCTTTCAAAACAGAAAATAATAATAATTTTAAAAGGTCTGTGGGTGTAGCTTGAAGGTAGAATGTCTCTGAGTTTAGGCCCTAGTGCAAAAGAAAGAAAAGACAAAAAAAAAGGAAGGAAGAAAGAGCTTGTTTGTCTGTTTAAAATTTAAGTTGTGCGCTAAATAAGAGGAACTGTTCTTCATTCAAAGGGAATATACATGGCCATTGAAAGCTAAGCAGGGCTGCAGGGTGTGTTTTTTATTTCATTCTTTTTTCTCTGTTCCTTGAAGCCAAGGCTAGTTTATTATTATTCCATTTTAAAACCACTCTCACCTTCCCATTTTCTGAATCAAAAACCAGACACACAACAAATTAAAGGCTTGGCTTTGTGGTTTCAGGTTCACACTAAATTATCAAAGTGTGGATGAAGACATTGCTCCAGGTCACCTGTGTCCCTTCTGCAATGATGTAATGACTGGCGTGACCAGTTCTAGGCCACACACACAAACCTCCCCATAAATGATGCCATGTGCTTTCTTAGGGACTTTGAGGCTCTTGGTAAAGGTGATATATTCCTAGGTTTTACTTAGCTCCTGAGAAACTCAGAACTAGATTCAGTTCTAGTAAAAATGTAAAAACAAAACAAAACAAAAAAAACTATGTCAGGGATAAGATAGCATAAAGTCTTCTGTTCCCTTTGACGACTTCTTCTTCTTCCTCTTCTTTTTCTTCTTCTTTTCCTTCTCCTCCTCCTCCTCCTTCTCTTCTTCTTTACATGATAACTATATACAATAAAATAAATTTGTTCTCAATTTAAAATTAATAAGAGAACCAAAAATTGGACAAATACTGCTTCTTCTGATTTATTTTTGTCCTTTTAACTTTTAATTTTCCTCTGTTTTGTATTTTATTTACCTTTGTCAACCCAAGCTTCTGAAGATAAGGCAAAACTTTCATCAAAATAAAGTGGTTTTCCAGTACTTTTTTATAATCACAAAACATGAACCTCAGATTTAATATCATTAGCTCAGAGTAAATGAATGATTCCTGAACACCTTCCGGGAGCCACCATCATTTTCAGCGTCTTCATATGTGTTGCCTAACTCAACCCTTGCCAATCTGTAATCAAATATCCCTGAGGTGTGGAGCATATAGAATTTCCCCAGGGTCTGGAGTTAACATGTTAGAAATGAATTTAGACCCAGCTTCTGCTTCTTGGCTCCGGGTTCTTTCTGTTAGGGCATGCTGCTTCTCCTTTTTAGTTTCATGGATCCTGAAGATCGTTTCATTCCAAAACCCTAATTTTATAAATGAGCAAGATAAGCTCTAAGAGGCCAACCTGGTTATCCAAGATTATTATGCTAACAAAAATTTGGGGATTAGTCCTCTCCAGTCATGTGTCTGGAGACACATGTTCACTCGGGACTCACAGTTCACTCTCCTAAATGTTCTCTCATGTTCTCTCTCTCTCTCTCTCTCTCTCTCTCTCTCTCTGTGTGTGTGTGTGTGTGTGTGTGTGTTACTGGGGATTGAACCTAGGAGCATTCTACCCTTGAGCCACACTCCCAGACCTATTTTATTTTTTAGTTTGAAATGGTTTTGCTAAGTTGTGGAGAACCTTGTTATGTTGCTGAAGCTGTCCTTGAACCTGCGATGCTCCTGACTCAGCTCCTGACTCTTCAAAAAGCCAGGTTTTGGCACCAAATGTAAAGCTGAGACTCAGGGAATGAGGCAAGCAGGCCAAGTAAAAGCGAGAGGCACTTTTTCCACACTCCCGGGCGAGGTTCACTGGTCCAAAGGTGAGACCAGTGAAGCACGCACCCAGGGTCAGCAGGTCGAGACTTTTTATGGGGCTGTTTTCTGAGGGGAGAGCAGGGAGTTGGGGGCTTTCCAGGCAGGTGGGTTGTTTCTTAAGCAGTGGTCTGTACCAAAGTTTTGGAACCAGGTGACTCCTGTATCGGAATCAGGTGACACATGTGTTTGCAGTTATATGTATTGGCCAGGGCAGTTAGGCCATTGTTTAACTACAGTTACATGCATCAGCCAGCTGAAAATATCAGGGGTGGGGGGCTGCCAACATCCCTGCTCTGACCTAACACATACCATTGGATACTAAGAAGTAACAGCAAGAGTTGATTAGTAAATTACCAGTGCTTTTTTCCTAGGGGTTGAAATCAAACTGGGGACCACATAAGCCCCAGGTGGTTTTTAGTAACTCAAGAAGAGGAAACCTAAGAAAGAAATTCTAGATTCCTTACTAATGTCACCGGTGGGTCCCATATCAATTAACTGGACAACAAAAAAATAAGATCTTATCAAAACCCCAAGATTGCAATCTCAGCCGTACCTGTTGCTTTTGGGAAAAGGCTTTTTAATTAAGAGCAGGAAAATGACTTGCACATATTGGGTTGGTAACAGTGATGGCAGATAAAGGACCAAATGGTTTTTAAAGTTTGGTAAATGTATAATCTCCAGGATATGTATACTAGGGCTTGTGTATTTGACTTTGCATGGATCTAACACTTTAAGTAAATACACATTATTTTGATGATTTATAGTGTAATGAAAATGAGAAGTTGAGATTGGGATTGCAGATTAAAATTAACCTCAGCCAAATACCATGTACCTTACAGTAGCCAATTTTAATTTTTTTTTTTTTTTTTTTTTTTTGGTGGTACTGAGGTTCCTGGAAGCCCTTCTACCTCTGGGCTACACCCCCAGACCTATTTTTATACTTTTTATTTGGAAACAGGGTCTCTTAAACCAGCGCGCGCGGCTGGCTTCGAACCTGCGCGATCCTCCTGTCTCCGCCTCCCAAGCGCGGGGATTACAAGCGTGCGCCACCGCGCCCGGCCCAATTTTAATTCTAATGACAGTCAATAACAAATAACTTTGGAGAAAGAGTTCAATAAGAAATATATATATTTCTTTTTTGTTTATTTGCAGTACTGAGAATGGAACCCAGGGGTATTCTATCTCTACCTCTACCTCAGCCCCATTTTTTTATTCTTTATTTTGAAACAAGGCCTCACTACGTTGTAGAAGGCCTAAGTAGCCAAGGCTGTCTGCAAACCGAAATCCTCCTGCCTTAGCCTCCCAAGTGCTTGGATTACAAGTGTGCACCACCACTCCCAGCTAAGAAATATATATTTCTAGAGAGGTTTTTGTTGTTATTTTGTTTTGTTTTATTTGGTGCGAGGAACTGACCCCAGGGTCATTCTGCCTTACATACTCCCATCTCTTTTTGTTTTGAATGAGTCTCACTAAATTGCTGAGGCCATTCTCAAACCTAGGACCCTCCTGTCTCAGCCTCCCAGGTATTAAGATTACAAGAATGTGTTTCTGGCTCATATCATTATTTTCATCTAATTTCTAATTATGCGTTTTCGAGACTCTGTATTGTTCTAGCTATTCTTTTCTTTACAATTAAGTCTGGAGTAATATTAAACCCACCAGTTTGTATTCCATCGAGGCAAGATTTACTCCCCACTTGATTTCCATCTTTGTTCTAAACACACTGTGAAATTTATCACTGGCATTAATCCTTCTTTTGTTTTTGTGAGAGGGTTTTTTGCTTCATTTCATAGTCATATTTCTAAATATCAAGGGATGCACACAAAATTAAATATTCAAAGATGCGCAGTTACTGCAAGAGATGGAAACTTCCAGATTCCATGGAAATGTAGCTGTTGTGCGGCAGGCAGGCGGCACCTGGTGCGGAGCAGCTCACAGTATTCATTGGTTCAATGATATGCAAATCCACTGCGTGATTTGTAAGGCAGCCTAAGCCTGTCAGTGCATAATTTCTGGGGGAAAAAAATATGTTCTAAAACAGCAGTCAGGTGTGTTAGACAACAGACAAAATATGCAAAGACAAGTAAAGGACCCTAGAAGGTTAAAATTACAAATGGAAGCCTTGAAGCATCGGGGCAGAGAGGAGAATCTCCACTTCCTATGGGTGAGGCGGTCACTGGTCAGCCCTTTCCCTCCATGACCCAAACCCTTCCTGTTTCTCTCCTACCCCAAAGTCAAACCAAGAGAGATAAACCAAGAAGAGGGCAGGCTCAGGGATTCTCCAAATGGACGGTTCAGTATAAATGCAACCTGAGCCCAGCACTACAGTTCTTTATCTCTGAGAAAGAACTGGGAACTGGGAACATTTTCTTTGGCTTCACTGGCAGGAAAAGCAGCACTGGAAATGAAGCAGAAGTGTCCTGTCACCTGCTTAAAGTTCACTTGCATTTATCATTTCACACACCATTTACCTTCCAGTTCTCTCTCCACCGTGTGAGAAGGCAAAGGTGCCTTTGGGGCTTAGCAGGATGGTGGGCTCTCCTGAGGTGACTCTCTCTGTCTCTCTTCCTTCCCTCTTCCTCACTCAGGGACAAGAGGTATTGATGACACTAGACCCACCTGAGCACCAAGAAGTCACACAAGTCCTTCCATCATGAATAATAAAAAAAAAGAACAATGATCCTATAGCTGGACACTGCTTAGCTTTTTCAGGTATCTTTATACATTCTGCAGAGCCAATGTGAGAGTTCTAGAGCCAGGATTTCCTGTCTCTATCAGTTAAGTTTAACCTGAAGCATTAGTTTCTCACTCCAAGCACTCCCAAAAGATTTGATAAGATACCAATATTTTTCAACCAACTTCTCTGATCACAGCAATTATAGGATGAATGGTGCCCCCTGTGTTCCTATGTTGAAGTATACCTAAATGTAGCCACTTTTGGGAGACAGGCCTTTTAACAAAGGAATTGAAAATTATGCTTTTAGGGTGGACCCTAATTCAGCCTGAATGGTGAGTTTAGAAGAAGAGGAAAATGTTGGGTATGGTGGTACACACCTATAATCCTAATATTTGGCAGACAGGAAGATCACAGTTCGAGGCCAGCCTCAGCAACTTAGCAAGACCCTGTTGAAAAATAAAAAGTAAAAAGGTCTGGTGGTCTACAAGTCATAGGAAGGCCTCCAGAAAAACTAAGCCTGCTGGCACCCAGATCTTTCCAGTTTCCCAACAGTGAGAATGAATTTCTGTTGCTTACACTACCCAATTTGATACACAGGCACTGTTCTGAAAAAGTGACATATAGTAACTCAATTTAATTTGTCTTTTTGTGTGTTTGTTTGTTTGTTTGTTTATGGTAGTACTGGGGGTGGCTTTTCTGCCTCCGGGCTATACTCCCAGACCTATTTTATATTTTATTTGGAAACAGGGTCTCACTAAGTTGCTGAGAGCCTCACTAAGTGGCTGAGGCTGGCTTCGAACCCGTGCGATCCTCCTGTCTCAGCCTCCCAAGCACTGGGATTACAAGCATGCGCCACCACGCCCGGCCACTCAATTTATTTTAACAACAACGTGTGTGTGTGTGTGTGTGTGTGTGTGTGTGTGTGTGTGTAGCAGCAGAAGAATCATTTTATTAACTTTTCTTATTTTGCGGGTCTGGGGATGGAACCTAGGGGCATTCAACCTCCAAGCTAAC
This sequence comes from Muscardinus avellanarius, assembly GCF_963383645.1. Classification (NCBI taxonomy): domain Eukaryota; kingdom Metazoa; phylum Chordata; class Mammalia; order Rodentia; family Gliridae; genus Muscardinus; species Muscardinus avellanarius. The sequence continues at coordinate 186,092,533 of NC_137787.1, forward strand.
CCCTGCCCTATTTTTTATTCTTTATTTAAAACAGGGTCCAAGGGCCCTGGGCAGGGTGTCGTGTTGGGTATGCTGGCTCCCCAGAAGGTCCGGAGGCCTGGGCCACAAGGCCCTGGGCCCCGGGCTGGAGTCAGGCGGGGCAGGCCGGTCCCCAGGAAGGACCAGGGCCTGGGCTGCAAGGCCCAGGGCCCCGGGCGGGGTCACACGGAGCCTGGAGGCTCCTTGGAAGGTCCGGAGGCCCAGTGCCCCAGGCAGGGGGCAGGCAGCCCGGCCTATCCCCGGGAAGACATGGTGCCGGGCAGGAGGCGGAGCCCGAGTTCCAGGAGGCCCAGTACCAAACAGGAGGCCCATCCACGGGTACAGAGGAACCCAGCACTGCTGTGCTGCACCAGGCCGTGGTCCACTTAGAACAGCAGATTCTGTTCTGCGCGGTAAAGCTGTTGGACTCCGCTCTTGGAAGGGAGGAAAGAAAAAAATTCATTGTTACTGAGTGCTTGATCCCACAACATCCTCAACCCACACATACTGTTTTCTCTTATAAAAAAAAAAAATGAAAAGAGAAAAGAAAAATATTGGAGAGGGGTCAAGATGGCCCGGTGGCAGCCAGGATACTGGAGATGAAGACAAAACATATCCAACTGAACTGGAACTTTTGGAAAAATTCCCCACGAAGGACTGCTTCTCCTCTACATTCATAAGAATCCTGGACATCACCTATAAGGAGAGAGTTTAGCAGAGACCTAGGAGGAAGGTGGTGTTAGCAGCGGTTGCCACGATGGTAGTGGAGGCTTGTATTTGGGAGAGGCAGAAATCTGATCCTACCAACCTTATCTTCTGGAAAAATTAGCCCAAAGGTCGAATGCTACCGTTGTGCATGCTTAGGAACACTAGACAACATGCAGTGTGGGAAAAGACCAAGGGAAATATTTGAAATGGTGGAGACAATGGCAATGGCAGCGGCCAGTACTCAGAGGAGGCAGAGATCTGATGCAATACACCTGGAACTTTTGAAGAAATAACCCCAGAGGCAGAATGCTACCACCACGCACCCTCAGGAACGTAGGACAACCCGCTGGGTGAAGAGGGTGCTCGGATCAGAGCCTTCCGAGGGGTGAGGCTGGTGACAGGGACAGAAAAGCTGGGATTGGAGCCTGCCATGAGGCAGGGCCAGTGCTGGGGCCTCCAAGGTGGGGATTGGAGCCTGCTGAGGGGTGAGTCCGGTGCCGGGGCCAGCGAGGCCAGGATTGGAACCTGCTGTGAAGCAAGGCCAGTGATGAGGCATCTAAGGCTGGGATCAGAGCCTGCCAAGGAGTTAGGCCAGTGCAGGGGTCAGTGACACCAGGATCGGAGCCTGCCATGAGGCAAGACTGGTGCTGGGGCCTCCGAGACTGGGATCGGAGCCTGCTGAGGGATTAGGCCGGTGCCGGGGCCAGCGAGGCCAGGATTGGAGCCTGCCATGAGGCAAGGCCGGTGCTGGGGCCTCCGAGGCCGGGATTGGAGCCTGCTGAGGGGTTAGGCCGGTGCCAGGTCCAGCTTGGCTGGGATTGGAGCCTGCAGTGAGGCAAGGCCGCTACTGAGGCCTCCGAGGCCGGGATCAGAACCTGCCAAGTGTTTAGGCTGGTGCTGGGGCCAGCAAGGCTGGGATTAGAGCCTGCCATGAGGCAAGGCCAGTGCTGGGGCCTCCAAGTCTGGGATCGGAGCCTGCAGAGGGGTCCACTTCTCCATATCCTCACCAGCATTTGTTGTTGTTTGTGTTTTGAATGATTGCCATTCTAGTTGGAGTTAGGTGAAATCTCAAGGTAGTTTTGATTTGCATCTCTCTGATTACTAATGATGTTGATCATTTTTTCATGCATTCATTGGACATTTGAATTTCTTCTTTCATGAAGTGTCTATTTAGTTCACTTGCCCATTTTTGGAGTGGGTTATTTGTTTTCCAAATGAATTTAGAACTGATTTTTCTATGTCTATAAGAAATGACTTTGGTAATTTAATGGGTATTGTTTTAATCTATAAATCACTTTTGGAAGTATGGCCATTTTGATGGTATTTATTCTGCCTACCTATGAACATGGAAGATTCTTCCATCTTCTAAAGTCTTCAATTTCTCTTTTCAATGTTTTATAATTTTCTTTGTAGAGGTCTTTTACCTCCTTGGTTAAGTTTATTGCTAAGCATTTTATTTTTCTGTGGGTGATCCTGAGTGGAAGTGTTTTCTGGATTCCTTTTTCAGTGGATTTATGGTTGGTGTACAGAAAAACTTTCAATTTTTTAAGATTGATTTTGTATCCAGATACTGCTGAATTTGTTGATCAGTTCTATAAGCCTTTTGGTTGAGTTTGTTGGTTCTTCTATATATAGTATGTCATTTGCAAATAGTGAAAGTTTGAGTTCTTCTTTTCCTATTTGTACCCCTCTGATTTCCTTTTCTTGCCTTATTACTCTGGCTAGAGTCTCAAGTACTATATTGAAAAGGGGTGGTGATAATGGACATCCTTGTCTTGTTCCTGTTTTTCCCCACTGAATATGATGTTGGCTGTGGGCCTATTGTAGATTGCCTTTATGATGCTGAGGTATGTTCCTTCTATTCCGATTCTCTGCAGTACTTCTAGCATAAATGAATCTTAGATTTTGTCAAAAGCTTTTTCAGCATCTGTGGAGCATCATTAGTATCCTTTTGTGTACAAGAAAATTAAAGCCCAGAGAAGTTAAAAAATAAGAGTTTAAAAAAATTACATAGTAAATAAATGAGTGAACTAAACTTTAACTGCTGGCGCTCTGCCTCCCTCCTATACTCAGCCACTGGGAGCTACTCTGCCTCTGTATTTGGAAGAATCCTTAACCATGCACTCAATAATTGTTTTATTTCTCTCATATCTTTAAAAACAAAGAAAAAATTTTTTACTTAGTTGAAGGCAAGGATTATGGTAGCTAAAAATAAATAAATAAAGCCAGGCATGGTAACACACGCTTGTAATCCCCATGCTTGGGAGGCTGAGACAGGAGGATCATACGGGTTTGAAGCCAGCCTCAGCTACTTAGTGAGGCTCTCAGCAACCTAGTGAGACCCTGTTTCCAAATAAAATATTTTTAAAAAGGTCTGGGAGTATAGCCCGGAGGTAGAAAGCCTCTGGGTTCCACCCCCAGTACCACCAAAAATAAATAAATAAATAAATAAAAATAACTAAATAAGCTAATAGGCCAATATTTCAGTTTCTTCCCTTCTTTTTAATTTTCTGAAGATTAGATTATTAGTTAGAATTCTTTATTTTGTACAAGAGACCTCAAATCAAACTGGCCTAAATATAAAAAGTTAGAAAATGAAAACAGTGGGAATCTCCCTGGTTGCTTCAAACTCTTCCCCCACCCCTGCCGGTAAAACAACTGCTGAGTCAGGAGCTTTGATCATTTACACCTTGACTCAGAAGTGAGACCATGGTGTCTAGCTTTTCTTCTCACAGTGCTAAGCAGAGAACTCATTGTGTGGCTTTCTGTTTCACGTTCACAATGGAAACACTGGGTATGAAGTAGAGCAATGTGCTTAAGATGATGAGGGCCCCACCCAGATCAAAGAGCCGAGGGTCTCAGGATGGAGACGGGAGGAGCTTCCCACAGTCTTGTTAGGTCGCCTGTGGCTGGGGGAGGGAAATGAGGCATTAGTGTAGAAGGGGCAGGGAGCACCTATCCAGTGTGACAAAAAAAACTTCTGGAACTAAATGGTGGTGATGGTTGTAGAGCGCCGTGAATGTACCTATTGCCACTAAATTATACACATTGACGCATATGACCAATTTTATGTTATTGTTATTTTACCACATTATGGTTTGGGTTTTCAATGTCTCCCTCCCCCCAGAAAAGTTCATGCTTTAAAAGCATGGTCCCCCAATGCAGGAAGATTCAGAGGTGAGGCATGGCTGGAGGATGTCGGTTGCTGGGGATGTGGTGTTGGAGACTATATATGGCCCTAGGCCCCTCTTCTTACTCTCCCTGATGCCGGCTGCCTGACAGAGTGGCTGTTCCCTGGCATGTGCCCTGCCACCACGGTTGCTGCCTTGGAACCAGCCAACCATGGACTGAACCTCTAAATCTATGAGCCAGATTGGCTTTTTCTCCTCTAAATTGTGCATATTAGGTATTTTGGCCACAGAGACAGAAACGTGACTGAAATACAAGAGGTCATTAAAAAATAAAAGAAAAACTCTATAAACACATTTTATCTCCCCGGCATCCAAAGCCCATTGGTAATGCACTCCCAGAGTGTCCCTTGTTGATGCAGACAGCCACTGAGCGCCCTCCCTAACCACTGATGCAGGGCCCATGGGCACAGAAAGAGACCTGCCAAATGTCCATGGAGAGAATTCTGTTCACATTGGACAGAGCACTAACTTGTGATTGGTCTCAGGAGACATGGTGTTACTGATGGGGGCCAAGAACCCTCCTTATCTTACACTTCCAGAGATTACATACAGGGAAATGACTAGTCGAATCACTTATTGGTGGTTTGAATGGAAAAATATATTTTTTGTATATATTGGGCTCCTTATTATATATATATATATATATATATATATATATATATATATATATATATTGGGGTCCCTAACTGATACTGTCTTGTGGATAGAGGGGAACAATTTGGGGAGGGGTAGGCTGACAGTCACAACGGGAAGCGGCTGTGCACCTAGAGGAGTTGGCCTTCTCCCATGAGTCTGTGCACTTAGAGGAGTTGGCCTTCTCCCATGAGTCTATGCACTTTGATCCCTCCCCAGAAGCCTCAGCAAACCCAAAGAGCACCAGGGCTTGACCTCCTGAAAGCTACAACACAGGTGAGCAGATTTCTCTCTGATAAAAGCCAGTCAATTGCATCGTTTCTCCAGCAAGGGGAAGACCCAGTCTAAGAGACACCTCCCTGCAAGGTGAGTGTATGGTAATTGGATGTTTGGAGTAGCTATTGTTTAAAAACAATGAATTTGCATCCATTACATCCAGTGTCAACTTCAGAAAGATTATTTTTTATCGTGTCTGCTTTTGTGCACCTAAGCTGGAAAATGTGGGCTGTGACAACCAAGCATAAAAAAAATAAATAAAAACAGATTTGCATGTTGTTGGGTTGTAAGAGCGCTTTGATTGTTGAAGAGGCCAGATAATGCTGTCAGGCTCCCAGCAGACTGAGCAACACCCCAGACACAGCGGATGGGCTTCCGGTGTGGCTGACAAAAAACATGTAGTTGGCGCAGGTTCAAAGAGTTGGGAATATCTCAAGTAAAAACACAAGCCTGCATCTTGATAAGAGGACATCGCTGCAAAGAGAAATGCATGGAAAGAAAGAAAATGACCTTGAATCTATAGAAAATGCTACATGACTCAGAATTGTAAAATGCCCAAAAGAAAGAAAATGTGCATCTCAAATGCAAGTTTTGGAGGCAGCAAGGGCTGAGTTTGTCTGCTTGCCATAGATGAAGAAGAGAAAAGGGTCACCAACCGCACGGATTGTTACAGTTGGCGGAACTGTTCTGGGGACACTGTTGGGCTCCCGGAAACTGTCCCAGTTACCATGTGAGAGAGATTTAACCTCAGGTTCTTGCTCTGAACTAGGTATAGATAAAACACTAGTCTGAACTCTTGCTGAAAGCGTAAATGAGCTTATTATTACAAAGGTGAAAATATAGAATATAGCTTAAAGTAAGCACTATGCCATGAAGGGTGACATATCGGAATGACTTGAAGTCACTGATAATTCCTGGATACAGAGTATTTTATAACCAGTTTTCTGACCCAACTAGATCTGTCCTTTCTCAAGGGCAGATCTTTTGATATGGAGATTCCTCACTGTAGACCTGCACTGTCTCTGGCACAGACCCCACGCCTTTTGTTACATTCCAGAATGTGTTAAGTTGCTTGTCAGGGGAGTCTGGGATTCCCCCACATCCTTGAGGAAGTTCGCTTCTCTTAAAAATGTAAAAAGATCCTAGGCTTTGGGCTCCTCCTATTATCTCACTAATTACCCTCGGCACCTGGAAATCTGCAGCCTTTCCTTGAAGCTCCTGGCCTTTGTTTTTTTTTTTTTAACTACCAAAGATATATTTTGAAAATTGAAAATATTTCCCAATACATTTTGGTGCCTCTTCCCAATACTGGTACATGGATGGCTAAGTGTAGGGACTTTATGAAGGAGATGATGTTTCTGTTTGCAAGTCTGAGCCTTTGCTTGTATAAATATGTGTAGGTTTTAGCTGACCTGTCTCCTTGATTTGAAATGTAGACTTTTGAAATACAAAGATATCTTTATGAAGAAAAAAACTGACTAGCAATCATTAAGACAAGGCTTACTACTTGAAGAAGTAAATAAAAATATTAAAAATGACACTTTTTAGTAAAAATGGCAAATGGAAACTTGCTGCTTTGAGAATTAAGTCTTCAGCAGAATGTGTCATATAGTTGCAGAGGTATCGAAAGGAAGGACATCAGTGGTTCTGGAGGAAGACCAGCACCCTCTGAGAGCATTCACAGTGCTTTGAATTCTGTGCCCCAACTTCTCCATTTATGCAAAATTCCTCAGAATAGTCGAATGAATGACCTGCCTCTGGGCTTTTCCTTTAATCTTTATCTGCAAATGTGTCCTTGGTGGGGGTGGGGGGACTAGATAAGAGACTGTATTGGTCAGGGTTCACTGGAGTAACAGAACTCACAGGACACATATATGGTAAAAGGGGATTTATCAGATCAGCTTACAGTCCAAAACAGTGTTGTCCCAAGTTGCCAACTTGGGAGGAACTGGCAGCTAGCTGGTCAAGGGGCCAAGAGCTGGAGTCTCAGAATCAGAGCGACCACTCATTCAGTCCCAGTCCACGATGCGAAGGCCAGGAAACTCTGGAGAAACAGTAGCGAAGGTCCATTTTAGGAAACTGAAGGCCAATATCTCAGGTGAGAGCAGAAGCGCTTTCTTCAGGAAGAACCACGCAGGCCTTCTCTCAGCTTTCTCCTTCTTTTATCCAGATTCTGCTCCTACCAGAATCGTACTGGGCATATTCAGGGCAGAACTACCCCTTCAGTCTGCCATTACCTAAACCCAGCACCACACCAACACACCCAGAGGCACATCATCTATGGTGCCACATGATCCAGTCAGGTTGACAATTCAGACCAACCATCACAGAAGCCATATTTTCTTCATCACTCAATTCTGTTTTGCAGCCACCTAACTTAAACTCACAGTGGACACCCAATAACTATTTGCTTTTTTCCACCACTGTGCCAATACCCCAGATTTGAGAAGGGGATTTTCCACAGAGGTTAACGTTTCCTGACACTTCACATCCATGTCTGACTACATTCAGATAGTTATATCTTGCTCCAATTCCATGATCCAATATTTGTCCTAAAAACTTTTCCAAAGGCTTTCTTTTTGATAATAGTTTTCAATAGGAAAGGCATTTCTGAAATATCCAGCTGTAGTATGATAGTATAAATAATAGTTAACTAAATTATACCCTTTGTGTATTTGCTAAGAGTAAAAGAGTTTTTTTTTTTTCCCAGCAGGCTGAAAGGTTACAAACTTACAACTTGCCGGCAAGCATTTAATATATCAAAATAGATGAAAAATGAAATCCTGAGAGGCTGAAACAAATATTTTTTTCTTCTAGATACTGTGACTTATCTGTTCGGACTTCTAAAGTCATGGCAAGTCTGTCAGTATCCCCACCACCACCTTTGGCCAGGCACTTACCCACATAGAGGAAAAGAACTTTGTGCAATTTTCTAATTAAACACAAGAGGGCAGGTTTTGCTTTATTGTAAGCCTAATCCATCTGAGGCAATCAGGAAGGCCACTGTGCTAATTGCAAATTCAGAAACACTCAACTACACACAAAGTGCATGAGTAATCAGGCTGGCTAACTCTGGCAATGAGATTGCTATGATTTTAATAAAAGGGCCAAGATCAAGCCTTCCTACTTAGATTTATTTACAACACAAAGAACAATTACACTTGGAAGGCACCGTGATAGCTCTAGTATATGTGATGTTTGTAAACAGTCAGAGAAGCAGAGAATGGCTAAAAGCAGAAAGGACCCAGTTCAGTCATTTTATATCCAAGAAGTCTGACTTGAATTAATGCAGCAAATAACACAAGTGTGTTAATGGTTTCTATCGAATTAATGTATTTGGGTGAAAATATACACAGCATCCAGGCCTTCAATAGGAGCTTTAGTTTTTGTTTGCTTTGTTTTATTTTGGGAAACTTGAGCACATTCTCACAGTTTTCCGAGGTGTTATTTTCAAGATTTCACGAAGCTACCTGCCAAAGCGTAATTAAACTCTCTGGGTTATTATCGGCGTGAACTGCGACAACTTAAGTCCAAGCAGAGGCAGGCAGCCCTCGGTATCAGTGAGTTACACACCAGCAGATTCAACTACCCCAGGATGGAAACTGTTGGGGGGAAAACTGCACCTGTACCAAACATGTGCAGACTTTTGTTTTGCTTCCTATCATTTCCTAAACGATACAGCATAACTATTTACACGGCACTTTTATCGGATTAGACATCTTAAGTAACCTAGAGATGGTTTGAAATACACAGCTATATGCACATGCCATACCATCTCATATAAGGGACTTGGGCATTGTTTAATCTGAATATCCTGGTGGGAGGGGTCCTAGAATCGATACTTCATAGAAACCCCCAAACAGTTGTCCTGCTCCAGAGTTTTCCAAAGCGATGCTGTTTGAGTCCATCAGTGTGAGAGAACATTGCTTTGCCTGAATAAATGATTTTCCCACTCACTCCTTCCACTGAAGGATATCAGACAATGGAGGAACTTAAAAAGTAATGTGCGAGGTCTTAGGGGAAAGGAGGGTGAAATCTTAGCATCCTGTCGTAGTCCCGATCGATGGGGGAACTGAGGCCCGCCAATGGTGGGAAGAAGAGGCGTCTAGAAAGAAAATATGGCTGGAGTGGCCCCTTGTGTTAGGTTGGATGAAGTAAAAAACATGTGCTTGGGAAGCTGAGACAGGAGGATCGCGCAGGTTCGAAGCCAGCCTCAGCTACTTAGGCTCTCAGCAACTTAGTGAGACCCTGTTTCCAAATAAAGTATAAAATAGGTCTGGGAATATAGCCCGGAGGTAGAAAAGCCCCTGGGTTCCATCCCCAGTACAAAAAAAAATACAAAAAAAAAACAACCTAATGTGAGTACACCTTGAAATCTGAAAGATAGATTGTTGTTAATTTCACAGCAGAGATATAAGACTCCACTCTCTTCACTCTTATGTGTTTTATCTAATAAAAATTAATATACATGCCGGAGGCCCTGAATGAAAAGTTCTACTTTGAGACTGGTTCTGCTTTGAGATTGCTTCATTCACTCATTCATTCAAAAAAATATCTATAGAGTACTCAAGATAGCAAGACACTATAGAAATTGCAAGACTTCAACCTTAGATTTTGCCATTGCATTGGGGAAAATTATCGCCTGTCACTGCGGGAGTGGGGGGTCACTCTTTTATACACCTTTTTTCAATTAACCACCAGCATTTTCTGAGTACTTAAGGCACGAGGCTTTGATATAAAGCCAGTGGAGTTGTGCAGAGGGATGTGCCCCTTGACCTCTGACTGCATCACCATTTCCTCACTGGCTCTAAATTCTTTTGTCTGCAGCTTCCTGACAGGGTGACTGGCCTTGGAGGCTCAGCCAGAGGCTCAGCAAGTTACTTGCTATTTGAAAGAAACCCTTCACCTGGGGAAAGGTTGGTATCTTCTCTGCCTGTACAATGGAGACCCAGGAAGTAGTAACTGCTTGCAAACTCACCCAAAAAGTAAAATACATGTGTAAGAACTGTTTTCTTTTCCTTTTTTTGTGGTACTGGGGATGGAACCCAGGGGCATTCTGCCTCTGTGCTACACTCCCAGCCCTATTTTTTAGTCTTTTTTTTTTTTTTTTTTTTGAAACACAGTCTCACTGAGTTGTGAAGAGCCTTGCTAAGTAGCTGAGGCTGTCTGTGAACTGCGATCCTCTAGTCTCCACCTCCCAAATGCTGGGATTTCAAGTATGCACCACCATGCCCAGCCAAGAACCAATTTTCAAAAGTAGAGTAATTATTTTGTATTTTCTCTTCTCTCTCTCTCTCTCTCTCTTTCTTTCTTTCTTTCTTCTTTCTCCTTTCTTTCATTTTTTGTGGAACTAGAGATTGAATCCAGAGGCATTCTATTTCCAAGCTATACGCCCAGCCCTATTTTTTCTTCTTTATTTTGAAACAGGATCTCACTAATTTTCAGAGGCCCTCACTAAGTAGCTGAGGTTGGCAATGAACCTGCAATCCTCCTGTCTCAGCCTCCCAAGTACTGAGATTACAAGCATGTGGCACCACACCCAGCTCATTATTATATTTTTCTATGTACATATATTTTCATATACCAATGTTGGAAGCCCAAAAGAGAGGTATTGATTCATGTAACATTGAAACTGAGTCAGGAGTCACAAAGGAGGCAAAAAACAGCCAAGTTTTGTGTGAGACCAAGCCTCTTTAATTAATTGGCACCTTTCAGTGAGCTCTGCCGACCATGAGGAAAGGAGCCGATCAGTCAGCAGAGTTGTACTGACTGGTCAGCAGAGTTGCACTGCAGAGAGGAAATGAGAATATTTATGTAGCCGGGGTCTTGAGGTGGGGCTAGCAAGGTGGGAGAATACCAGTCCTCTTGCGACATCTAGGGTCTGCCTCATCTCCGCTTCTGACTTCTGGGGTTCCAGCTCCTGTCCCAGCTGCGGGGTCCCATGATGGAAGGAGGGAAGGGACTGAGGGGGAAGAGATCAGACCTATCATTCTGGCCTTTTGGTGATATTGGTTGATGACTCTGTCAATAACTATCTGCTGTCAGAGGGGACATTGTTATAGGGGCCCCTTGGCCAAGAGAAGTCAGGTATTCTGAAGTGGGCAGGTGGGAGTATGGCTGCAGCAGAATTGATTGAAGACTACCCTGGATAGCTCAATAATGCATGTTAGAATGAACTTTAGCAGACAAGGGGCTATTAAAAAGAAAAGGCAAATCATGAGAACAGGTCCCAGGAGGGGAAGGAGCCAAGCAGCTACTGGCTCTTGGAACCCTTCCAGATAGGAGGTAGACTGTCAATATCATGTTTTTAGATCCTCGCTTGACCTGGTCAGAGTTTGGACATTTTCCTCCACTAGACCAGATTCATTAATGTAATGGCAACATTTTCCCTGAGAAAGAGACAAACACCTCACTTTTCAGCAATGAATAAATCCAAAACCCGTCTATTTTGGAGGGCTACCCTAGCAAGGGAGGTAATTTGTCATTGAAGGGAGGCCAAAGAGGAGGTTGTAGATTCAAGGGCCACTTGAAGTCACCTCTACTTAAGTTAGGCAATATGGGTCAGTCTGGTCAAATGGAAAACATGCTATTGGGTCAGGAGCATCAGTAACAGAATTTAGAGAGAGAGTCCAGTCCTTATGGCTGTCTGGCATCCAGAGGAGAGAGGGAGAGAGGGAGAGAGGGAGAGAGGGAGAGAGAGAGAGAGAGAGAGAGAGAGAGAGAGAGAGAGAGAGAGAGAGAGAGAGAGAGAGAGGAGAGAGAGAAGAGGAGAGGAGAGGAGAGGAGAGGAGAGGAGAGGAGAGGAGAGGAGAGGAGAGGAGAGGAGAGAGAACGAACTGTGTGCTGATCCCACTGTGGTCAATATGGGATGTGGGAGCTTCCAAGAAATTATAAGGGCCTGTGCCACCTGTTGAGAAACCTTAGAAATAAAAGGTCCATTATCAGACTGTAAGGAATTAGGGAGTCCAAACCAAGGGATAATATCCAAGCATAGAACATTGGCCACCATGCTGGCTGTCTCATCCTTTGAGGGGAAAGTCTCTACCCAACCTGTTAGGGTGTCAACCATGGTAAGAAGATATTTTAGTTTTTTTTGTGAGAGGGCATATGAGTGAAATCAATTTGCCAGTCCTGTCCTGGCAAAAGTCCTCTCATTTGGTGGATAGAAAAAGAAAGGCATAGGCCTCCTTGGGGAGAAATAGTGGCACAAGTAGGACAGGAGGCACTGACTTTACTAATTAGCTATTGCAGGAAGGGAGAATAAAACAAGGGGTTCAGGAAATGTTTAAGTGCCATAGGCCCAACATGTAGGGAATTAGCTTAACGACTGCTTCGTCCTGAGCCTCAGGCATGGCAATTTTGTTCTGTATCATAAAAAGGAGATTGGCTTACCCTCTACCTTGAGAGTTACTCTGGACTTGCTAAGAGTAATCAGGATTAATGAGTCTGGGAGCCGTCAGTCTTTGGCCAGGTGGAGTAGGGCCAGCAGCGGGGCCTGGTCTGGGAGGGTGGTCCCCCTGTGTTGAGGCACCGAGGGCTCCCCTCTTTTCCAAGGGCAGTCACTTTTCCAGTGGCCCTCCTGACTGTATGCGGAACATGGTCTGGTTGGTGGGTGTGGCTGAGGGCAGTGCTTAGCCCAGTGTCCTTCCTTGCCACATTTGAAGCAGGCTCCTGGAGGTAGTTGTCATTGCTGTCATCCGCCCCTATGTGGCGCTTATCATCCAGAGGGCTGAGCCTCTACTGCCGGCCACAGGGCTGCTACCAAGGTGCAGGCTTGCAAATCTGCTTTTTGGCAGAGCTAAATTATATGCTCCACTTCATCCTGTTTCTCTTGGGAATTAAAAACTTTAAATGAGCCGGGCGTGGTGACACACGCTTCTAATCCCCCACACCTGGGAGGCAGAGACAGGAGGATCATGCAGGTTCAAAGCCATCCATATATATATGGGTCTGGGATTGTAGGCTGGAGGCAGAAGGGCTTCCAGAAACCCCAGTACCACCAAAAAATAAAAACTTTAAATGCCATGTTCACCAAATCTCAAATAAGATCTGAGGACCATCCTCTGCCTTTTAAAATTTTTTCTGAATGTCAGAGATAGATTGGCTAATGAAATGGGTTTCCGACACTACAGATTCCACCTCAGTGGATGGATCTAAGTGAGTACAGAGGTTGAAAGCCTCCTGAAGCCAATTAAGAAAAACAGCTGGGTTTTCACCTGGACCTTCGGTGATTTCCTTAAGTTTATCATAGTTGACCACCATAAGGGAAGCAGCCCCCGTGCCATCAAGGAGGCATCGGATCACATGGTCTCTCCTTTTCAATCCCTCACCCCCCCCCCATTTGGGGCTGGCTGGTAATCCCAATGAAGATCTTCAGAAGGTACCGCAGCTGCTCTAGTAAGGAGGGGAGGGCAGGGTTAGTCCCTTAAGGGAGGATGGCGGGGGTGGGGGGAGGAGCAGGTTAGAGTGAGAGCCTTAGGGTAGGGTGGTGGTCAGCGGTGAGGAGTGATCCTGGGGATCAGGGGTGGAATCAGAAGATGGCACTTGTAACTCGGCAAAGTCACAAGATGGCAACTGTGACTCAGCAGAATTATAAAATGGCAGCCAATGGGGGAGAGGGTCAAAGGTTGGGAGGTGTCCCTAGTCAGTAGGACTTGGGTGGAAGTGAGAACAAAGGGAGGGATGGGAGTGCAAGAAAAAGAAGGCCTGGACATAAAGGACTTCCGACCATTTACCAGACTGCTTACCAGAGTTGATGAGATTGGTCAGGATATTAAAATCCAGCATTCAGTTTTCAGGCCAGAGATCCATTATCCAATTTGTACTGAGACTATGCCAAGTTACAATAGAAATGGAGGCGCAGGGCATAAATCCTCCAATAGCCCCAGGGTCCAGAGATTAGTGAGGAGATAGCCCACTGAGGACTGGGAATCTATTTCGGAATTTTGGCTTCCTATGTCTGGTATGTGGGCGAGAACACAGAACAGGAGACAGGCGTCCCCGTTATCCTGGTCAATGTCCGGGAATGGGGCAAAGAGGATGGGAGAGACATCTCCACTCCCTTCTCAAGCCCAGAGGACAACCTGGTTGTGCAGATGACCCACTGACTAAAGGAAGGGAAGGAAACTCACCCTGTCCAAGAGCGGTCAGTCCAATTAAGGGTCAGAGAGTCCAGGTTCCTGGGAGAAAAGAAGAGGGCTCCCCTCAGGGGCCTGGTAGAACTACCAGGAAGTCTCAGGGGCTCAGGGATGATTAAAAAAAATAAGTAAACCCTCCCCAGTTTGGCAACAGATGTAACGTTGAAATTGAGTCAGGGGTTACAAAGGAGGCAAAATACGGCAAAGGTGTGTGATACCAAGCCCTTTTTATTAAAGGTTTGTGGCTCCTGGTCGAGGTCTGCAGACTGATATTGGGGAAAGGCTATCAGTCTGCAGAGTCGTGCTGCAGAGAGGAAGTGAGGGTATTTATGTAGTTGGGGTCTTGGGGTGGGGTTAGCAAGGCGGGGGAATGCCAGTCTTCTCATGACATCTGGAGTCTGCCCTATCTCCACTTCTGACTTCTGGGGTTCCACCTCCTGTCCCAGCTGCAGGGTCCTGTGATGGAAGGAGGGAAGAGACTGAGGGGAAGGGACCCAACCTATCAATTTACACAAATAGAAAAAGTAACCCCCCAAGATAAAAAATAAAGTCCACAAAATAGTTATTTTAAGTTTCCTCTTTAATAAGTTTTCTATTAGTTAGAGTAAGATTAAAATTATTTGTTAGAAGTATTATCATTAACAATGTTAAATCCTAACCAAGATACAAATTAATGTCAGAGAACTTTAGACACAGAAATTGAAGTCACAAAAGATGTTATTGGATCTCATTCCACTTATGAATGTCAGCTTTATAAAAGTATTTCTACTGAAATCTTAATTCATATATATGTAATTTTTAATATACAGGATAAAAGCATATAAAGTGATCTGTTCATTTTCAAGGTTGAATTTTTCCCCATAATTGAGAAGTATAGCCCTGTAATGCCCAGTGACATTTTCTGAGTTTATTTGTATAATATTCAATGTAAGCAAATACCAACTTTTTATTCTGCAAGTTTATCTTACTTTTAGAGTTATTAAAAGACATTCCTCATTGATTTATTATAAGGTTAGAAAATGTTAGAAAATTGCATTACTCTTATGTGAATTAGAAAATTATTTCTTTAAGGAAGACATTGTAAAACATAGTATTTATAAAAAACTGCATACTAAAGAGTAGCTAAGTATAAATGATTTATATTTATCTCTATCTCAGATCTTGCTTTAACTGAATCTTACAATGAATATAATGCATAAAAATTCTGATATACCTGAAAGATAAGCTAAAAGTGGTTATTTTCTTTATAGAATTATTCATAATTCATAATAATTCATCTATGCAAAGGTGATTTCCCTTGGTATTTTTAACAAATAATTGATTTATATGCAGCTTTTCAGGAGCATATCTACCATGGACAATTACATATTAATTTTAATATATTTCTCTTCCAGCTTAAAAACAGAATGCAAAAATGTATTCCCCAACAACCTTGAGCTCACAGCATAAACTTTCCAGAGAGGCTCTTGTGAACAATACATTGCCGTATTTTCCATGAATACTGTTAGTGGCAATATTGAAATTGAAATCTGTGCATCTGGCTATGGCTACAAAGTCGCTGCTGGGCTTGACCCCATGAAGGATGTTGGGTAATTTGGGCTGTTACGGCTGAGCCTACTCTCAGATACACTTGTAACTTTATGAGACTTGGACTCAAAATCAGTCCCAAGAGGGCATTGCCGATTTCTCTGGATTTGGTGGTCCGTTCCAGGGATAGCACTAGTTCTTGGTGAATCTTTCCTCCTCTTGGCCTCCGAATACAGAAGGCGGCTCCAGAGTCCTCTAAACACCCATTATTTACACACGTATTCCAGCAGAGAGGGGCTGAAATAAAACTACAGAGGAGCCGCCCTCCAGGACTTCAGCCCACTCCTGATGCACAGAGAGGAGCAGATGACATTTGCCTTGAAATCTCATTATCTATTAACTTCTCAGAAGTGGGGACTACCAGTGATAAGTCTGAACATCAAGGTGACAGTGGAAAATTAGGTAGCAGAATACAGCCATTGAATTCTGGATCATTGTATTTTGAACAGATGGCTTGCTTTCAAATGATAAGACTGCAATGATTAGAATGAGTAAGTAGCTATCAGTAGAGTACAACACTAATAAATCTAGAGTCAACTCTTAAAAATAAACCAAATGTATTAAATGTGAATGATTTTTCATCTGAGGCTTCCTAGAAAAGGCATTGGTTCAGGATCAGCCAAATGAGACCTCGGTGTAATGGGACTCTAATCAAATTGTCTCACCAGCCTTCTCCCCCCCCCCACCCCCAGTCCCAGAGTGATACCATACTTGTTAGCAGGTTTAGAACAGTATGTTAATTAACTAGGGAACACTATAATTTTATCCCCTTATCTGTTTACTTATCACTATAGGATCAGTGCTTACGCAGCAACTGAATCTTTTTAATAGACCTACTGTTAAGAACTATGAATTTTATTTTATTTGTGGTACTGGGGATTGAACCCAGAGGCATTGTATCTCCGAGCTATATCTCCAGTCCTTTTTTTTTTTTTTTTAATTGAAACAGGGTCTCATTAGGTTGATGAGAGTCTCAGTACTTCCTGAGGCTGTCCCCATACTTGCAATCCTCCTGTCTCAGTCTCCCAAACATTGTGATTAAGGGTGTTGCCACCAGGCCAATCTAAGAACTGCACATTTTAAATAAATTCTGTAAAGTCTAACTAGGTGGATCATTTATCCATTCTTCATCTTGTATGGAAACTAAGGTTATTTTTTTTTATTTTCAATACTGGAGAGAAAATGACAGAAAGAAAGAAGAAACAAGAGCCCAAAGAAAATGATCAGGAGGGATCCTAAAACATAGTTCATAGCAAAAGGGGGCCTTGGGGATTCATCTAGTACTTGTAGCCCTGCTATGGTCTGGATGTGATTGGAGTGTCTCTCAAGGCTTTATGTGTTGAGATTTAATTTCTGTTATAAGGTATTAAAAGAGTGGAAAAACATCCAGATACGGTGTTAGAGGTGGGCCCTTGGGAAGTGATTATGACTAGATGTGATTGCAGTAGAGCCTCCGGGTCGAATCCTGATGGCTTTCTGAAAAGAGGGAGACATTATGCACACACACGTGTGTTCCCCGTCTCTGGCCATGCGACGCTCTACGTCATGTTGGAACTCTTCCAACAAGAAGACCACTGCCAGATCTAGTCCCTGGACCTTGCATCAACACAACTACAAACCAAAATAAACTTTTTCTTTCTTTATAAAGTGGGGCTACCTCAGGTATTTTGGTAATGAGAAGCTGATACACATCTCGCACCCCTTTGCCACTACAGAGACATTTGAGCTGAAAAGAACCATGGTCTTATCCAGGTCTCAGGTTATGCTAATCTGCAAATTTAAATGAATCAATTTTTATATTTATTTATTTATTTATTTATTTATTTATTTATTTATTTTTGGTGGTACTGGGGATGGAACCCTTCTACCTCCGGGCTACACTCCCAGACTTATTTTATATTTTTTTATTTGGAAACAGGGTCTCTTAAGCCAGCAAGGCTGGCTTGGAACCTCCGTGATCCTCCTGGCTCCGCCTCCCAAGCACGGGGATTACAAGTGTGTGCCACCACGCCCGGCTAAATGAATCCATTTGATGACTTTTTAAAATTTACTTTTGGTGCTTTCAATATGGAAAATTCCTATGAGACACCACAAATTTGTCATCTCTGCCTTAATTTGATGATAGAGATAGCCCAAAGCACTTTAGCTTGAGTTTTTTTGGTAAACAAATAAGCAAGCCAGAAACTTCAGCTAAGCATCTTCTGTATGTGGGATCATCATTAGTGTAGGAGAAACTACGTCAGAGATCTTCAGCAGAGGAGGAACCATGAGAATTTGTATGGTTGTTGTCCAGGTCCGAACTGTGGCTTGGCCACCCTCTTCTCCATTGGCCACCCTCTTCTCCATTGGCCACCCTCTTCTCTAGGTAGCACCACGAGCATCCTAGGCTTCCTCTGTGTATCTCTTGTGGCTTAAGTTTGTCTCCATGAGGGGTGAGTATCCTTTTCGAAGTCTTCTGTACTGCAAGAAAACCAGCAGCCCAAAAAGAGCCACTAAAGCCACCAGTGTTCCCATAACCACTGAGAGCATTGTGGTCCAACCTGGAGTTTCTTCAACTGAAATAAAAGCAGAAGAGAAGGTTCTAAAATCACCATTTAACAGTTTCAGAACAGTTTTTTTTTTAATTGGTGCACTGTATTCATACATCATAGTGGGATACAAACTTTTGTAGACATACATGCACACATTGCCCAGTCAGCCCCCACCCGATCCCCACCCCATTCTCTCCCCATCCCTCCCTCCCATGCTTGGCTTAGTGATTGACATCTAGTATTATAGCAATTTATCCACAATTAAAAATGATAAACTCACATAACAGTTTCATTTGTCTGATACCAAGCTTTTGATGACCTAAAGATAACATTTCAATATTTCTTTTTGCTTTCTTTCTTACCAGAGAATATTTTTTTTCTATTTTTTAGGTGAAACTATCATATATTTATATATTTATTTTTCAGAAAAAAAAAACTATCCTAATATGGAATATGGACTCTAGGTACCCACAACGATCTTGAAAAAGAACAAAGCTAGAAGATGTATATTTTCTGATTTCAAGCCATATAAAGCTACAATAATTGAAACAGTGTAGTAATATTCTAAAGGCAGATATATAAACCATTGGAGTTAACTAAAAGCCTAGAGCTAAATTCTTCCCTATATTGTCAAGTTATTTTTGACAAGGTTTCCACGAACATTTGGTGGTGGGAATAATAATCTTTTAACTAAATATTATTGAAAAATAATAATTACATGGAAAAGAATAAAATTGGACCCTTACCTAATCCCATATACAAATATTAACTCAAAATAGATAAAAGACCTAAATATAAATCTTAAGACTATAAACTTTTAGGAGAAAATCTGGGTTATAAAACCTCACAACATTGAAATTGGCAGTGATTTCTTGGTTATGATTTCAATGGCACAGGCAACAGAAGAGTATACAAACTCCCTAAAAAAATAAAAAACATATTGTATATCCAAAGACAATGTAAACAGAGTTAAAAGTTACTAATAGAATGGGATAAAATATTTCCAAATGCTATATCTGAAGGTATATTAATATTCCAACTAGAAATCCTAAAAATTAACAAACAATAAAGGCAAACAATACCCTTTAGAGATTGGTAAAAGACTAACATAAATAATGAATCTCCACAGATAACCAATCTTAGTTGTCTGTTGGATGGAAAATCTTGTTTCTCTAGTTCTGATGTGTGTTATCTATTTCTTCTTTGTAGTTAATCTCTTTAAGTATTTTCTCTAGTGCTGGTTTTGAAGACATAAATTCCTTCAGTTTCTGTTTGTCATGGAAGCTTCTTATTTCTCCATCTAATTTGATAGAAAGTTTTGCTGGGTAGGAAATTTTTGGCTGGAAGTTGTTTTCTTTCAAAATTGGGAATATGTTACTCCAAGCCCTTCTGGCTCTCATAACTTGGTTTGGGAAGTCTGGAGTGATTCTAATTGGTTTGCCTCTGAATGTCACTTGGCCCTTTGCTTTTGTTGCCTTTAAGATTCTCTGCTTGGCTTCCACATTGGTCATTTTGACAATTATGTGGCGTGGGGATCCTCTTCTCCGATCCTGTCTAAAGGGAGTTCTATAAGTTTCCTGGACCTGCGTATCGACCTCTTGCTCTATGTCTGGAAAATTTTCTGCTATTACTTCCTTGAAGAGATTGTTGATCCCTTTGGTTTCACTTTCTTTTTCCTCCTCTATTCCAATTATTCTTAGGTTAGCTCTCTTAAAATGGGCCCATATTTCTTCAATATCAGATTCCTGCTGTCGGATATTTTTTTCTAGATTAGAAATTATGCGTTCATTTTTGGAATGATTATCTTCGAAGAGCGAGATTCTGTTCTCCATGTGTTCTAATCGGTTGTTTGTGCTTTGAATTGAGGCCTTTACTTCATTAATTGCATCCTTTATCTCTTTTTGGCTCTCTCTGAGTTCTTTTCGAAGCACCTCTATTATTTCTACAGTTATTTTCCTGATTTGATCTTCTAGAAATCTCTGATTTTCAGTTTTATCAGGTTCTGATGTTGTGGGGTTGTGAGCATTGATTGCTCCAGTATTATTCCTCTTTCCCATGATTTCGGAAGTTTGTGCCTTCTCTGGGTTCTTCCCTTGGGTCACTATGACTTCACTTAAGGTGCTCTGGATCTCGAGTCTGTAGTATCTCAGACCCCACTACTCCTTTACTGGGTTGTATCACAGAGTCTCCGACCCAGAGAGTCGATAGAGGCTGCTTTAGACTGTGGGGGGTGCCAGGTTGCACGTTCTCCTATGGTGTGATATCTCTGCCACCGCCCCTCTCCCGCTGGGTCAAGTCCCAGTGAGTACAGTACTGGGATTTCTCCTCTGGAGCCCGCAATTTGACTCACTGTTCTTGAGTATGCAGATGTAGCTGTACTGGATTCGGTGAATTCTCTGCTGCTGCCGCCGGTGGCAATATGGCGCCGCTGCTACGCCCTCGGCTGTGGGGCTGGCGTTTTTTTTTCTTGGTTTTGATTCCCACTCTGAATCCCTGCAGCATGTGCTGAGCTCAGCCACTGCGAGCTTTAGATGCTTCCTGCGCCGAGAAATCCCGCCTGGCTGTTCCTCAGCGGCTCCCCTCGGCTTGTTGTGGCCGTCCCGTGAACTCGCCGGTGCCGCCAGCAGTATGGCTGCTGCCGCGTCCTGGGGCGTGAAGCCGCTTCCTCGGGCGTGAGGATATCCTCTGTGGCTCTGTTCTCAGTCCGCTTTCTCTCTGGAGCCTGGTGATTTTTTTGTTTTCCTGGTGATGTTGTTTTCTGGCTTTGAAAGGCGCTGATTTTGTAGTAATGGAGATTTGTTGTTAGTGGGGCTCTTAAGCCCTGCTTTTCTCGGTCGCCATCTTCCCGGAAGTTGTCCCAGAACAGTTTTTAAAAAGAAAGAATAAACGTATTTGCCTTTAGCGTGTATTTCTGTTGATAAAGCAAAACTACCCTTGCTCTTTCTTCACTATTTTCTCTTTCTTCATTATCTTTTGTGTCAACAACTGTTTTCCTGAGGAAACTGGAAATAGCACCCCATTATTTACATACAGCTTACTGCATTTTTAAAATTTGTTAAAATAAGCCGGGTGTGGTGCTGCATGCTTGTAATCCGCGCACTTGAGAGGCTGAGACAGGAGGATCGCACAAGTTCGAAGCCAGCCTCAGCTACTTAGTGAGGCTCTCAGGAACTTAGTGAGACCTTGTTTCCAAATAAAATATGAAATAGGTCTGGGAGTATAGCTTGGAGGTAGAAAGCCTCTGGGTTCCATGCCCAGTACCACCAAAATTAAAAAAAAATTTTTTTGCTAAAATAAATGCCTTGATGCAGAATAAACCCGCTAAGAAGTATATAAAAACTTTTGTTTTTATATATAGATGAGCTAGAAACTCATCTGTATATGTGCACACTAAAATGGTATTCAGGAATTGCTAAATATACAACCATCAGGTAGACATTTCTGCTTTGTTTTAATCTTTTTTTTTTATAGGTGATACATGTGTGAGGAGGATTAGATTTGTTCTTATAACAAGAGACACTCAGTAGCAGACACAGATATTTTTGTACCCATTTAAACAGCTGTAAATAAAATCTGAATCTTCCCATGATAAATCCAATCCTCGACTGACACATATTTTATAAGCATTCTTCCGCAAAATGAATAGATTCCATTTTTAATATACACATGTCTACTTCTCATTCTGTTAAAAAATTATCTTTTCCATAACCAGCTGTTATAAAAATTCCATTCTTTGAATTGGCTTCTGGTTCAATACCCTACACTCATCTCAATATATTATCTTCCTAGTCTTTTTCCTCCAACCCCACAGAGGGCCACGGCCCATGCTGACTAGATTCCTCCAAGAGGATTTTAATCTATCTCCTCCTGCTGTGAGCCAGCAGCACCATTGCCAGCCTCCTCTTCTTAAACACAGATTTTAATTCTGCCATTTCTTTGTTAAGGCACCCAAAATGATTGCTTTTTATTATTGTCCAAATCATCTCTGTAGCCTTTTTAAAATTATTTTTTAAACGGTGGTAACATACACAGAACATAAATTTTTTCCATCTTAACCATTTTTAGTGCAGTTCAGGGGCATTAAGCACATTCAGAATGTTGTGTGACCATCACTGCCATCTGTCCCCAGAACATTTCTCATCTTGCAAAACTGAAATGTTGCATCCATTAAATGGTAACTCCTCGCTCTCCCCTTCCTCTCCTGCTGACCACCATTCTCTTCTCTCTGAATTCAACTGTTCTTTATGCTCATAGAAGTGGAATCATGCAATATCTGTCCTACTGTCTAACTTATTGCACTTAGCTTAGTGTTCTGAATGTTTATCCTTATTGTAGCATATAACAATTACCCTTTAAAGCTGACTTATATTCTTTGGTATATATGGAACACAACTGTGTGCATTCATTCACCCACTGATGGCTTTTGGATGAACACAAGTGTACAAACATCTCTTCAGGACCCTCCTTTCAATTCTTTTGAATATGTGCCAAGAAGTGGAACTGCTAGAACATATGGTCATTCTACATTTAACTTTCTGAGGAATCCCCAGTGTTTTCCATAGTGGCTACATGACTTTCTATTCCCGCCAGCAATGTACAAAGGTTCCAATTTTCTCATGTCCTTACCAAGACTTCTTATTTTCTGCCTTTTTTGAGAGTTGACACTCTGATGGCTACAAGGTAGTATCTCATTAGGGTAACTGCCTCACTTTTAAGGACCTCTGTAATCAGCCGTCTTACAAATCAGACCTTAATTCACAGTAATCTTCTTCCTGGGCCTTCCACTGAAAGCCGGTATAGAGGCAAAAGGAGCTCTCTTTCTATCCTTGGGAAGTTTGATAATTTGAATTTATAGAACAAATTGACAATAGACTGACTAATGAGAGAAAGGGTATACAAATGCTAATATATACATGTATGGCAGTTAAGGTATGAAACTAAAAGGCCACCTGCTGAAGCTTAAATGCCCTCTTCATAGGAGGGAAGTAACTGGGCTGTAGGCAACTTCAGGGAAAGAGCAAATGATTTCAGGGGAGGTTAATAGGCCTAAGGAACAGACAACAATCTGGGACAAAGTTCACTGGGGCATTCAGGGGGCAATCTCCTCTAGTCTTGGTTCCTGCAGGTCAGTCTTCTAGAGGATTTGGCCTTGAGGTAGAAGGAGGGACTGCCCTTCCTGCATTTTAGGGGTATGAGGGGGATAAGAGAAAGCAGGGAGGGGCCAAGCTAGACAGAGAGACCTTGTTTCAGGCACTCAGCCTGCTGATGGGTCACATTCTAAGGGACTCTGAACTCAAACAGAAAACATAGCCCTCAGGCCAGACCCTGTGGGCCTTTCCCTGTTCTGTTTCCCTCCTGCTCTGAAGGTAATTGAGATGGGGCAGAGAAAGAAGCCAGTCTTATTTTATTTTTTTTGAAATTGCTAAATTTTCTTGCTAAATTGCTGAAGACCTCTCTAACTTGCTGAGGCTGGCTTCATACCTGCAATCCTCCTTTCTCAGCCTCTCAAATACTGAGATTACAAGGGTGTGCTACATTGCCCAGCTAGTCTGCCACTTTTGAAAGCCTTAACAGTTTCCCCTTCATTTTATCACATGCCCCAATTTCTCGTGCTTTGATTAAAATGGTCTATAAACCCTCAAGCCTACCACTTCTTTTCTAGAAAGGTCCTCAGGTCACAAAAAATTAACATTAAATTAAATCTGTGTGCCTGTTCTCCTTTTAATCTTTCTCTTGTCACTAATTTACTGGACACCGGTCAATGGACTGAAGGGCTGGAGGGAAGAATATATTGTCTCTCCTACTGTTTATAGTTCTATCTGCCTATGTAGGATCGTACATTTCATTGTCAAATCAATAAGTGAACATGAATTTTTATCTTCTTGACAAGCTAGAAATGACTAGACAGTTTAAGGTAGAGGGCGTTGGAATAGGAAGGATTAAGAGAAACTGGAAGAACAGAAAAATGAAAGGTTAATACGATACAGGAAAGACAATGGCCAGGCCGGGACACATTAAAATGAAACCTCAGCCCCTGCTACCACATTCTGAGGATGACCAGGATCAACAAATGGCAAGAGTGAATGGGGAAGGGGATGGGCGAGGCCAATGCGGCACCCGGAGATTACAAGAGATCACTAGTGTATAAGATAGAGACTCAAATGAGGGGTTGAACCAGGACCACAGACATTGGGTCCCCAGGATCCACATCAAACCAGTCACAAGGGGAACAAATGGAGAGCCACAAGAAGGGATGAAAACTGGTCTCCTGAGAACCTTTAGCAGCCACTCTCTTCCAAGGGCCCCTCTCCTGTGTGGGAGCTGCTCTGTTTTCTATTTTTCCTAGCTTAAAATAATGTTCATACTCCTACACCCACCCTTCTGTGGCCCACAATGTCATTTATCAATTTTCACAAGGCAAAAGACCAGGCAAATGTAAAATGTTGGCTTCCTACTCACATGTTATGGGCATAATTGGAACTCGGACTACACCTGAACAGTGATTGTTACCAGACAAAATGGGAGCAGATTGGGATGCACATTCCAGATTTATTATTATTATAATCCCACAGCGAAAAGAAAGGAGTTTAGAAGAGATATTTCCAGCTACCCAAAGAAGGAAACTTCTTCAAGCCAATAAGAACAAGAAGTAAATGAAGAGCTAAACGGAAACACGGAAGACACATTCCCGCGTCTGAGACTCTGAGGTCGGAGGTGGAGGGGAGCTCAGAAACCATCTTGATTACTTCATGGGCCCAAATTTAGGGAAGACAAAATAGACACAAATGGGGAGAAGGCCACCAGCAAATTGTCTGTGAACTTTTCAGCCTTTTGATAAATTAATATATATTGCTCTACTGTTTTATCTTTTCTTTCTCAAACTATCCTCAGCTTAATTAAATGTCAAGTGAAGCCATAGCAGGGCCTAAGCAAAAAGAAAAGTACATTCTTCTATATGCGCTGACCAAAGTATCTTTCTCTATTTTGAACCAAATGAGAAGAGTTCATAAAAGATCTGTGATTTAAATACATGACTCAGAGAAACATGAATTTATAAGCATACACATAAAACCCCTTGTGGCTCAGTCTGTAGTCAGGCCAGTGTCAGCCCTCGTAAACCTATCCCTGTAGGGGTGGTTTAATACGTACTAATTGAAAACGACTGATCTAGGTACAAAGTAACATATGTGTATAAAACAAACACACAAGAGTCTGTCTGCATTCAAAATTAGAATGGTGTGTTATTCATCATGAAGTTTTCACATTAATTTTGGTCTTTTAAAATATTGGATTATATTTCTTACACAATTATGAGATTTTTTTGCCTCCCTTTGAATTTTGTGCTCAAGGCAAATCCCATACTTATTTCACTGTAATCCCAGCCTGGCCTTCAGGTATGACCTCCAAATCCTGCCCGTCCCTATCTACATGAGGCTCGTCCATTTTGACTTTGTTGGTTACGTATTTGGAACAACCATAAGGCAGTTTTTTATTAACTGATTAATTCAGATAAAATAGTCAAATGTGATAAAAGAGTAGAAATTCCTTTGTGAAATAAAGTCTCTTAACTTTTCATTTTCTAAAACAACAGTGTGCCAACTAGTGCCTTTCTGATGTTAATTGGTAGTTTAACGGCTCGTGTTGTTAAATACCTATATTCCAGAAAATAGCCAATAAACTTAACTAGACCTGCATGCTGCAATTAAAGGTCTTGGTTTACATTAAAAAGAAAGAAAGAAAGAAAGTAAGTAAGTAAGCGCCTTTAGAAGTTGAATGAATCACCCATTTAGAAGCTCTATAAGTTACCTGGCAGATCAATGGCGTAACTGTAACCAAGTTGGTCTGCGGTTAAAAAGAGTTCCTCATTAGTGACCGGAGGGAAAAACGGAACCATGTTGTACATACGATTGTGACCAATGGGTGCCAGCTCCCAAGGCCAGGCATCTTCAGGAGGAGTGTATCTTTTCATCCACTCATCAAAGATGGCATCGGTAAAGGAGTGGAGGACCTGAAAGAGTTGGTCAGTGTTTAATGTTGATGGGTCTGTTCGGGTCAAGCAATCTTACTAAGCTCTCTATGATGAAATGAAATTCCTGTGTACACGGTGAGTTGCTATTACATAGCCAATCTAACTTGATGACATAGGCATTGGCATTTTACATTAGGTTTTTGAGGATATGTGGACATAGCTCTCCATTTATTCACTTATTGAGCTATTCTTCAGGTGAACAGAGGAAAGTTGATGTGGCAGATTTAACATTAGTTTGGGAACATTTGAGGCCTTCAGTCTGTATGTGCATTAATTGTGAATTTCATAAAAAAGGAAAATATGACACAATATATATTCTAGTTAATATTCAGGCATTTGGGTTTATTTAGCATGAAAGAGGAAGAGGCGGCATGTGCCAGTATTGTAACAGCAGTGGACAGCAAAAATTAAGAAAAGAAAATCTTTACTTTTCAGGATGGGTTTCCAAATTTGTTTCATCAGAAACACCCTTCCATCTACTCACTTATAACCTTCTTTCTTTAAGTTTTGGTGCCCTGTGAGCAATAGGGAGTCTAATAGTGTTGTAATGTATATAGTGCTCATTTTTATTTTTCACAATAGCTATTAAAATCCTTTTCTAAAACAGCAATAATTACATGCTTTAAAATACCAACAGCAAAATTTCCACATGTGCAGCCCTGATTTTGCAACAGGAAACGATTGCGAGAGTTCAGGCCAGGTTGTATACCTGACCGTTAGGGTTCCTCTCTCACTGCTAGACTGCAGGTTCATGGCACTCAGGGACAGTGTCTGCTTTGCATTCTCCAATGCCTTGGGGACTGTCACACCAGGGTCACGGTGTAAGATGTTCAACTGTCCTGAGGTAGCCATACTATGAGGAAACCCAAAACCACCCACATAGAGAAAGCACATAGAGAAGCCCTGAGATTTCAGGAAAAGGGAAGATGGTCAGTTCATAGCTGCTCCAGTGCCTCACAACTGAATGGCAGTGGCACTGGGAGAGCTGGGGGCAGAACAGACCAGCCACGCTATGAACTCCTGACCCACAGAAATCACGAGAAATGAAACGATCCTTGAGGCTTCAAGCCAATCAGTGTTCAGGTGACCTCTTATGCAGCAATGGATAACCAGGACAAGAGAAAGGCCTGAACACAGTCTGGCAGGCTCAGGCCTACTGCAGCATGTGTGGGGAAGGCAATTTCCTGGTCCCCAAGGAGATGAGAAGGTAGAGGTGCTGTGTGAGAGGCAGGGCCTGTGCTGAGGCTTGAGATGGGAAGGGCACAACTCCTGACCTGATGACCCAAGAGAGGACTGCCAACATCAACAGTGGGCATGAGCACATGGCAGTGGAGAAGCCAGAGAAGATGGCCTATATAAAGCTTAGAGCACAGTGTCCCTCACACAGGAAATGTTCAATAAGTTTAATAAGTGGGCACTATCAGTGTGGCTGCATCCTCAGTACCATTATTATCTTAACATAGGACAAGGATATATGTGAAAAGAAGGAAGGAACTTACACTTTATATTGGAACTGTTATACCTGCTATACCTTTGAAGTCACATACTGTGTACACAGGATTAATATAAAGCTGACATTTAGGAAAGCGCACAGCGCATCACTAGCACCTAATACATAGATTAGTTAGTTATTAATGATTGTCCTATGCCAAACACGCTGATAAACCCTTTAACTATTATAATATTTCCAATCCTCAAAACAACGTGACTCGGTACATGCTATTTGCATTAAATGCTCAGGCTGATGTCACAAAACACCACGTAGTAAAAGGTTTAAATAATAAATAAAAAGAAGGTATTTCTTTTTTCTCAGTTCTACAGGCTAGAAGTCTAAGAGAAAGATGTCAGTAGAGCTGGTTTCTTCTAAGTTTCCACGCCCCTCACCTTGCTTCTGGTAGTTTCCTGGCAATCTCTGGTATTCCTTGGCTAGTCTATCTCAGTCTTTATTCTTCACAAACTATTTTCTCTGTGTGCTGGTTATCTCTGACCTAATTTCTCCTGTGTGTAAGGACACAGCTTGCTATAGTTTAAATGACCTCTCCAAAATTCATGTTGAAATTTAGTTGCCATTGTAACAGTATTAAAAGATGGGGTATTTAAGAGGTGATTTGTAACCTAATAAATGGATCAATGTCATTACTGTGGGAGTGGGTTAGTGACTGTGGAAGTAGTCTCCTGATCAAAAGGATGATTTCTGCCTGAGTTTTCTTTCTCTGCCTCGAGCATATTTACTTGCTGCCTCCTCATCTCCGCGGCCATGTTAGGATGCAGCGTGAAGGCCCTTACCACACACTGGCATCACGCTCTTGGGAATGCCTAGCCTTCAGAACTATAAACCAAATTTCAAGTGTTTATCATTTCCCAGCCTGCGGCATTCTGGTATAGCAGCAGAAAACAGACTAAGACACTATTCATATTGGATTAGGTACTTACCCTACTTCAGAATGACCTTATCATAACTTAATGAATTATAACTGCAACAGGGTAGTTACCAAATGAGGTCATATTCTGGGAGGTTAGCGATTAGATTTCAAGATATGAATAGAGATTAGGGCACAATTCAACCCATAACAGAAGTATCCTGTGTTATAGATGAGGAATACAAGGTACAGAAGAGTTAAGTGACTTTCCCGAGATCCCAAAGCTGGTACACGGTGGAGCAAGAATTTGAACCCAGGAGGTTGGGCTCTGAAATTAGAAGTCTGAAGCCACACACCCCACTTCCTCTACACAACCAAGTGACAGGGCAATTAATACAAGTCTTAGGACCAATTAGAATAAAGAATCATTTTAAAGCATATTCTCAAGTTTTAATAATGGGGGAAACCATTCCATTTGATCTATGAGGTCTAAGCCAATTTTGAAGTTTTAGATACTGATTTCAAATCAAAGACAAAATTATCATTGGAAAAAGAGACTCTTGAAGCCAGGCGTGGTGGCGCACGCTTGTCCCCGCGCTTGGGAGGCAGAGACAGGAGGATCACGCAGGTCCGAAGCTAGCTGCTCTGGCTTAAGGGACCCTGTTTCCAAATTTTAAAAAAAAGTATAAAAATAGGTCTGGGAGTGTAGCCCAGAGATAGAAGGGTTTCCAGGAACCCCAGTACCACCAAAAAAAGAAAAAATAGAGACTCTTGGGATATAGGAAGATGCAGTTTCAGTGCTACAAGGGAAAAGTAACTTTTGGAAAGTACTATAATCACCCATTGCAAAATGTAAGTAGTTACAACAGGGACAAGACTATAAAGCAATTCGTAATCTGGAACAATTAAAAATAGGAGGAAATAATAAGACTAGGTCTCAAAGGGCAATAAAACATCATACAACAAGCCGGGCGTGGTGGCGCACGCTTGTAATCCCCGCGCTTGGGAGGCTGAGACAGGAGGATCGCGCAGGTTCGAAGCCAGCCTCAGCTACTTAGTGAGGCTTTCAGCAAGTTAGTGAGACCCTGTTTCAAAATTAAATATAAAATAGGGCTGGGAGTTTAGCCCAGAGATAGAAAGCCTCTGGGTTCCACCCCTAGTACCACCAAAAAAAAAAAAAAAACATCATATAACAAATACTCCAAGAGAAGTTTATATAATGTAATAGCAAAACAGATGATATCTGCTGAGGAGATGCAGACAATACAACAAGGGATATTTTGTAAGCAATGATGTATACACAGGTTAGAAAGAGAGGTAGCAGAAACTATAAAATAGGTATTTTTGTTAAAGTTGTGGACATTGTTCCTCAACAAGATATCTTGAATAGCTCTTGAGACACGAATTGTATCTTTGTTAGATAAAAGCTGAAAATGGGCTTGATTAATATCTACGTAAAGGTCAAATGTCATTTAAGGGTAAGATATAAAAAGGGTAGCTAAGTAAAAGTATATTGCTCTTGCATTTTATCTGCTACAGAGATATTAAAAATTGAGTGTTTTGGAAGTGATGTTCCAAAATTTTGTATACAGACATCCTACCTTGCTCCAACAAAATAACAAAATAGGTACAGGAAGAGGGGAGAGAGAAAACACTAAATTTCAACTGAGAGACAATATTGAAGAAAATATGATTACATGGGTTTTTGAGGTTTTTAATGTAATCCTTGCAGAAGAAAGCAATCAGTCAACACACATTGTACTTGGAGGCCAAAAGAAAATACAAGACTACATGCTCTCTTTTTCAAGATCACTGGAGGGTAAGGTTACTACTACAGGGCCTTAACTTAGAGAGCTATGAATTGAGATTCCTGTCACACTGGGGAACTGAGAAGAGTTTCTGCATTTGGAGAAAAGAAGCCATGCAAATCTGAGTCCGGTTGCAAAAATGTGTGTATATTATCCAAGAGCAGCAGCCCGTGGCTTTTACTACTCAAGCTCATGTGCTTTATCCAGAAGGCAGCATTCATAATGAGAGCAAATCTGACTGCGGGGACATGGTACTGCTCTGGTTCTCGAAGAATCAGAACTAGAGTGACAGTTCAGGCACGATCACTTAAAAGTCACATGACAGGCAGAGGTGCTTACGGGAACTCTGGTTTCAGACTTAAGCTAGAAGGCACAAATAAAAAGTTGGAAGCTGGGCATGGTGGTACACACCTGTAATCCCAGTAATTGGGAGGCTGATACAGGAGGACTGCAGGTTCAAGACTAGCCTCAGCAACTTAAGAGAAACCTTGTTTCAAAATAAAAAATAAAACAGGGATGGGGGGGTGATAGCTCAAAGGTAGAACACCCCAGGATTCAATGCCAAACTTCTCTCTTCTCTCTCTCTCTCTCTCTCTCTCTCTCTCTCTCTCTCTCACACACACACACACACACACACACACACACACACACACACACACACACATTGGGGTAATCTTTCTAAATGAGATTCCTAATGGCAATTCCTAAAATACAAATATTTAATTGAGCTTGTTATTGTATGGAAATATCTCTTCATCCTTCTCTTGTTCTACCTAGGATTTGAAGCAATGTCTAATCAAGATGTTGCCTTCACATTGCCCCAAATAAGCCATAAGTAATAGGCATGAAAGAATTAAACAACACCCAGGCTTGTACTTAGCTGCTAAGTCCCATCACAGGGAGCATATTTTAGTGAGAAGCAAGAAA
The DNA here is from genome assembly GCF_963383645.1 of Muscardinus avellanarius. Classification (NCBI taxonomy): domain Eukaryota; kingdom Metazoa; phylum Chordata; class Mammalia; order Rodentia; family Gliridae; genus Muscardinus; species Muscardinus avellanarius. The sequence goes on from NC_137787.1 coordinate 186,123,738, forward strand.
TGATCTCCTATGGACTAAAAGCAGGTATATATGTTCATATGTTGAACTCCGAACCCCCAGTGTGATGGTGCTGGGGTGGGGGGGGGCTTTGGAAGGTGAAGGTCACAAAGATGGAGTCCTTGTAAATGGGATTAGTGCCCTCATAAAAGAGACCACAGAGAGTTCCTTTTTGCTTTCTCTCATAGGAGGACACTGTACTAAAACAACCACCTGCAAGCCAGGAAGAATGTCCTCACCATACACTGACTATGCTGATGCCTTGACCATGGACATTCCAGCCTTCAGAACTGTGAGAAGTAAGTGTTTTTGTTTACGTCACCTAGTCCATAGTATTTTTTGTTACAGCAGTCTGGATGGACTAAGACACAAACATAGATTAAAAAAAAAAAAAAAGACATTTGAACAATATCATCTACTTCCAGGCAGTGCTCAGCCAAGGATGGCATGTGTTTGCCTTTTGCTACAATTTTTCTCTATTCTTTCCCATCTACCCTCTCCTTGGGCCTGAAAAAACATATAGAATACATTTTTCCAGCATTTTCAAGGCATTCCATAGTGAACATACCCTCCTACCTAGGTTTATACAAAATAAAATTTTTGGATACAAAAATAAGCCAGGCATCTTGGCACATGCTTGTAATAACAGTACTTGGGAGGCTGAGACAGGAGGATTGCAGGTTCACAACCAGCCTCAGCTACTTAGTGAGGCCCTCTGCAACTTAGTGAGACCCTGTTTCAAAATAAAATAAAATAGGGCTGGAATTTATCTTGGAGGTAGAATGCCCCCAGATTCAATCCCCAGTACCACACACACACACACACAAAATTCATATGTGTACATAAAATTCATACAATGTAAGGGGCTGGGGATATGGCTCAGTGGTAGAGTGCTTGCCTAATATGCACAGGCCCCTGTGTTCTATCGCCAGCACCAAAAAAAAAAAAAAAAAACCAAAAGAGTGTATATGATACACATTATTTATATAATGTTTATGTATATAAAGAAAAATATCAAAGTGCTAACTAGAAATTCAGTCCTAAGTGCTAACTAGAAATTCAGTCCTTAACCCTTTGAGGAAGAAAAGCTGTACTTTAAGAATTAAACGTTGAACAGATGCAGAGGATTACAGCAGGGTTCTGCTATTAGTATGTCAGCTTTAAAAGAAGTGACCAGTTCAAGATGTATCGTAAGTAGACAATAAAGGCTGCAGAGAGAAATCAGGTCATGTTAGACGATATTCTACTGAGAGAATAAACTATGCCCAGGCCATTCTTGGCTATGGAATCATCAAAACTTTATGATAGAATTCATGCTAGAACCACCTTAGATTTGTATATAAGTTGTGGTTTACCATTATATTCACATTTTATCATTAATGAAGTGTATATAATTTGTCCTTTAATGTAGGTTTGCTTTTTCTCAGTAAAGTCTGTATTTAATCTTCTAAAGCCTAAAGTTGAAAAGAACTCCTTGAGGTGACATTTAGCACCTGCCAGATTAAAAAAGCAAAAACAAAAACATCCTGCGGACTGAGCCAAAAAAATCCCGCCACCCTAGCACCTTCCCAAACAGGCGGCCAGCCGTCCTCTCTAGTGCCTCAGCTCCTCTAAACCCACCAAGACGCTCTCCTCCTACTTTAAAACAGCATATTACATAAGAAAAAGAGCAGTTAAGAAACTGAACTACGTGCTCACCATAAAACCAATAGCCTCAGCCTTTCAAAAACCAGGACAAAAATATTCAGACCTGCCCTTCACCAATTAGTGTATTACTGCTGATTAACATGATCTAACAGGACTAAATTACCCCAGCTATAATAAAAGCAATTGTGAAGGGGTCAAGTTAAGAATTGTTTCAACTGACAAAAGACAAAACTGTTGTTAGAAGACTGGACGTGGGGAAACCCGTGAGTAGGAAACTTTTTTATAACCTCTGCTCAGTCACACACTGGTTGGTGTGAACTTGTGCACATTTACTACTTTCCCTGTAGTCTATTCTTCCCCATAGTTAAAATGAGGAGAGCAGGTTCCATACACAGAATTTCGAAGTAAAAGATTAAATTTTCATGCTATCTAGGATAGGGGCTGGCATAGAATAGATGCTTAATAATATAACAGTCTCCTAACCACCCCCCCCAAAAAAATGTGGAGGTTGCTGGGAATTGAACTCAAGGCCTTAAATGTCCTAGACACACACTGTGCCACTGTCTGTAGCCTTGGCCCCTAACAAGAAATTCACTGAGGATCTACTAAGTGCCAGGCACATTTCTAGAGGCTAGATATGGTATAAATGATCATGTCCACTTCCCATAAGCTAATAAAACTTAGAAAACATATCTTTATGTAACCAGACTGTTAGATTTTATGAAAAACAAGCCCCCATCAGAAGCTAAGTAGATATGTGTCATCCTGTTAGATCTCCAGAATTATGAGTTAGATAATTCTCTTTTCTATATAATTTATCTAGCCTCAGGTGTTTTGTTATAGCAATGAAAAATAAACTAAAACAATGCCCACCAGCAGACACCTAATTAAAAATTTCAAGATTTTGCCGAGCATGGTGGCACATGCTTGTAATACCCGTGTTTGGGAGGCAGAGACAGGAGGACCACGCAGGTTCAAAGCCAGCCTCGCTGGCTTAAGAGACCTTGTTTCCAAATAAAATATAAAATAGGTCTGGGAGTGTAGCCCGGAGGTAGAAGGGTTCCATTCCCATTCCCAATACCACCACCAAAAAAAAAATTCAAAGATTTCAAGATTAATCCATACAACAGAGTACCATACAGCCAAAATATATAAATGGCAATGCCCTTTATGAACTGATATGAAGTGGTTTAAAATAATAAGTAAATAAGGAGGCATATAAGTCACTATAGCATTTTTCTATTTGGGTAAATACAAACTTATTTGCTTTTATACTCATAAAATACATCTGAAAGATTAAAAAAGAATGATAATGGGTGGCTGGGAGATACTAATAATACAAGGACTTCATTTTGTAATTTTCTCATTTGAAACTTTTTATGTTCATTTTTTATTTTAAGATTTAAAAATTTAGGGAGAGTTATATTATAGCTCAGAAGTAGATGATATGATTAGCATGCCTGAGGCCCTGGTACAATCTCATATACCAAAATTAAAATAAAATAAAAATTTTGGAAACTATGTAACTATCTTAAAGTTAAGTAAACTGAATGAAAATGGAATATTACATGTAATGTATGCATTTAATTGCAACTGTATAAAGGAAATTAACAGAAAAAGTAAGATGAAATTATAAACATTTAAAATTTTTCACCAACTTTTCTGTAATTGTAAATAATATAAAAGCCATTAGCCCATTAAAAATAAAAATTTGAGCCAGGCGTGGTGGCACATGCTTGTAATCCCAGAATTTGGGAGGCTGAGACCAGAGCATCGTGGTTCTCGACAGCCTCAGCTACTTAGTGAGGCCTCTGCAACTCAGTGAGTCCCGGTTTCAAAATAAAGAATAAAAAATAGGGCAGGGGGTGTATCTCAGAGGTCAAATGCCCCTGGGTTCCATCCCCAGACCTGCAAAAAATAAATAAATAAATAATAAAAATTTAACCTAAAATAATATTATTCTAATTTCCAAAAAATCAGTCTAATTCTGATATTTGTTACTTAAAGAAAAATAAAGTGGTACATTTTAAGTGCTTCACTCTTGAGAAGAATAAAGCAATAGCCTACATTTCTTTTTAAACATTTTCAACTCTACCCTGAGATTTCACCTAACTCCAACTAAAATGGCAATCATTAAAAACAAACAACAACAAATGCTGGTGCAATATGGAGAACTGGGCACTCTAATACATTGTTGGAGGCATTGCAAATTAGTCCAATCACTTTTGCAAATAGTATGGAGGATCCTCAGAAGAATGGGGATGAATCTACCATATGATCCAGCAATATCCCTTCTGGATATCTAACCAGAAGAAGGGAAACCAAACTACCAAACTAATGCATGCTTATCTATGTTCATAGCTGCACAATTCACAATTGCCAAACTATAGAACCAGCCAAGATGTCCATCAACAGATGAATGGATTACAAAACTATGGGATATGTAGAGAGTGGGATTTTACTCAGCCATAAAGAAGAAGAAATTTGTCATTTGCAGGGAAATAGATGAAACTGGAGGACATTATGATATGTGAGATTAGTCAGTCACAAAAAATAAAAAATCAGATGCTCTCCCTAATATGTGGAAGCTTGGGAGAAAATGGGTCATAAGAGGAACTCTAGATGAAGAAGGAGAAACCATAGATTAGTAAATAAAGTGACCCGAGTGGGATGGGAGGGGGAAGAGAGAAATTCCCTAATGTATATGATGTACATTCACAAACATATCACTAGGCCAAATATGAGAAGGAGGGAAAGGGAAGAGAATGGGGTAGGAAATGGGGAAGGGCTAAATGAGTGATGTGTGCATGTGTGCCTGTACCATCTTGTACCCTATTGAGAGGTATGACTACAATTCATCAATGAAAAATAAAAATAAAAATATTTTTAACTAAATTCATATTAACTGAGAAACATTTTATACTTGCACTTGAGACCTTTTGATTTTACTAACTTTATGGTAGCCTAGAACAATAATGTCAAAAGTGATCTTACAGGATTAACTTCGAGTAGTCTATTAGGTATTTATTTCTATAAATTTATTTTCTCTTATTTATTGATACAGGGACTAAACCCAGGTACATTCTACCTCTGAGCTACACTTCCAGTCATTTTTATTTTTTTATTTTGATACAGAATCATGCTATTTTGCTGAGGGTCTCATTAACTTTCTGAGGCTGGCATCAAACCTGCAATCCTCCTGCCTCAGTTTTCCAAGTACTGGGATTACAGGTATGTGCCACCACGCCTGTCTTTTTTAAATTTTATATTTCTGAATTAATGGCTCTATCTTATCTAATTGATTTCCACTGTTACAAAATACAAGTGGTAACAGTACTGTTTGCCTATGTTAGTCCATTTAGAAATTCAGTGTATAACGTGGAGCAAACACAGCTGTTTAGTGAATATTTATCAGTGAGTCTATGGACTTCCAAGCAACTGAGGAATTGAAGGAACTTATAACTCACTGGATGTACTTTCTAAAAGGATAATAGCAAAACCATACCAAGATACTACCTCATCCAGTCAGAATAGTTGTTATCAAAAAGACAAATGATAACAAGTGCTGGGGAAAATGTGGAGAAAGGGGGAAAGGCGGACTCTTACACAGTATTGGTATAAAATAAGTAAAGTCATTATGGAAAAGTATGGTTGTTCCTCAACAAATTAAAAATAGAAGTCCCGTATGATCCAACAATCCTACTACTGGGTATATCGTCAAAGAGAATAAGATCAGTAAGTAAGAGAGAACTCTGCACTCATGTTTATTACAGCACTATTCACAATAACCAAGATATGGAATTAACATAAATTCCTGACAGAGGAGTGAATAAGAAAATGCCCTTCACACATGATAGAATATTACTTGATTATAAAAAAATAATAATATCTTGTCATTTGTGACATTGTATTAAGTAAAATAAGCCAAGCACACACACAAAAAAATACTTCATGATTTCATCTAAGTACACTTTTGGAAATAACATCTTTAGGAATTGAGAAGAATATTACTCATCACTAACATAGTTTCTTTCTTGGCAGTTAACTACATAACATTACAGTCTATTGGTTTACTTTTTGTATTCTTTCCTAGATTATATCTAAAGTTAATATTGAAGGCAGCACTACAGTATTCCTGTGGCCTAATCTTATTTTCCATGATAAATGTGTGCATTGGCTTCACTTATCATAAGAATGATTAGAATTTCAGAGATTGGTCCAGAGCTCTTTCTATATTTAGTGTTCTGCCTTCTTTTACTCATTACTGTGATCATACAACTCTGTACTTCCCTTGCTTGAAATATTTTAGGAAAAAAAATAATTTTAACAAATGCCATATTCAATATATTTGCAAGAATTTGAAATTCCAGAGGCTATAACTTTGTTAACCAAAATGCTTTAACCTAAATCCCAATATGCCCAAATAAAAAATCATTTAAGGCTGAATAGACTTCAGCATAAAACTGTTTATAAATAACCTAAAGTAATTCCTAAACTAGTGCCAACATATTCTTTCTTCTGCACCTTTAAGAAAGACAAGGGTGGCTTTCTATTCATTCATATGTATATGATAACCTATTACCAAAGAAAAACAAAACTTGAATATCAAAGATATAAAAGTAAGGAAAAAGAAAGTCGGGTGTGGTGGTGCATACTTATAATCCCAGCAGGGTGAAACAGGAGGATCATGGTTTGCGGACAGCCTCAGTTACTTAGTGAGGCCCTTTGCAACTCAGTGAGACCCTGTTTCAAAAAGAATAAAATATAGGACTGGGAGTGTAGCTCAGAGGTAGAATGCCCCTGGGTTCCATCCCCAGTGCTGAAAAAAAAAAAAAAAGTAAGGGGGGAAAAAGATGATTAAACAGCTAGATAAAGTATTTTTTTGTGTTTGTGTGTGTGGTACTGGGGGTATAACTCAGTGGTAGAGCCCCTCCCCATTCAGTCCCCAGTATCATTCATAAAAAAATAAATACAAAGATCATATAGTTAATTTCCAGAAGTACCTCATTGCTCTAATATTGTAGTTTTAGATTAACACTTTCTTTGTGTGTGTGTGTGTGTGTGTGTGTGTGTGTGTGTGTGTGTGTGGTTCTGGGGGTGGAACCCAGAGGCTTTCTACCTCCGGGCCATACTCCCAGACCTATTTTCTATTTTATTTGGAAACAGGGTCTCACTAAGTTGCTGAGAGCCTCACTAAGTAGCTGAGGCTGACTTCAAACCTGTGCGATCCTCCTGTCTCAACCTCCCAAGCGCAGGAATTACAAGCGTGCGCCACCACACCCAGCGTAACAGCTAGTATTTTTGAGCAACACATAAATCCTGGGATTAATTTCTCATTCATAAAGTCACAATATGTGTTTTCACTTAGGGCAGGAAGAGAATCTGATGAAGGAGATATTTCTATTGCAAAGAAAGGACATTGATCCCTCAAGGCAGTGATTGACAAAGAAAAGCCTGAGGACAGTATATTAAATAAAAATGCCAAGCCCAGAAAAATAATGTATGGGCCCACCACCTGTTTTTTTCTAAATAAAGTTTTATTGGAACACCACACTCATCTGCTCCTGCGTTAGCCTTGGCTGCTTTCATACTAGAGTGGGAGAGTCCAGTAGTTGTAACAGAGACCGTCCCACCTGGAAAGCCAAGAATATTTGCTGTCTGGCTGCTGACAGAAAAACATTGCTAGCTCTTGTGCACTCACTGGGATTCCTTTCAAGAAAGAGACGGCAGACCTAGGAATGCAAGATACTGAATACCAAATGACCACCATCACCATTATCTCCTTTAGAGGGGAGAGAGGTTTGGGAACCATCCTCAGTTTGTCAGGAGTCCATGGTTCTACTCACAATTTTTCAGAATACTGGATAACAAGAATTTGACATTTTCTTTATGAATATGGACTGTGTGTACAAATTATATGGTTGAAAATGTATGTTTAAATATGAATTGGTTTAGCCGGGGGTGGTGGCGCACGCTTGTAATCCCCGCACTTAGGAGGCGGAGACAGGAGGATCGCGCAGGTTCGAAGCCAGCCGCGCACGCTGGCTTAGGAGACCCTGTTTCCAAATAAAAATATAAAAATAGGTCTGGGAGTGTAGCCCGGAGGTAGAAGGGCTTCCAGGAACTCCATTACCACCAAAAATTAAAAATAAATAAATAAATAAATATGAACTGGTTTAGAGATGTGTAGTATAGGTAAATAGCAAAGAAGGCAGACACTGGAAATTCCCGCATGACTGATGGCTGAGATGGTGGTGAGGGACGTTATCTGAAATAGCAAGTCAGAACCCTTGAACAAGGCAGGCATCCCAGAGACGGCAACGATGCCATCACAGATAAGCTCCAGCCTGGGACCAGGAGTTCACACTTCTGATGGTCCCTTCATTACACTATTGCCACCACACAAATATGAGTGGAAAAACATTTTTTAGAAGGAAGGACCAGCTCTATCATCTCAGGATTTCTTAAAGTTCATCTTTACAATGATACAGTCCATCTGGGGGCCCCCAAAGTTACTCAGACCTGGAAGTTTCCATCCGTCCTGCCACCAGGCAAACTTAAAGTCATTGGAAACTACACTTTTACTCTCTTTCTTCCTATCTCCTTTTCTTTGTATCCTGGGTCCAGTAAAAATGCTAAATCACTTTTGAAATACCTCTGACTTTGCGCTTGTCAGTCAACTGCCTTAGGGCCAACTGTCTGCTACAGAAAGCAAGATAAGGAGCCTTAATTAAGATTTGGAAACTCAAACCTGACACACATTTCTCTAATTCTTTCCCACTGACTATCAAAAAGCATGTTATTATTTTTATGATAACATTTGTATGGTCCTTGACAGTTTCGAGACATCATCACATTATCCTAATCTACGAAGAGCTGCTTTAATAAGCACAACACTTTCCCATCCCAATAGCAAGTCATGTAACCAACACCGGAGAGGGCGAAGCAGCAACTCCACACCACTCAACGGCATTCCCAAGGTGGTACAAGTTAAGACTAAATTAAATAAAAAAACTGACTTGCATAAAGTCCAGTGTCCTTTTTTTACTATGTCACGGAACCTTCCAGAAGCTCAGAAAAACAAACTGCTAGAAACTGACAGGTTGAGGATGCACTGTGCTGGGGATACATGTTGAAGTCCTAACCTCAAATGTGCATTAGGAGATGGAGCATAAATGGAGGCACTAAAGTTTACCTAGCTCATGAGGGTGAGGCCCTGATGTGATAGCTCGGTGTCCTTAGAAGACGAGACACCGAAGCGCTCATTCCCTCGCTCTGTCTCCATCATAAGAAGTCCCAGCCACAAGACCCAGGGAAAAGCCCGCCCCAGAAACCAAGTCAGCTGGCTCCTTGGTCCTAGCCTTTCTGATCCTCTAGAACAATGGCTATTGTTTCAACTACCCAACCTGTGGATTTTATTATGGGAGCCTGAGCAGAAAATGACACACTGCTAAAATTCACATCAAGGTAGGGAAAATTCTGGAAGAAAAATAATTGTGGTTTCTGGCCACCGTACAATCTGAATTCAAAACACTGGCAAAATAATAAAAAGGCAAGAAGTGAAATTTGTCCTTGAAATTGCTTGCAAACTATCTAAGACATGTAACTCAGAAGTCCGGAAATGCTGGAATAGATTGTAGTAAGTGCAGTGTCCGTAAGTTCAGCAGAGGACGTGTGAATGTTTATGTTGTGTGAGCCTCCCGAGCCCACTTTAGTGAGTTGTAACCTTGGTATCCTCGTGCCAGACATAAACAACTTTGTGGAACATCAACATCAAAGGCGCTTGCCGGGCGTGGTGGCGCACGCTTGTAATCCCCGTGCTTGGGAGGCTGAGACAGGAGGATCGCACGGGTTCAAAGCCAGCCTTAGCTGCTTAGTGAGGCTCTCAGCAACTTAGTGAGACCCTGTTTCCAAATAAAATATAAAAAAAGCTCTGGGAGTATAGCCCGGAGGTAGAAAGCCTCTGGGTTCCACCCCCAGTACCATGAAAACAAAACAAAACAAAACAAAAACATCAAAGGCGTTTGTCATGGATCAGGACAGATACTAGTCAATTCCACAGCCACATCAAACACGGACAAATGTAAACGCTTCCCGAGCCAAGAACTCCCCTTGCCTGGCTCTGTGAGCACTGCGGCTGTAGTCAAGGAACCGCAGTCTAGTCTGCCCTCCTCGTGGGTAAGATGAGAATCACCACAGAATCACCACAGCCATAGAATCACCCTCCCTTCCTGACAGCATCCACTCCAGAGCAAAACTCTCTTGCTTCTTCCCCACAACCTCCTCGCACAAGCCCACATCCTCCCTCCTTCCTCCCCTCCCTCTCTCCCTTCCTTTCTTTCTTTTCTGGTACTAGGAATTGAACCCAGGGGCATTCTACCTCCAAGCTACACTCCCAGTCATATTTTAGTGGGGTTTTTCTTGTTTTGAAATAGGATAGTTGCTGAAGCTATCCTCAAACCTGGAATCCTCCTGCCTTCTAAATACTGAGATTGCAGGTATACCTCCATGGCATTTACCTCCTATCAGAATTTTCTAATATTTACTACTTGAGACCCTCCACCATCTTCCATTCTCACCCCACATGGGGTAAAAAGCCCAAGTGTGTACAAGTACAGTAATGGGAAACAGAGTCTCTGCCCTTTCTAGGTCCCCAGGGGATGGGAAAAGCCATAGATAGAACCAAACTCTAACTCTATACACCATGTATTTTCCTGTATGTACACATCTGTGATAAAGTTTAATTTATAAATTAGACATAGCAAGAGATTAATAACAATAATAGAATGAGCAATTGTAACAATATACTGTAAGAAAATGTATATGAATGTGGTTCTCTCTCCTTAAATATCTTGCATTGTACTGGTCCTTCTTTCAGACTGGTTGATCTTGGTTCACTAAACCATGGGTAAGGGGGACTGCTTCCTGAACACCTGTGCTCCTGGGAGTCCTTGGCTGGAGGACATTAACTAAAGAGAAGTTTAATCAATAACGAATGAAGTTTAGTGACTAATGTGGCCCTAACTGGCACAGGCCTCATTTTATTTGTCTTAGGGGAACTCCTTAGTGAACATGTTTTAAAAAACTAATAAAGCTTAGGATTCTTAAACTTACAATCCCATTGTCAAGTTTTGCAAAAGTTTTCCTTTTGTGTTAAAGGGAGACAGGAATCAAACTCAAATACATCAAGGGAGGAGATAATATTTAGAATGTTAAAGAACAGTTAAACTCCTCATGGTTAATAGCCATTCTCTCCCCTCTGGTGGTCTTGCGTCTCAGGAGTATGAACAAAGTAAGTGACACCAGATGTGAGTTTGTATGTTGTTGCCATTGTTGAAGGCATTTCTCGTCTTGGTTCACTACCCACCTGCCATTTTCCTTCTCTCTTTCGGTTACCAAAACCTTTCTCTCTGGTGCATCTCATTGAAGGTTTGTATGGAGTTAACACACTTTAACCCCACTCATTTAATAAAAGAACCTCATTTACAATTATGCAAATTCATGATATAAATTTTTCTAAGTTATGACATCATTGTGTTTATTTATGAAGTCACCTGTGGACTATAAACTCCTATCTAAGGTCATCCAAAAGCTAAACATCCCTGAAGCATGATATTCTATTTAGGGGCTTCAAATCCTACCTGGATATCCTAATAGTATGGATTAAAATTAATTTATGTATGCATATTTCACATTGTTCATTTGGAGAGTGAAACACAACCAAACCTTAGTCTTACCAAAAAACAAATAAATCCAGCATATTATCTAGAAACTCTTTCATCGATTCTGAGTCTCGGAACATACCACAAAAACAGGATCATTGGCAGCGGAATGCGGTAAGGCACTCGTCCCATTCAGGAAGGAGTGAACCAGATTGTGAAGGCTCACCACCTGAGAGTCCAGCGTCCCGTCTGCTTTATCAAATCCTTCCAGAGCATTCCTGAGAGAAACCAGCATGTCAGAACAGGCGCAGATGGAGAAAGGTCTCTCTGTATTGTTTCTATCCTAGATAGTCATCTTCTAATCTGAGATTGAGAAGGGATGAGAGGCTCTGCCACAGCTAATTAAGAGTCAGCCCCAGCCTTTAATGATAATCAATCAATCTCTCTCTCTCTCTCTCTCTCTCTCTCTCTCTCTCTCTTTTTCGTTTTTTGTGGTGGTACTGAGGATTGAACCCAGAGGCGTCCTACCTCTAAGCTAGGGCCTCAGCCCTATTTTATTTTTATTTTGAAATAGGGTCTCACTAAGTTACAGAGAGCCTCATGACTTGCTGAGGCCGCCCTTGAACCTGTGATTCTTCTGTCTCAGCCTCCCAAGTACTGGGATTACGGGTGAGCGCCCCCACCCCTGGCTTACTGATAATCTTTCATAAGGGGAGCTCATTCTTCCTCAATAATGCTTCTGTACCCACTCGGTGAAATGTTCTCCTTTTGTATTATATGATAGTTATTTGCCTTCATATCTGTCTCTCGTGCTTCTGAAGAATAAGGACTATGTTTTTCCCTATTTTATTGCCACCCAATATCCCACCAAGCACAAGGTCTATGATCAATAAATGCTTTTTGAATTAATATATAATCTTATTTTCAAGTTTCTCAACTAAATTGACCTTCAGCTTGATGCTATATTCAACATTCTAGACATATCCTCACATCCCCCTTATCTTTCTTTCCCTGCTCCATTTTTAGGAAATTCATATTGTCCACACATTAACTTGGTGATCCCCAAACCTAAGCATACCTCGAAATCCCTGGCAGAATTGCATATTTCATGCCCAACTCCCAGCTTTCTCATCCAGCAGGTGCAGGCTGGGTCCCAACAATTTGCATTCCCAACCAGCACCAGATGACACCAGTGATGGTCTGAGCATTTTTTAGGACCACGCCCCTGACTCAGAACAATAGCAGATGCAATTTGCTTTAGTAGTATTTGTATCATAGTAAAAAACTAATGCATATTCTTTTTTTAATTTTTTTAAAATGTCACCCTTTGCCTCCCTTGACACTCCTCTGAGGGCTGTGGCCAGCTCCAGCACAGGCTCTGGGCCTCGGTACACTTAGCAAACTTGCACACTTAAGTTCAGCATATCCCTGCTCTTGGCCTTGTACAAGTTGTGTAATTCATATGCAGTTTAGAGACAGGGAGAGAGAATCTAGTTTTGGAGAAGCTGTACATATATCTACCACCTATTTTGGTAGCCCCATCTATCTTTATGAAAATTTTCTTTCTACACATATTTCTCATAATTCTTGCTTTGATTTTCTTTTTTGTGGTACTGGGAATTGAACCCAGGGACGTTCCACCTTCAAGCTATACCTCCAGCCCTTTTTATTTTAAAACAGAATCTCACTAGGTTTTTAAGGTTCTCACCAAGTTGCTGAGGCTGACCTTGAACCTGTGATCCTCCATCTCAGACTCCCAAGCACTGGATGTATATTACCGTGTCAGCTTCTCACAATTCTTAAAGGTTTTTGGGGTAGGAGAAAATGAGTAGTTGGTCTTTAAATGAGAACTCAGACCCCAATATTAAGGTCTATGGCTGATAAATTTCTAATGTCAACATTTTTTAAAATAAGAAGGGCCGGGCGTGGTGGCGCACACTTGTAATCCCCACGCTTGGGAGGCGGAGACAGGAGAGTCGCACAGGTTCGATGCCAGCCGCGCTGGCTTAAGAGACCCTGTTTCCAAAGAAAAAAAAGTATAAAATAGGTCTGGGAGTGTAGCCCGGAGGTAGAAGGGTTTCCAGGGACCCCAGTACCACCAAAAATAAATAAATAAATAAAATAAGAAGGAAAAAATCCACAACATGGACATCTTTAAAGTACTATATTTGGTGAGGTGCCATGCATCCCAAGCTTTGAACAGCTAAAGTAGAAGATGATAAAACAATCCTAGTCATTATAGTGAGTAGATGAACACTTTCCTAATACCCATCCTTTGTTAATCATGTATTAAGCCCTCCTTCATTACGTAGATTTGTAGATGTCTCCCAACACCTGGATTTCTTTCTAGTTCATCGCAACCACAAATACTAAAATCTAAAGAGATTGTCGAAGAGCTTACAGCACCAACCTGAAGCTGAAGGTAGAGTTCTGGAAGAAAGGAGGATTGTCAAATTTCGAGAGAGACAGACAATCCTGCACATTTTTTAATGTTGGCAGCTGCTCATTGTTTCTCCCCACTTGATTTCTTCTCAGCAAACCTTCATAGGTTCCATTACATAAGGTGACCCGGCGGTTGTAGTCATCCAAGCTAAGATTTATAAGAAAATTAAAAATAGTACATCTTAATTCATGAGGGGTACCATAAATTTGGGCCAACCAAAACAACTGGGGTCATAGTCATGGGAAATTTTTATTAGTTACCTAAAAATAATAAGAAAAAAGTGGTTAAAAAATATTATCAATAAGCCAGGTATGGTGGCACATGCTTATAATCACAGTACTTGGGAGGCTGAGACAGGAGGATCACAGGTTCTTGGCCAGCCTCAGCTACTTAGTGAGGCCCTCTGAAACCTAGTGAGACCCTGTTTCAAAATAAAGAATAAAAAATAGGGCTGAGGGTGTAGTTAAGGAGGTAGAATGCCCTTGGGTCCAATCCCCAGTACCACACACAAAAAAAACTCTTGAAAATAGTTACAGATTAAGAAGTTTCAACCACATGGAGACACAAATTATAACTATAAACATGAAAATATTTATTTTAATTTATATTGGTACCCAGGGACATTCTACCTCCCGAGCCACACCCTCAGGCCTTTTTTTTATTTTTACTTTTTATTTTTTGAAACAAAGGCTCGGTAAATTTCTAAGGGTATCACTACATTGGTGAGGCTGTCCCTGAACCTGTAATCCTCCTGTCTCAGCCTCCCAAGTACTAGGATTACAGGTGTGCACCACCATGCCTAGATAATAGAGGAAGGAATAGAATAATAAATACCATTCCATTGAAGACAGTTTACAAGGCGAGATGGTGACTCCTGTTACATGCATTTGAATCTGGGACAACTAAAGGGAGATCAGAGTGGCTCCCATTGCACTGAGCCAAGATGCTCTTAGTGGAAGTGGCTCCAGGAAAGACTTTTAGGCAAATTGCTGGCAGAGGTCAGAGGAAAACTAATGAAACTATACAAAGGGAACATTTATCAAAACCTTTTTTTAATGTTTAAGGAAATGGAAATGTTAACTGTCTTGATTTGATCACTATAAAAATGCATCAAATGATCCCACTAGACCCTATAATTTATACAATTAAAATAATAATTAATTTTTAAACACTCTGTGTTGGGAAATGTGTAAAGCGGTTGAGCTTCAAGAGTTACATGGTAAACATAGGGCAAAGAAGATCCAGTGCCCATAAAATACATTCTATATGCTGATGGCACAGCCTGGGATTCAACCTTCCCAGAAGTAGCCACTGATAGAGATAGGGTTTTATTTTTTATTTTTTATTTTTCGGTGGTCCTGGGGTTCCTGGAAGCCCTTCTATCTCTGGGCTGCACTCCCAGACCTATTTTTTATATTTTTATTTGAAAACAGGGTCTCTTAAGCCAGCACGGCTGGCTTCATAGGTGTATGTGCAAACCCAAGAGGAGATCCAGGCCAAGTCCCCAAGAGGTGGTGATGATGGTTCTGATGTAGAAGGAGGCACAGAACTCAGCCAGGTGGGGCAGGTGAGGAGAGCCTGAGAGGGTGGCAGGTGTGTCCTAGGTGGAGGGTAGCCATTTGTGGCTGGACCACGGGATATGGGAGAGGTAAGGAACACAGGCATATGTTCCACCATTTCCGGAGGGTTTTAAATATTTTATTGTGTGAATTTTAAAGGGTAAGGGGAAAATACTGGGTATATAAGAATGAAATCAACACACACACAAGGACGAAAGGGGCCAAGATGCTAATGCTAGGAAAAATGAAAATCGTCCTAGTCGGCATTCCTCAGAGTGCATTCCAGTGAGGCCAGCTGTGAAATAAGAGTCTTGGGGTCAGATATATTTAAGTCTCTCTTGATGAATAATAATGCATTTGACAGGAAAGGCTCAGAGATGTCCCCAAAATTAAAAAGCCTTTTAAGCCGGGCGTGGTGGTGCACACTTGTAATCCCCGCACTTGGGAGGCTGAGACAGGAGGATCGCACGAGTTCGAAGTCAGCCTCAGCTACTTAGTGAGGCTCTCAGTAACTTAGTGAGACCCTGTTTCAAATAAAATATAAAATAGGTCTGGGAGTATAGCCCAGAGTTAGAAAAGCCCCTGGGTTCCATCCCCAGTACCACCAAAAATAAATAAATAAACAAATATATATATAAAGCCTTTTAAACTCAGCATCCTCTAAACTTGTAGGATCACAGACGCCTCTTGTCATGTATCACAGAAATACCTATGATAAAAGTTTAACTTATAAATTAGGCATGGTAGGGATTAACAATAACAATAATAAAATAGGACAAATATAACAATATACTGTAATAAACATGATATGAATGTGGTTTCACTCTGTCTCTTTCTCTGTATAGGAAAAAAAAAAAACAATATACAAAGGATTTGGTACCTTCTGGGTTTCAGACATCCACTGGGCATCTTGGAATACATCCCCGAAAGGTCAGCAGGGACCACCATATTACACATGAACAGAGAAACAAATTCAAGGAGTCTTTAAGGAGGGAATTGTTCCTAGATTACAGGCCACCTACCTGCTTGCAGGGTCTTTCAGGGTTCAGGGATCATCCCGCCTGGAACATATGCCTGTGTTCCTTACCTCTCCCATATCCCGTGGTCCAGCCACAAATGGCTACCCTCCACCTAGGACACACCTGCCACCCTCTCAGGCTCTCCTCACCTGCCCCACCTGGCTGAGTTCTGTGCCTCCTTCTACATCAGAACCATCATCACCACCTCTTGGGGACTTGGCCTGGCTCTCCTCTTGGGTTTGCACATACACCTATGATAAAACTTCTCAGACTGAATGCTAATGTGTTTGCCAGAAATCTAGCTCTGTAAATACAAAGTGATATTCAAAAGTGAGGCTGGATTTTATTCACCTTTGTATCCCTAGCAGTATTGAGGTCGCCTAGAACATGATCGGTGCTTAGCAAATGCTGGCTGAATACAGGAACGATTCCTAATTTTAAAACCATTGATCTAAAAATGATGGCCAAGCATATTCATGTCACAATGTGATTTTTGATATAGCTATGTCTTTTTACTAAAAAAATTTGATAACTTAAAAACCGTATCTTCTATGGGACATACATAAGCAAAAGCCTATGCACATTAGAAACAGAGGTATAAAGAAATATAATGTGCATGTCTCAGACACAGAGAAGACAGTCTTGGGAGTTCCACATGGCATGCATAACATTACCTGTCACAGACAACTTCCCAGCTGGAGAATCTCGAGTTCTGACTAATCAGAGTCGGGTCACCTTGCCTTGCTGCCCCCAGCAACTGATCTGTGCACACGTCACACTCATTCCTCCCAGTAGCAAAGTTCCAGTAGGGCAAAGCAAAGGATGCATTACCAGTGAGTCGCTGAAAGCAGAGGTCAGGCCCAGTCACTTAATTTACTCATCAGATGCAACAAGAACAAAAAGGCATATAGCACAAGGATTGGCAAGAGTCTTGACCAAATGTATAACAATGAAAAGTATCAATAGATGGGTGAAATTATACATATGTGTATGTGTTAAATATATAACAATATTATGTTGTGATATATGTTGAGGTTATGATGTGTTAATATACATAATATATTATATATGAACACATATCACAACCTTATATAGATATAATATATATCGCAACCTTTATTTTTTTATTTTTTTATAACTTGACTTTTTATTTTATTTATTTCATTTGCAAGAAGATGGAAAGTCCTGGAGACCATTATGTTAAGTGAGATCAGCCAAGCACAGAAGGAGAAGATACATGTTTCCTTTAATGTCACAACCTTTATAAAGCGGGAAATCTGACCATTGTGACAATATACATAAACCCAGAGACATTATACTGAAGGCAATGAGCCAGATGCAGAAATGAAAATACTTCATCATCTCAGTTATATGTGGAATCTTAAAAAAAATCAAACACATAGAAACAGCAAACTAGTGGTTACCAGGAAAGTGAGGTGGGAAGATGTAGGTTGAAAGGTAAATTTGTAAGTTCTATAGGATGAACAAATCTATAGATGTAATATACCACATGAGGGCTAGAGTTCATAATACTATATTGTATACTTTATTTTGCCAAAAGAGTATATTTTAGAGACTTTTTTTGGTACTGGGAATTGAGCTCAGGGGCATTCTATTTCCAAGCTACACTCCCAGCCTTTTTTACTTTTTTGTTGTTGTTGTTGTTGTTGTTGTTTGGTTTGGTTTGGTTTTGAAACGGGGCCTTGCTAGGTTGCTGAGAGTCTCACTAAATTGCTAAGACTATCCTTGAACTTTCAATCCTTCTATCTCAGCCTCCCACATAATGGAATTATAGGTGTGGACCACCATGTCCAGCAATTTTAGAGGCTCTTAGCACACACAAGAAATAGAAGATGCTGAGTATGTTAATTTTCTTAACAGTGATATCACTTCACTGTCCAAGATAAGTATATCAAGCCAGGTGTGGTGGTGCACACTTTTAATTGGGAGGCTGAGACAAGGGGATCATGGGTTTTCAGACAGCCTCAGCTACTTAGTGAGGTCCTCTGCAACTTAGTGAGACCCTGTTTCAAAATAATGAATTAAAAATAGGGCCAGGAATTTAGCTCGGTTGTAGAATGCCCTTGGGTTCAATTCTCAGTACCACAAAAAAAGATAAATATATCAAAATGTCATGTTACACCTAGGCGTGGTGATGCACACTTGTAATCCCAGCATTTGGAAGGCTGAGACAGGAGGATCGTGGGTTCATGGACAGCCTTAGCCACTTAGTGAGGACCTTTGTAACTCAGTGAGACCCTGTTTCAAAATAAAGAATAAAATATAGGGCTGGGGTGTAGCTCAGAGGTAGATGCTCTGGGTTCTATCCCTAGTACCGCAAAAAGAAGAGAAAAGAAAAGAAAAAATGTCATGTTATACAATATGCCTTAAACACATGCAACATTTTTAAAATTAAAAGTATAGTTTCAACCAACCAACCTGGAGATCTCTTTCCAACCACAACAAGTGGTACCGGTGCCAGGTCACAAAGGCAGGCCCTTGGTGTGAGAAATCTATGGCCTTGTAGGGGCGCCCTGGTCCTAAAACAATTGGAAAACAGTACAGATCACAGTATAGGATATTTAAAATGTTCAAGCTCAGTTGGGCATGGTGCAGCATGCTTGTAATCCTAGTACTTGGGAGGCTGAGACAGAAGGATGGAAGGTTCCAGGAGAGTTTCAGAAAGTAGTAAGACTCTCAACAACCTAGTAGGACCCTGTTTCAAAGAAAAACAAAATAGGGCTGAGGCGTGTAACTCAGTGGTAGAATGCCCCTGGGTTCCATCCCTAGTGCCATAAAAAATGAATAACATAAAATAAATGTTAAAGCTCACATATGTGTCTTACAGCCAGTAAGTACGTGATATTTTAGTAAAAAAAAATCATTATTTATCTATTCAAAGGCAACAATAACAATATGAACAAAAGAATTTTAGAATCGACTAGCACTTTTAGGGTAAGATCACTTTCATCTTTCAAAAGTCTGATTTTTTTTTTTTAGCAGAAAGCTAGAAATCCAAGACATTGTTAGCATTTAGCCCTGTTACATATTTAATCTTTTGTGCAACAATTCATTAAGATGAAAGTAAGATGAAAGTATCCCTAAATGAAATATATTTTTAAAAGACATTTTCCAAGCTGTCTCTTACAAATGCACAAATTTAAGAGAGAAGGATTAATTAGTAATATAGCAACTTCAGTCACAGTCCTAATGCAGCACTTATATAACCAAAAAAGAGCTTCAGTGGATTCAGCCTCGCCCATCAATCAGTTACAGCTGCTAGTTGACAGGCATGGTGGCTGAGACCAGAAAAGAGAAAAATACATTCGAACCAATTTAGCTGGCCACTGGAACTGCCAATTTTAGTGAAACGCTTTGGGCAATTTGATGCCCTCCTTCCTGTGTGCTCCATCCCTCTTGCACCTTTCATATCAGCTTTTGATGGTTATGTAGAAACTTTAGCTAACTTTAGTTCTTTTTCAAAGTACCTATAATAACTTCAGAGAGTGGAACAGACATGAATATAAATTTAATTCCTAGATATGACCAGAAACAATAGTTTTCTTTTCCTCTTGAGAGACTACCCTCTCATAAAGCAAAACCTGCTCGGAGTGATGACAGAAAAACTATAAAGGTTGGTAGCAGAAGAGCCTCCTTAGCTATCGATAAAGAAAGACGGATGTTTACCTGTGAGGCAGGTTTGAAAAAGACTCATACTGAGAGCAAACTCGCCGCTACTCTCAGCGACACTGGCTTTTAAAAAATGGTTTCATCTGGAGCAAAGTTTCAAGTCCACCAAACTTGAAGGGGGCATCGAAGGACGGGGAACACGTGATACATACAGGGTGGCAATGCCAAGGGAAAATATTCCAAGTAAGCTCCAGGTCTTTATTCACTCTGACCTTGACAAAGGAACCCCCCACGGAGGGATGGCCGCAGGTGTAGCCGAGTGTGCAGAGATGCTATGAGAAGAATCTAGAATGGGTTCATTCTCCCAGAACAAACCAACCCATGGCTTCTTCCCAGCTGATAAATAACTGAGGTTGAATCTAAACCTGCTTGATTAAGGAGGGTCGATCACAGACCATGTCCCATTCCGAGTCCTACTCGGGCTCCAGACTGTAGAACCTGGGAAGGTCCTCAATATTCCTCAAGCATTATTTTTATTTTACTATTTTCTCAATCATTGAACATAACCATGAGCTGAAAGGCAAGGAACTCTGCATTGCTGTGGCTCACTTTATCCACTTCCTTGGATTAAAAGCCTGGGAAGTCCTAGCAACACATGAGGACCACAGGGGTTACCTAACGCACTGTAAAGACACAGACCTCCAACGCAATCACTCCAGCTCCACACACAAAAAAGTGACATGTGCTTCCACACATGTTCAGTTAATTCCTCTAATTTGAAGAAAAGGTCAGAGAGGGATTTCAGTCAGATTGTAAAATGTACTTTTTTTCTAGAATCAAAAAAGAATTTGCCTTTACTTCACCAGCTCATTTGTTTGAGGATTAACAGCTTCCCGGAGAACAGTTTAGACTTTGAACCAAACATAAACTAGAAGAGGGAAACTTTGAAGTCTTTGAAGTATCTGCAGCCACGGCCCAGGAAGAGACTGCTCCATTCTAACTGTGGAAAGCCTATGGCTTTCCTAAATCTAGCCCTGCCTTCTAGGTTGCTCTCCTTTAAATTAACTTTTGTCAAAGGACTTCCCAGCCCATCTCCCCACCCAAGCACAAACCTGAAGTCACGGGGGGAAACCCACCTAATAATGTATCTCTAACAGAATAATAATGGAGCCACACAAAAAAATCATAAATGCTGCAGTTGGCGATCTGTGGCTGCGTCCCATTGGGCCCCAGCAGGCCCAGCCAGTGCTGCGTGGTGATCACATAGTCGGGGTGAACCGTCTTCTTTGCCAGGTCCAAGGCGCCCAAAAACTGCTCCCGCTCCTGAGGGGTCAAGGCATGGATGTTCTGCCGGACAACCTGAGGTTTCCTCTGGTCACAGTTGGGGCCCGTCCAGCCAAACTTGCAGTCTCCACAGTTATAGCCAGTGAAGTTTCCTAGTATATAAAAAGGGAAAGATGAAAGAAGCGTGTTATATAGAGTTATGGCTTAGATAACAGGATGTGCCCCTGGAACAGCTCAAGTGTTGGCAATACAGAAATGTTCAGGGCGTTGACCTCATCAGTGGATAAATCCATTGATGGGTTAATCATTTGAATGGGTTTGCTGGCTGGTAATGATAGGCAGGTAGGGTGTGGCTGGAGGAATTAGGCCGCTGAAGGTATGGACTTGGGGACAATATCTGTCTCTCTTCTCATTTCCTCTCCTCCTTTCTCCCTCTCCTTCTCCTTCTTCTTGTTCTTCTCTTCTTCTCTCCTGTTCCCTTCGTTCCCCTGCCATCGCCTCTCCTCCTCCTCCTTCTTCTTCTTCCTCCTCTCTCTCATCTCTCTCTTCTCTTTTTCCTTCTCTCTCTCCTTTCCTCTTCTCTTCCTTTTCTCTCTTCTCTTCCTTCTCTCTCTCCTTTCCTCTTATCTCCTCTCCTCTTCCTTTTCTCTCTCTCTTCTGTCCTCTCCTCTTCTCTGTCCTCTCCTGGTCTCTCTCTCTCTCCTTCTCTTCCTCTCTGCTCTCTCCCTCTCTCTTTCTGCTCTCTCCCCTTCTCTCTCTGCTTCTCCCCCTCTCTCCCTCCCTCCTTCCCTCTCTCTCTTCCTCTCCCTCCCTCCCTCCCTCTCTCTCTCTGCTCTCTCCCTTTCCATGAGCCAAGCAGCTCTCCTCCACCATGCCCTGCCACCATTATGTTTCTTCCTTGGAGCCAGCCAGCCCTGGACTGACCTCTGAAATCATGAGCCAAAATAAACTTTTCCTCCTCCAAGCTGTTCTTGTTAGGTACTTTGGTCATGGCAACATGTAGCTTGGAAGAAATTTATGAATTGGAGTTCTGGGGTAGAATGGAAGAAAACATGAAAGTGCTGATGAAAGCGAGTCAATTTCCTGACCCACACAGAGGGAAGACCCAGTAGAGAGGCCTCAGGAGAAACTAGCCCTGCTGCTGGCACCCTGGTCTTGGGCTTTTTCCTCCTCGACGATGAGAAAATAAATCTCTATTGTTAAAGCCGATTTCCTTCCCTTACTCTCAAAATCTAAGCGAACCGAGTACTAGAAAATTCCGTCGGGGCCCACTCGGCTGGACCGAGATGGCACCCAGGCTTGTTGCCAGCGTGGATTCAAGATGGCGCCTAGGCTTGCAGCCAAGTCATGAGACTCACAAGATGGACGTCTCCTTGAGCATGCGCAGTGTGCCATGCTACGTGCCTGCAGAATGATCAGTGACGCAAAGCCTCATGCTACCACCAGCCTGCCTATGAGAGAGTCAGAAATGTGCATGCCCTAGCCGTGGGAAGCTTGGGGTTGGTAGGGAATAGAGGGAGGGATTATGATGCTGATATATATTGTGCTTGCTGTACGCATTAAAAGGAAGAAGAGACATATTATTGAGACATATTAAGGATCCATTAAAGAAGAATTTATATTTCAGCTGAAGAGGTGTCTGTGTCGTTCTCTAAGCCCCTGCGGGTCGGAGTCTTAGGGGACAATATTTCCCTAGAAATATTTCCAGCAAAGAAATAGGATAAGAAATATATTCGAGGCTGTTATAGGTAGAACTGTCCCCCTTGAAAATGCATATGCTCAAGTCCTAATCCCTAGGACCTCAGCGCAGCTACTTAGTGAGGCTCTCCACAACTTACTGACACCCTGTTTCAAAATAAAGAATACAAAAATCGGGCTGAAGATATAGCTCAGAGGTAAAATGCTTCTGGGTTCAATCCCCAGACCCGAAAGAGAAAAAGAAAAAAGGATTAAAAGGGTGATGTGAAATATTGAACATGGACCAGCTTACTGGCTCTGTCCCCTTCCCTTTCAGTCCTAAGTCTTGCTCCAGGCCGGTTTACTTGCTATTCCTTGTGCAGGGAACACTTTTACCTTTCTTCTTAAATTCCTCCTTCTCTAAGCTACCTACCCCTCCTCTCAGCTGACAATGGGGTGTGTGTGTGTGTGTGTGTGTGTGTGTGTGTGTGTGTGTGTTTGGTTGGTTTGTTTTTTTGCAGTGCTGGGAATTAAATCCTGGGCCTCTTATGCTAGGTAAGTGCTCTACCACTGAGCCACAAAACCCCAGCTCCTATACTGCTGTGGTGTGTGTGTGTGTGTGTGTGTGTGTGTGTGTGTGTGTGTGTGTGCGCACGCGTGTGTGTATGTTTGGTCCTGGGGATTGAACTCAGGGGTGTTCTACCTTTGAGCTACACCCCCAGTCCTATTATATTTTATTTTTAAATTTTGAAACAGAGTTTCGCTAAGTTGCTCAGGACCTTGCTATGTTGCAGAGTCTGACCTTAAACTCGTGATCCTCCTATCTCGGCTGGCTTGGGCCTGCAGGTGTGTTCCACCATGCGCAGCTTACGTATTCATTCTTCACTCCATCTATCAAGTTCAGGTGGGCCCACAGCGCCTGTCATTCTACTTCAATCACACCAGCTATTGAGCATCTCTATAGCTGTCTCAGCTCTAAGTACCTGCAAGGCAGTGGTCTCACTGCTGAAGCTTATGCTTGGCTTTGTACAAAATGAATGTGTGTTGAATGAACAAAGGAGAGGTAAAGTAGGTTGCAGATAATGTAATAAATATAAATTTTCCCCCTTCTCCTTGTGGATTAGCAAAGAAGGCAGTCCTGTAAATAATTTGGATAAACTATAAGTACCAAGACATAGGTAAGCAAAAAGTACTATCATCATATAGAGAGACAGTTATGTGGGTCTGAAACTCTAAGTACCAAGACATAGGTAAGCAAAAAGTACTATCATCATAAAAAGAGGGTTATGTGGATGTTTAAAGAAAATGAGAATTTTTCCAACAGAATGAAAACTGAATGATTAGCCTTTGTACACTGTAAAAACAATAAAAGCATGACTTCCCTTTCTATTAACTCAATGAATTTTTTGATGCAGAAGAAAATTTTATTAAAAATATAATAGGTCAGGAAAATTAAATGTAATAATAATTGGTTATTTGGGCCTCATGCTCCTTTGTTACATACAAAATATTCTACATGCTCTGATATAAGTCAATCATCTGTATATTTCTGTTTCAGCTTCCTATGAGAAGATGAGTAAAAGGTACTTATAAAGAAAAATTCTATTTCCACACTGAAAGTCATGGTTTTGAATAGTTTGAGCTAAACACAAAATTTATGTGGATGGCTGGACTGAAGCTATTAAGTAAACAGTCTGTATTTAGCAAGTGTCTATTGAGCAGCTACCGTCAATCCCACAGGCTCTTCGGGGAGCTTCGACCTTTGTGGAACTTGGAACCTATTTATTTTCCCTCAGGCTATCATGCCAAAATTTCATATCTGCTTTAAAAACAATTTTGATTAAAACCTACTCTGATAGATTTTTATAGAAATAGAGCTTTTTTGAGAAGTGACTGAACAAACTTCATCTGAAGAATATTAACTACCCAAATTATAATTCACACTTTCAGCTGTTCCCTGGAGTCAAGTTAGATGATGGAGGTAACGGTACAGACACTTCTCTGTAATGGGAGAGTCGCTCCTAGATTCAAAAGGCAAAGAAATGTGGGTGACAGTGATGTATCAATGTAGTCCATTGACCCCAACAAGTGTACCAGGGTAAGACAGGATACCGACAGCAGAGGACGTGGGGTTGGAGGAACACAGGCTGTATGTGCTTTCTGCTCTGTTTGTTTACATCTGAAATTGCTCTAAAAGCCAGGCATGGTAGTGCATGCTAGTAATCCCAGCATTTGGGAGGCTGAGACAGGAGAATCAGGGTTTGAAGACAGCCTCAGCTACCACTCAGTGAGGCCCTTTGTAGCTCATTGAGACCTTGTTTCAAAATAAAGAATAAAAAAATAGGGCTGGAGGTGTAGCTCAGAGGTAGAATGCCCCTGGGTTCCATCCAAAGTACCACAAAAAAAAAAAAAATGCTCTAAAAACATATTTTAATGCTAAGAAATAACATAAGCCAGTTGTGGTAGTGCACGCCTACAAACCCAGGACTTGGGAAGGCTGAGACAGGAGAATGGCGGTTGAGACCAGCCTCATCAACTTAGCAAGGAGACCCTTAGCAACTTGGTGAGACCCTGTTTCAAAACAAAAATAAAAAAATAAAAGGAGCTGGGGGTGTAGCTCAGAGGTAGAATGTCTCTGGTTTGAATCTCCAGTATCCCCCCCAAAAAATAACACACCTAAATGTTATAATAATAAATTCAATTTATTTCTATATTTGCATAAAAATTGTTTTTAAGTCTTAGGGTCTCATTGTTAAAACAGGAAATTCATAATTTATGCCATGAATTTTAAGACTACTGCTTTATCATGATTTCTTTTGGTTAGTAGAAACAAAATTTAATACTATTCATTATTTATTGAACAGATAATTTACTGAACCTCTTCTACTTAATGGTCAGTCAAAACTTAAAGATCCCTTCCTAGTAGGAAGGCTGGGGAGCGGGGTGACATGGTAGAGGATATAAGGGAAATCTCTGTAATTCTGATCAATTTTACTGTGAACCTGAAACTGTTCTAAAAAGTAAAGCTTTAAAAAATAATAATAACAAAACTCTCAATGAGCCTTCCTCTGGGCTCCCATAGCTTTCTCTGCTCTGGTTCAGACAGATGGCCGCCCCTGGTGACCTTGAGATGCACGTCTCAGAGCCTGTCCCACCAGGACAAGAGTTCTATTTCACCAAGCTCGTATGAAGAACAAGCACATCAATACAGGCACACATTGCATCCGATACAGAGTACACGCTAAGTAGTGGTATCCTTACATGCAGCTTCCTAAGTAAGTAGTATAGCAAGTATTTGTTTTTATATCTGTCCCGCCTATCACTACACTGTACACACGGTAAGAATTGTATCTGTTTCCCCTCCCCTCCCCATGCACGAAGGACCCAACATAAATCAGTGCTAAGTACATGTCTGTTGGCCAAATGATGAAGGAAAAAATAGAATAAAAGGCTTTGGGCGTAGGGGATACAAACATAAAGAGGCGCGGTGCCGTTGGGTAATGGGAAGGAAAGGTGTGTGCGTGGTGAAATACCAGCACGCGTCTAACTGTGGGAAAAGTGAAAATGGGAAGAGGCCCAGCTCTGCGGGAAGACAGAGGCAGCATGCTTCATCCTGACTCAGATCAGAGGTGCTTCAGACTTCGGGAGCGACCATTAGCACAAGTCTAATAAGAAAGCATGTGTCAGCATTTGAGCTCCCTGTGCCTGGGAAATGTATCACTTAAAAAGTTCCTTTCTAACATGTTTCAGAGGAATCCACCAAAGCTCAGTAGGAAGGTTCCTTTCTTTTTATCTTTTTTGCTTTTAATGCTTTCATTGGTGCATTGTAGTTTCACATCAAAATGTGGTTCAGAGTGCCAGGGATATACATGCACTTGGCAAACCCAGCCTAAAGAATGTGTCAAAATGCTGATGACAGCCAGGCGTGGTGGTGCCACGTCTGGGATCTAGGTATTTGGGAGGCTGAGACAGTGCAAGGGCAGCCTCAGTCATGTAGTGAGACCCTCAGCCACCTAGAAAGACCCTGTTTCAAAACAAAACAAAACAAAATATTCTTCATTTTGAAACAGGGTCTCACTGAGTTGCAAAGGGCCTCTCTAAGTAGTAGCTGAGGCTGTCTGTGAACCGCGATCATCCTGTCAGCCTCCCAAATGCTGGAATTGCACCCATGTGCCACCAAGCCCAGCTACAAAAAAAAAAAAAAATTAAAAGCTGGAATGTAGAAAAAAACAAGTACATAAACAAAGGCATAAATAAATAAAGGAATGAAAAAAGGCTAACGAAAACAACCGAAAAGTTTAACAACGTGAAAACTTAGCATGCAAAATATTTGTTTATGTAATTTAGATTTTTGGGTAGTATCTTACATCAATTTCACATACGTTATTTTTGTCCTTAATTCACTGGTAGTAAAAGCCAGGCGCGGTGGCACACGCTTGTAATCCCCGCGCTTAGGAGGCTGAGACAGGAGGATCGTGCAGGTTCGAAGCCAGCCTCAGCTGGCTTAAGAGACCGTTTCCACTTGAAATATAAAATAGGTCTGGGAGTGCAGCCTGGAGGTAGAAGGCCCCTGGGTTCCATCCTCAGTACCACACACACAAAAAAATTTAATTCATTGGTAGTAAAAAATACACAAGAAATGGGTACAGTTTAGAGAGGATTGCGTTCTCTTACTGGAAATGGAGAGGGGAGGGGAAATGCATGATACCAATCTATCTACCATTGAGTACGTCCTTAAGCAAGAATTAAATTTAAAGAGTCAGAGTCCTCTACCATCGGGGCCCGGGATCAAGAGAGTGAGAAGATCTAAACAGCGCACGTTCCTACTTGTACCTCATGAGCTCAGCCTCAGAAAGCTATTAGACTAAATGGGCTTAACGACCACTGATTAGTGAATTTACAAGAACCCTAAATAGCCTATTCCTTTTAATTAGAGATTCTATTATTTTAATAACAATACTTTATACTGACACAGGTCCTTTCATCTACAGAGCTCAAAAAGAATTTACAAGTGTGGTTTCATCATTATCCCCATTGCAGAGATTGGAAAATGGAGGCACCTAGTCACTTGTACAAACAAGCAGTTCTCAGCCAACTGTTCCAAAGCTATTTGGTGCCTAAGTTTTCAAAGCCCAAAGACACAGCTGCCACCGGTATGTTCTCATAAATGCCAACTGAAAAGTAAGCCTTAGAGGTGAATGGCTGGTGCCAAGGTCTCCAGAAATTCAGCTCTTCCTGACAATTATTAAAATTATTGCATGTGTGTGTGTGTGTGTGTGTGTGTGTGTGTGTGTGTGTGTTACGATTTATCCCTACAGAGAATAGTGAAATTCTCTATGAGGAATTTGAGCATAGTATTTAGAGGTCTTTTTTTTTTTTAATCTCAGAGTTTGTTTTCTTTATTAGGCTAAAATTCTTTTACCAGCCTTATGATTGTCAGAATGGGGTATTTAGTTTTCCAATGGATTAACAAAATTCAAGATCATCAATAGAAGTAATTTATCAGCTGCTTGCTGGAACTTAATCTGCATTTCTTTCTTAAGAATTTTTAGATGATCCCAAGAGAGCTCCAGGGATTCCATTTGCAAAAGAATCTTGAGGCTGCCGGGGAGGAGGGCCTTTGGGAGGCTTAAGAGGAGGCTCGAATTCCAAAGGCTACCAGCAAACCATGAAAAACCTGGAGAGCAGGTCACTTTAGG
Organism: Muscardinus avellanarius; assembly: GCF_963383645.1. Lineage (NCBI taxonomy): Eukaryota > Metazoa > Chordata > Mammalia > Rodentia > Gliridae > Muscardinus > Muscardinus avellanarius. The sequence continues at coordinate 186,152,355 of NC_137787.1, forward strand.
GGAGAAGACAACTGGAGGACACATGTCTTGCTCTAGGACACTTGAACCAGCACAAAATGGTGATTATTGAACTTCCCAGCTCAGTCTCTAAGGTCTGGTGCCCTAAGACTTAAAGAAAAAGACCATCCAGCCAACATAAGCAAAGCCATCTAATTGTTACAGAGACATAGTGGAATAGTATTTTTACCTTTAAAAAATAAAGAAAATCCCAACATTTGCAACGATGTGAATAGACTCAGAAGACATTGTGCTAAGGGAAATAAGTCAGTCACAGGAAGACAGATATTTCATGATTATTCCTAAATGAGGCCTCTAGAATAGTCAAATGTTTTGAAGTAGACAACAGAATGGTGGTTACCAGGGAAGGGGGATGGAGAGGTGGGGAATTGCTCTTAAAGAACAAGTGGCAGTGACACAAATCAAGAATATACCAGAGATCTACTGCACCACACTGCACTTAGAGTTAATAATAAGGTGCTATGCACTTAAAAATGTGGAAACAAAGCTGGGCGTGGTGGCGCACACTTGTAATCCCAGCATTTGGGAGGCTGAGACCTGAGGATCACAGTTCGCGAACAGCCTCAGCTACTTAGTGAGGCCCTCTGCAACTTTGTGAGACCCTGTTTCAAGATAAAGAATAAAAAATAGGGCAGGGGGTATAGCTCAGAGGTCAAATGCCCCTGGGTTCCATCCCCAGACCCGCAAAAGAAAAAAAAAAAAAAGTGGAAACAAAATAGAGCTTGTATTAAGTATTCTTACAAAGACAAAAAGCAAAGAAACTTTTGGAGGTGATGTGTATGCTAATTACTTTGATTGTGGTGCCAGTAACATGAGGACTTATATACAGATATTCAAATATATTATGAATATCTGTATATTAATTATGTACATGTCATGTATACCAACCAAACCTTACTATAACTGGAAGTTTAAAACAAATAAACTCATAGAGAAAATTGTAAGATATCTTTATTTATTTATTTATTTATTTATTTATTTATTTATTTATTTTTGGTGGTACTGGGGTTCCTGGAAGCCCATCTATCTCCGGGCTACACTCCCAGACCTATTTTATTTTTGGAAACAGGGTCTCCTAAGCCAGCACGGCTGGCTTCGAACCTGCGAGATCCTCCTGTCTCTGCCTCCCAAGCGCGGGGATTACAAGCGTGCGCCACCACGCCCGGCCTGTAAGGTATCTTTAAACACACACACACACACACACACACACACACACACACATACACACACAGCTAGTGTGGTACACACACCTGTAACCCCAGTACTTGAGAGGCTGAGACAGGAGGATCACAGGTTGGAGGAGAGCCTTAGCAATATAGGGAGACTCTTAGCAACCTAGCAAGACTGTATTTCAAAACAACAAATAAAAAGGGTTGGGAGTGTAGCTCGGAGGTAGAATGCCCCTGGTTGTTTCAATTCCTTTCTCTCTCCCATATATGTATATATATATATATATATATATATATATATATATATATATATATATATTCTATCCTATATATGTAGGAATATATATATAAATAAACATATATATATTCTATCCTATATATGTAGGAATATATATAAATAAACATATATATATATATATATATATATATATATATATATATATATATATATATTCATGATTGTCAGAATGGGGTATTTAGTTTTCCAATGGATTAACAAAATTCAAGATCATCAATAGAAGTAATATATCAGCTAGTTCCTGGAAGTTAATCTGCATTTCTTCCTTAAAAATTTTTAAATGATCCCAGGGATTTCATTTGCAAAAGAATCTTGAGGCTGCCAAAGAGGAGAGCCCCGTGAATATACATATATTTACAAACTTACTATGGAAAGAAAGAGATATAGATACATGTGCGTGCGCGCGCACACACACACACACACACACACACACACACACACACATATTCAAAAACTTGCTATGGAAAGAAAGAGTGACAGTCCTGAGTGAGTCTAGATGAGCCCCAGCCTGAGGGTGGGCTGGCAGCCGTGGCCTTAATGGCTGGAGGTGGAGGCCACGAACCCAAGAAGGCTCTGTCTGTGGCCTACAGTGATGTGATGTCCTTGCCACCTGCACGTACAGGACAGCCCTGTTTCTGGCTCCTCGCCTTCTGGAGCAGGGGACTCCTCTGTGTTCTGAAAGTGGGTCACCACGATGCAAAGTTCTGTCATTTCTGGAGCAAGTGACAGCAGAGGGAACTAGCAGCTGCCCCTTCTATCCTGATGGTCTCTGTTCTTTCCAACCCCATCTTTTAAAAATAAATTTGCTAGCCAGGACAAAAAGGTAAAGGAGGTGATGGTAAGAAGAGTTAAAAATTGTATCTGATTTACTAAAATCTTTTGCCTCGGGATTCTATAAAATGGTGATTCCCAACCTTTGAAAGTTGGGGCACTTTGTCATCTATTGCCATGAAAATAATTCTCATAGAGTGTTTTAGGGAATTGAACAAAGAAGTGACTATGTTGGTGTAGTTTTCTGATTTCACCTGTATTATGAAACCTGGCACCCTGTGTTACACTGAAGATTCAGGAGAATCTAGCAGACAATGTTTATAGAAATGTTCCGGTGGCTTAGAAAACAGACAATATATACTCAATATGCTGTTAAAATTTTTGTCACAATGAGTACCCAGAGAAAAACTCAGACCTAAAAAATTCCTTTGGATCACATACTTGAAAATATAATTACAAGAACCGGGGATGTAACTCAGTGGTAGAGTGCTCACCTAGCATGTACAAAGGGCCTGGATTCAATACTCAATGCCAGAGGAAGATATATAAAAATATTACATGTCAATAGAGTTATTACATTAATATGACATCTTAATATACTAATTTATAACATAAATAAAAGTTATATACGATTACAAAGTGATTCTAAAGCCAAAACTTTATGATTTAAAAAAATCAAATAATTCCTACATCAGTATCAAAGGTCTCACTAGCTTTCCTAGTGAAATGCCTCTTCAGAACCATACATGGATCCATTCTCAGTATTCTCCTATGTCCCAGCATCATAAGATTATATATATATATATATATATATATATATATATGTGTGTGTGTGTGTGTGTGTGTGTGTGTGTGTGTGTGTGTCAGTACTGGGATGGAAGCCAGGGGCATTCTACCCCTGAGCTATAACCCCCACCCTATTTTTTAGTCTTTATTTTGAAACAGGTTGCACTGAGTTTCAAAGGGCCTCACTAAATAGCTGAGGCTGTCGGTGAACCACAATCCTGTTTCAGTCTCCCAAATACTGGGATTACAAGTGTGCACCACCACACCCGGCTTTAAAAAATATTTTAGAAAGGAAAAAGTCTTGTGTAGCCAGTCACCAAAGGACAGTGTCCAAGGGCTTTGTGGAAGCTGCCACATATGTTTTTGGATTTCAAACGCCCTACCAACTTTTGAGTGCCCTCACCGTTGTGCACGGCTGCTGAAAACTGGAGGGACACATGATCGAAGAGGATGTGAAAAGACCCTGAAGGGCCGGAGGAATGGGCACTGTGCAGAGATGCCAAGGAGACAGTAAGGCAGACCCGGGCGCAGAAGAGGGATGCTGAGCAAACGGTGTAATGCCTAGTGCAAATCCGGACAAGAGTCAAGGACAACCTCTGATAGCCACGAGTATCTTGCTCACTTAAAGCGCTGTCTTGCCTGTCTCCCCAACTTTGGCCCATCCACAGCTTTAGTGAGAAAGATGGACCCTTTGGGACCTTCTGGAACCCTCAGAAACGCTGAGGCCAGGCCTATGGAGCACCTGCCTTCCGCTCCCGCCTGTATCCGAATGCCAAGCCGCCCCCGCCCCTCTCCACAAGTGAAAACCCATCTCAGGACAAGGCACCGAATCTGTCTTGAAAGGACTTGCTCTGATTTTCAAAGCTGCCTCTCCAGCTCTTTAGCCTCCCCTTCCAACAAACAAGCCAAAAGTATGTTGGCTCGCGTTCATAAACCCAAGCTTGGCCTGTGTGATGTTTATGTAGTTGCCATAACTAGATGTACGAGAGGTTGTGAAGTATATAACCAAGACATCAATCAGCATTAGCAAATACGCAGCTCCAGGAGCACACTGGTTCGCCTTTGGAAGCCTGGCCTGGCAGTCTCACCTCCCTTGGGAGGGGATCCTTGGCCGCAGGGGTGCTGCGCCACGCTGGGAGCGCAGGCCACACCTGCCCGGTCGGGTCTCACCTGTGCACTTGCAGGTCCGGTTGAAGAACTTCCTTGGCCACTGCTCACGGTCATCCTGGTTCCGCAGGACGTAAGGGCCACTCCAGGGCCTGGTGTCCACTTGCACCTCGGTACACTGCCCCCGGCCCTCCAGAAAGCCGCAGGTATTAGCAGGGTCCACACCCAGAGGTGGGCAACACTCCTTGTTCACCAGGCTGTCCAAGGTCATGCAGGCCCGGGGGAACTGAGCCCAGGCTCCCGGCAGGATTCCACAGCCCAGACAAGCCAACAGGAGCCCCCAGTGCAGAGGGCCCATGGCTGTGTAATTGGGGGCACTCACACGCCTCTGCTCCTCCTTTCTGTCTTGTCTTTCTCCTCGACTTTCACTCTTGGGTTCCTGAGCATTCACTCTTCAAGTTTTGATATTTTTTGGTATTTATTTAAATATATATTAAGTTCAATCCCTCTTTTCTAAAAAGAAATCACAGAACCTACACATATGCACATATATACATGCACATGCTATTTTACAATTCAAACAACTAACACAAATTTAATTTCATTAGAAAGCGCCTCTAACAGCCACATTTAATGAGGGTAGCACTTCTCACCGGTCTTCCCCCCTGTTAAATCAGGCTTTGTCTAATTGAGTTAATTTACAGAGCGCTCCAGTCACAGTACTTATTATGCTGGTATTTCTAAGCCTCCTTCTTTCCTCCTTAGTCCTTGACTTTAATTGCCTTGAACTCAGTTCAAAAGCCAAACACCGTGCTGCCTTTATTCTGTCTGGCCTGCCAAGCCACGGGGCCTGGTGGGGTTTATGGAAGGGCTGGGAGAAGCCATCATTAGGGGGATTAGTGTTAGAGAAATCCTCATCGTTAGCACATGACCCAAAGCGCACAATAAAGGAGATAAAGTTTCTGGCTTTGTTTCAGGGGAGCAAAACCATCCTCTTTATTGGGCCCCTTGTGCCTCCGCCAAGCTCATGACCTCAGACTTCCCAGGGAGTCAATAGAGGCAGTGAGCTCTTGTCAAAGGCCCTTTGCAGACAAGTACGCAAGACTGGCTGCAGCGCCCTCATGACTGCACTGATGCGCAAGAAAGCCCGCTACGGGAGGTCACACAACTTCACAAATAAAGAAACATTTATGGAGGGCTGGCATACAAGGCATTTCTTTGTTCCACAACCAGGAATTCTCTTCCCTCCAAAGAATAACTTACTCTTCTCCTATTCAGCCCATCCTGCAGCAGGTTTTATTTATTTATTTATTTATTTATTTATTTATTTACATGAAGTGACATGAAAAGTAGCACAGAAATTCACAACTGTCATCTGATGGCAAGGAAGTGAGGGCTTGCAAGGGAAACTTTTGATTTATAAAGTTAGGCACTATAGGCATTATGGAGCTTTGGTCTCGCCATGCTTCTAGGGACAGCAGCGAGGGACCAGATGGGCAACAGAGGCCACTTGTCAGAGCATCCGTTGATCCCTTCATGGTGGAAAAGGACTGTCTTAGAGCCGTAGGTCCATACCAACAGATGATGCTATATTCATTCAGCCAGTTGCTAAGAATAGTCTTATACACAGGAATAAAGGTGTCTAATGTAAAATTCCAAAGAAAATTCTGCAGGTAAAAAAAAAAAAAAAGAAAGGATACAGACATTCCCATTTCACGTACTTCTGTGCACCCTATGATATTAAGTTGCTATGGCTAAATAGCAGTTCTCACTCCAGCACTGCATCAGAATCTCTGAGGCCCTGTCCCAGACATCAGCATTTTTATACATTCTCTAGGTGAGTCTACTGTGGAGCTGGAGTTGCAAACCATTAGCTGAGAATAATGCACAGCGCCAAAAGAAACCTTACACTAGCATCCACTAAGACACCACATGCATTACTCTCCTCTGGCTCTTGTAACAAATTTCCACAAACTGGGTGGCTTACAGCCATAGAAATTGTTTACTCAGAATTCTGGAGCCAAAAGCCTGCATCAAGGTGTTGGCAGGGCTGGTGTGCATCAGCAAGCCCGCGCTCCCGGCAGACTCCTCGTCCCTTCCTGCTTCTGATGGATGCAGCAGTGCTTGGCTTCCCTGGCTAGAGTCTCCAACCCTCTAATCTCTACTACGGTCACACAGCATTCCCCTCTTCTGCCCCTGTCTCTCCTCTGTGACTGTCTCATAAGGACACTTTCAATAGGACTTGGGACCCACCCAGATAATTCAGGATGATCTTAAGATTCTTAACTCAATTACATTTGCAAAATAAACAAAAGGCTCTTTTCCCAAATAATGCCACATTCACAAGTTCTGGACACAAACATATCCTTAGGAGAGCCCTACTCAACCTATAACATCTTGGGTAGAGAGACATTTGAATAATACCAGCATCATAGTATTTCAGAGTTGGAAAGGCTGTTTGGACCTCATTCATTCAAACCATGCCTATTCATTGACTGCTAATTCATACCAGTATTGTCGCACTTTGGGGTTTCATCTTACATTTTGTGGTGCTTTCAAGTTCCATTAAACTTTAGAATCAAATTTCTTGGACGCTGAGATTTAAGGCGGCAATGGGGTCTCTCTTCTTTCATATGATACATGCTAGATTACTCAGCTTTGCTGAGGTGTTATATGCAGGCTGTCATGACTCCCCCAAATTTTATCTGTGGCCCTGACTTCCGTTGTGAGCCCCAGATTCATATATTCAACTTCCTACTGGGCTTCCTCCCTGGGAGGTCTAGACACTTTAAGGAGTTCAAAGCAAGACTTCGGCTCTGTCTCTTCTCACTCATCCACCTCTGTTCTCCATCTGAGTGAAGAGCTCCGCACTATCCTTGGATCTTTTCTTCTTCTTTTTTTTTTCTCCATTCCCCATATGTGCTTTTCAACACACTTAGAACACCATCCAAGGTTCTTTCCACGCAGTACCATGAGTTCTTACTCTGCATCAGCATAAGTATCAGGGCAGAAGGTGCGAGCCAGGAGCTTC